>NC_033801.1:337627-392888 GCF_001876935.1 Asparagus officinalis | reverse complement strand
GACACAATCAACTTATCGACTCTCTTCAATAGAGCGATAGGTCCATAAAATACTGTTAGGTTAACATCACACCTCTAACAGTCAAACCCCCCAATGAACTTGTTAATCCTTTTTCAACAAGAATAGCAAGTTGTCATTATAAAATCCCCAACGGATTAAATATTTTCTGGAATTATCCTAGTGATAATAAAGAAAATTTCTGAATTTCACTCTAAGTGAAAATTCATGCCAAGTTAATATTACACCTCTGGCGCTTCCAACTTTCTTTCAGTGTTTCAAGTAACACAGGAAGAAATAACGACAAAGTCTACGTATTCAACATCGTAGCACCAAAATCCATGTCTTTTACGCATGGGGGACTTTATCTCGATCCCTAATTAGAGATAAGCCTACGCCTAACACGCGTTGTCGGTTAGTCTTTTCCCGTGAAAATGACAAAGTCTATGTATTCAAAATCATAGCATCAAGTCTAAGAGGGTTCATTCTCTTAGCACAACGTTACATGTGGAACGGACTTAGACAATCCACATGCTAGCCCGACTCAAACGGTAGTCGGTAAAGGCTTATCAAATCCGTTGATGGCTGAGGGTTTGCCAAAAATCCTATGCACGTTTGCAGGCCCATTAGCTTAATGGATGTGAGCCGAGACTTAAAACAGATGAGCCAAAGACAAGTCTCAAAGACTTAGTCAAAAATACACGGAAGCCACTTCCATGTCTTAAGTCAAAACGTTGAGGTCAGACCCGCGATGCAAAAACCGAACGCCGAGGTCACACCCGTGTTCCAAATTCAACATGCAAGGATGAGACCCGCATCTCAAGTTCAAAATGCAGGGTCCACCCCCACATTCCAGAAGCAGGATTATGACGCATACCTTCACACAGGACCGGTCTGTTTGTATATATATATATGTATATACATATGTAAACTGTTGATTTCAGTCCACGTGCTGGTCGTTTGACTAAGAATCGGTCGACCAATAGCTCTTCAGGAGCTGGGTTTCGGGTCGGGCATGTTTTGTATATTTATATGTATATACCCGAATCTCTCTTTAGGAGGGGGTTCTGTAGGCTGTCTAAAAATCACAATAGATAGCTGATCCCCATCAAACACCGATGATGGAAGTTACAATCTGACGACTTCCAGAAGGCTACAATTTGAAGACTTTCACGTAGATCGCTGAAGGTTACAATCTGACGACCTTCACGACAACCGATGAGAGCTCTAGTTTAACAGCCTTCACCATCAACATCGAGAGTTACAATCTGACGACTCTTGCATATCAAAGAGCTAAAGTAAAGATTACAAAATGACGATCTTTGCAACGCTTCGACAGAAAGAGACTACAAATCAATGGTCTCTTCAAATCAAGACGTGGAAGTCCTCCCCGCGTACCAGCATCAAGATGCGACGTGTTCATAGCCACGAACGCAGCTCAAATGCAACTCCAAAAGTTACAAACGCAGCTTAAATCACCACTGGACGCAGCTCTATTCGCTGCCCGACGCAGCTCAACATCGCTGCCCGAAGCAGCAGCTCAAATCGCTGCCAAACGCAGCTCAAATCGCCGCCAAACGCAGCTCAAATCGCCGCCAGACGCAGCTTCCAAATCGCTGCAAACGCAGCTCAGACGTAGATTCCAACGCTGCAAACGCAGCGTCTAATTGCTGCGTCTGAGCTTCCAGACGATGCGTTCAAGCTTCCAGACACTGCGTTTGAATGCAGAATTCACGTCAGAACGCGGGCCTGCGTTTGACTCGTTCAAACACGAGCTGAACGGTTTCAAAACCGTTTCCCACGATCTGAGGGGATCACAACTCCACTCAGGAGTGATTTAAGGGGCGGTTACATCCCATTAGCCCCACTTAGGAGCGAATTAAGGAGATGGTTACACCCCTTAATCCCCTATAAATAACAACAAACTCAACAGAGTTAAAGATCGGATTTTTGATAATCAGATCAGGGCTGGATCTTTCAGGGTCGGTTTGTTGGAACTTCTTGGCTAGTCAACAGGATCCTTAGAGCATTTCTAGAGCTTGGGAGATCTGCAACAAGATCTTCTTCATCCTTGGCTTATAACCGACTTTTGGTTAAATCAACTCTTTCATAGAGTTTTAAAACTCGTTCAGAGTTCTCCACAACGTCAAATCGTGAGGAGAAGACCACGTTCCAGTGAATCAAGATATTCGGATCGTCAACGGAGAGCAAACTCGACGCGAGCATTCGAGGGAGGCACTCCATCGCCACCGTGAAGAACCCAGAATTAAACAAAGGGGAGAATCAAATTCATTCTCCTCTCTTTTGTAATCAGAATCCAAATTGTAATTGATTTTGAGAGGAATACAAGTCAAATTTTCCTTCATTTCTTTTACTGTAAATTTTTCCACAAACATGCGTTTATAAAACGGTGTGCTTAAAGCAATATTTGGCCTACTCCGGTGCAAGGATCCTAATGCCAAACTGCTTCCAGTAATAACAGTATAGTATACTGGTGCGCACTGACCAAATATTGTCAAGATCTCCTCGATCTATAAGACCTTTCGGTTAAGACAAAGATCTCCTTGATCTGTTAAACCTTTCGGTTCAAAACCTTTCGGTTCAAGCAAAAATCTCATTGATCTGTTAAAACCTTATGGTTCAAAAACATTTCAGTTCAAAAAACCTTTCGGTTAAGACAAAGATCTTTCGATCTGAAATAACCTTTCGATTCAGGGCTTTGTTCCTTCGGGAACAGACTAAAGCTTGCACACTTTCAAACTCTGTAGCAGTAGCACAGCAGCTTAAACATTTCAAAGTATTTTTCGTATATGTTAGAGCGGCTCCAAGGGGCTCTATTTGTGTGTTCGTCTCTTTTAATTACTATTCCTGCAAGTTTTGGTCTTTTATTTGTGGTGAATTTCTTTCTTGCTCAACTTTCTAACAAGGTCTAGAAGGGTAAGGGTTCGTTTTGATTGTTTCGAATCCCTAACAACGAGGAGCCACTGAAAGAGGGTTGTAATTTAGAGCGGAAGGTGACTACGATGAGACACGGGACGAAAGAGTTGTTTCTGATCGAACATCGAGACCAGATTCCTAGCAAGACCAAGTGGTTCAGGAAAGAAGGAGGGGCTCACGAGTTCACTCAGCTACAGTTCTAACTTGAACGGGACTTCAAGTTCCTAAAGAGGGGAGCCATGATACAGGTGTATCTTCTTCCTTACTTCGGGAGCTTAGCGATCCTCATGGGAGCTTAAGAATAGAGGATTCTCATGTTATCTTGAGAATAGAGATGTGGACGAAGTCGTTGAAGACAACAACGTCGAAGAGTACAGGAAAAGCTGCAGGAAACACTTTGGACTTTCAGCGGTTGACCGCACGTGACGCCGCGGTCGACCGCAAACAAGCATGTTTACGTCAAAAGTTGCTCTTGCTGTGGAATTCATTATATCTTCGATCGATTACAATAAATTCAAAGAAATAGTCTTTTTATAAGACCTCTTTTACACAACAAAATGAAAATTATAACTTCTTAGAAACAAACGCAGGATCGTTGTTTGGATCGCTGCTTGCGTGGGATCTTTGCCTGTGCCGGGAGCGCTTTGACTCGTGGACCACCAAATCACAGATTCTGATTGAATCGATGAGGGGTTTAATGATTCTTCCTTCGTTTATCGAAGTGAGAATTTGAAACGATATCTTATCAAAGTAAGATAGTCGTTCTTCTTAAGATCAAGTCAAAGCTTGAATCTCAAGGGATTGCCAAAAGCTCAAGAACTCTGCTCTCTCTGCTCCAAAGTGCTCAAAAATGATCAGTCCCTCTCAAAAATGGCCTTCGGGGGGTATTTATAGCCCCTAGGAACAGTTGGCGAAAAACAAGCTTGCGAGACAGCATTTGCTGTCTCGGCTGCCACGTGTCGGCGGTTACAAAACAGTTTCTGCCTTTTTTTGAGAGTTGTCTCACGGGCGAGACAGAGAATACTGTCTCGCAGGCGAGACAGAGAATACTGTCTCGCATGGCGAGATAGTAAATACTGTCTCGCCTGCGAGACAGTAAATACTATCTCGCCTGGCGAGACAGAAAAGACTGTCTCGCCTGGCGAGACAGTAAAGACTGTCTCGCGTGCGAGACAGCCCATACTTGTGTTCTTCTGCCTTTTTTGGATGATTTCCTCTTGAGCTGAATTTGGATATCTTTCAGTATTTTTTGACGCCTACAGATACCCCCTCCAAAGTATTCCAGACTCATTCTTTTATAGAGGAGTTTAGGATACTTTGGATAAGATAGATCTTATCTGCAATCCCTTCAATGCTTGATTGAGTAGATCGTACGGAAGGATCCATAAATGGCTTTAACTTTTGACTTCTTCATCTTCTAGCCTATTCAGTGCTTTGTAGAATAGCTAGAATTTTTCCGGTGCTGCGCTTATCGCGTGGCCGTTGTCGAAGTCTTGAATTGAAGTTGGTATTTCCAGATTGACGCTCGTTTGTCTCTCGAAAGTTCGTCAGGTTATCCTTAAGAATATCAAGAGTAATATTCTCTAGAAACTTCCTGTTGGGCGTAGAAAAACAGTTTAAACTCGTGTACCTATTGGAGTATTCAGGTTATTCTTAAGAATATTCTGAGTGATATTCTCTAGAAACTTCCTGTTGAGATTAGGGAAATAGTTTAGACTCGTATATCTATTGGAGTAATATGATCTCTTTTTTGTTGGTAGAGATGAACCCGAAGATGGAGAGGAAGAATTTTATATTTTATCTCCTGGTCTCTTGTTTGTTGGTAGAGATGAACCCGATGATGGAGAGGAAGAATTTTATATTCTATCTCCTAGTCTCTTGTTTTGTTGGTAGAGATGAACCCGATGATGGAGAGGAAAAATTTTATATTCTATCTCCTGGTCTCTTGTTTGTTGGTAGAGATAAACCCGATGATGGAGAGGAAGAATTTTATATTCTATCTCCTGGTGCAAAGAAAACTCAAAATGGGATTTCCACTTAGAGAATCTGGATTGGGTTGAATAATCTTAAATGTCACAAGGTTTGATTATTCAACTAGAAGTGGACCTCTCGTTCGTGGAATGAATCGAGAAGGGATTTTGGTTGTGGTCCTAACTGTAGTAAGATTTGACCAAGTGGGAGTTTTGAGACGATCCTAACTGTTTAAAGGTTTGATCGTTCAATTTGTGGACCTCTCGTTCATTGAAGGAATCGAGAGGGGATTTTGGCTTTGGACCTAACCGTTTAAAGGTTTGACCATGAGAGAATTTTGTGAGGGAAGATTGATCCAACGAAGTGATCGAATTTCACCTCAGCAAAAGAGTATTCGTAAATCACCATGGGGATGTAGTGTTTATCATTTTGTTTGTAATGATCGGGTTATCCCTAAGAAAATTACATATAGCATTCTTCCGAGAACTTCCCGTTACATGAACCATCCACCCCCAGCTTTTCTTGCGAAGCTGGGTTTATCATCATGTTTAGCTGTATTATCGGGTTATCCTTAAAAGTACCATGCATGGCATTCTCCAGGAACTTCCCGTGAAGGAAAGGAAACAGTTTAGACTCATATACCTGTTAGAGTATTAAGGAGCAGTTTATACTCGTATACTTTTCGGAGTGACATGAAGAAGCAGTTTATACTCGTATACTCTTCGGAGTTAGGGGAAAACAGTTTATACTCGTGTATCCCATGGAGTGAGGTCGTCTTTAATCGGCTTGTTTTGCCGTTATGACGCCGGTGTCAATTAAGGCTTGGATTTTGTTTTTGAGTCCAAAACAAATATTGGTGGGATGAAGAACCCTTCTGTGGTATGCACAGTAGTTTGGATCCGTAATTCTCTTAGCTCCCTCCTGATCTTTAATAGGTGGTAGGCTGGAGCTTCATCATTTTCGAAAGAATACTCCTTTTGAAACTTCGGATCGAGAGTTGCGTTCCCAGCGATTGCAGATGTCGTCGGTCGGCTTCTCTCAGCTTTCTTTCTTTTAAGAAAGTATTCAGCTTGTTCACCGCACATTTTTAAATCTTTCCAAGTTTTGGATGGTACGAATGCTGATTTTGCATAAGTCCAGACTTTGGAATCCAAACTTGGCAGAGTTTCGGTGGTTCTTTGGCCACTGTTTCCTTCTTCCTTTCTCGTCTTTGTTGTAAGAGAGGATGGACATGAGCAGCGTTTGCACGACGTTTTTGTATGCGTTCTTTGAGGGTCGAACGAGTCCTTTTAACAATAGTCCATTCCTCCGTCGTGAGTTTAGCAGAGACATGAATGATTGGTCGTTGAGACAACTGAACCACTCGATGCCTCCTCGACTCTAAGTCTGTATGATAACGAACTCCGTCGGGTTGTTCCAAGGCCTTAGCTATTTGACGAGCGCGGCGCTGACGTTGTCTCTGACGAGCCCTCTTCGTCAGTGTCGGTGGGCTTTGATTTGATGACTCTTTAACTAGATAAGAGTCATTATGAGCAGAGGTGTTGCAAGTAAAATCCTCAGCAACAATCAGGCGAGAGTTTTCATTTTGTGCCTTCTTTGACATGTAAGTCCTCCTCAATTGTGAGATCCTCTTGTACTTGCGAGACAATGAAGATCTTGAAGAGTATGATGAGAGATATTCCTCAAACTTGGTTTGGTCGAATTCGTATTCGACCATGGATTCAACCGGGATCTTGATGATTGGCTGCGACACGACGGTCTCGGCAGCGAGACCGTTGGCTCCCACTGTGGTCGTCAGTTTGTTTGCGTCAAAAGTTGCTCTTACTGTGGAATTCATTATATCTTCGATCGATTACAATAAATTCAAAGAAATGGTCTTTTTATAAGACCTCTTTTACACAACAAAATAAAAATTACAACTTCTTAGAAACAAACGCAGGATCGTTGTTTGGATCGCTGCTTGCGTGAGATCTTTGCCTGTGCCGGGAGCGCTTTGACTCGTGGACCACCAAATCACAGATTCTGATTGAATCGATGAGGGGTTTAATGATTCTTCCTTCGTTTATTGAAGTGAGAATTTAAAACGATATCTTATCAAAGTAAGATAGTCGTTCTTCTTAAGATCAAGTCAAAGCTTGAATCTCAAGGGATTGCCAGAATAATAGTGTCTGCTCTCTCTCTGCTCTAAATTGCTCAATAATGTGCTCTCTGATCAGCCCCCTCAAAAATCGATCTCAGGGGGGGTATTTATAACCCCTAGGAACAGTTAGAGGAAAATGAGCTCGCGCAGTGTTTACTGTCTCGCTGGGCGAGACAGTGTTTGCTGTCTCGGCCCGCGAGACAGCAAACGCTGTCTCGAAAACAGTAACCGTCAGACAGTTTTCGTTTTAACTGTCTTCCCACGTTTTAAACTCCGTTATTTTGACAGTTATCCACGTGATTCTCACCCACGACGTTTCCCACATTCTTGAACAGTTGGTGGTCACGTGTCGGCGGTTTATAAAACAGTTTCTGAGCCTTTGAGAACTGTCTCGTGGGCGAGACAGAGAATCCTGTCTCGCATGGCGAGACAGAGAACACTGTCTCGCCTGCGAGACAGTAACAACTGTCTCGCCTGGCGAGACAGAGAATACTGTCTCGCAGGGCGAGACAGAGAATACTGTCTCGCCTGCGAGACAGTAAATACTGTCTCGCCTGTGAGACAGTAAAGACCGTCTCGCGTGCGAGACAGCCCATACTTGTGTTCTTCTGTCTTTTTTGGATGATTTCCACTTGAGCTGAATTTGGATATCTTTCAGCATTTTTTGACGCCTACAGTGCACAGCTCAGAAAAAGTCTCTGGACTTTTCGTGGTCGATCGCGATGGGTTCTGCGGTCGACCGCCAAACCCTGTAGTCGATACTGAGTTTTTATCGTTCTGTCCGGTCGACCGCACATGTCTCTGCGGTAGACCGCAAGTCGGGCTGGGCCAGACTTCCAGTTTCCTGATCGCTTTAGGTTTTGTATTTGATATATATTAAAACACAACTTTTCTAGGGTTGGGAAACCAAATTGTATTCAGAAAGGAGATCAGGGAGATTGTTCTTGATCTAGAGAGATTGTGAGAGAGGGATTTGTAATCTATTATTTCTCATAATCTAGAGAATGTATTTTCCTTCGCCAAAACTGAATTGTTTTTGTGTTTTCTATCGTCTTCTTCTCAACCTACTCTTGATAATTCCGTGATCAAGGCTATTCGTCCGGCAACTCGTATCAAGGCTTAACATTACTTGATTCGTTGGTGGTGTGAAGTAATTTGGGGCTCTCATCAAGTACCCTTAGTCATGCAAACATGATAATTCTCCCTCAAAAACTCTCATGCAATGCTAATTTTAAAACACTTTAACTCTTACTATTTGTTAAATTTACTATTAAACCTATCAAAATATTTAAATTCGATTAAGTCTTTTTATATTTGTGGTTCATTTGCAGTTAACTTTATGCGTGAAAATTGTAATATATATTTATACATGACAAGGATAACAACTTTAATTATCCGTTGTGTTAGATAAGTTCTTATATAATTAAAAATTTAGAACAACAAAGAAATACAATTTCGGGTTCAACGCATCGTGCACTATACTAGTTATTAAAAGTGCGTTGTGAAGGCACCGTCATCGTTAGTACTTTAGCGTTATGTACTTTAGATCAAATTAGCTTATGAGCAAGGGAAGCAAGAAAGCAACCTAATACATAAGCCCTGTTATTTTCTGCCAAAAAAAATAATAAAAGCTTCAATACGAAAAAGGTCACAAACAATACACATATGCGCATACAATTTTTTTATTATTTTCTTTTCTGTTGTTAGGTCCCCTACGTTTAAAAAGGTCAAAAAAAAAAAAAAATCAAAATGAAAAATCCGGATGTTTGTAAATTGTGGGCAAAGGTATGTTCTAAATACGAAAGTATGTCCCTTGTTATATTCATGTAAGATATATGCCTGTAGCATTAATTGGATTCCTACTCTATGCAAGAGTACTGAGTACCCACCCACTACGCTTTATCATTTGAAATTTCTTCTGGCTTTTTACAAATAAGATCGAGAAGCTTAGTTTCACAATATTTTATTACAAGAGAAGATTGCGACTTATACCATCTAAATTCCTTGGCGAGCGAGACGTACGTTTATTATTCCGTGGAGTTGGATGCATATATTGGGATTGGGTCAATTAATGGTCAGCAACAAAGTACTATTTATGACTTGTGTAAAATTGGTTGCTTAAATTGTTCTTAATTATATTACCTTTTCTTTTGCCTCATCTCTTTACTAGCGACTCAACAAAGTCTCAGGAGTAGCATTTTGTTTTATAGTACTTGTTGGTCCAGTTGAATACGTTTAATTCGGTGGGTTCAACTAATTAGTCACCAGTTCTACTACGTACTCATTTTTTTTTTGTGCAATCACTAACCCTAAATATTTGTTGAATAAAAAAAAAAAGTATTCGTTTGTCTTATGTCCGCGCCCTAACTTTGTGTATACGAAGACCATACAAATTAACAGTATCGTTTACTCTGCGATGAGGAGAATATATAATTGTGGGCAAGGAGGACAGTCAGAGCTCTACGGCCCCCCTTTACCTAAATTGAGAAACTGTACGCAGAGGAGCATTCACTAATTAAGATGACAGTACTGTTTGCTGAGCATGTGTAAACATTTGAAACGAGCATATTAAAGTAGGTGAGACGTGGACGGTGGACCTAACAACGCCCATAAATCTCAATCAGTCTCCTCGCCTTACAACTGCGGCTCTCTGTGAGGTTGCTGAATATATATATATATATATATATATATATATATATAGTAACTAATTAATAATTAATTATCTAAGGAATGATCAAATTACCAGATGAATATAATAAAAATAAAATCTAATTGACGCACCTATCAAATTAACTTATTACGGCAATACACATCAGAGGTCCGGGTTTCCTCTTCCCCTCCTTCAGAAGATACGGTGCTACTGGCTACAAATTTATAGAAATGTGGTTATTATTGTATGAGAACATTGGTGATGCTACAATACATCAGCATGATAGACATTTGCTAATTGCTTAATTAATTAATTAAGACTGAATTAATTAGCTGCAGGGGAACATCCACAAAAAAAAAGACGCAAGGTCCCATTTTATTATTAGTTAGGAGGTAATTAAGTGACTTATTAGTCAGGTTGTAGGTTATGAGTCTTATGACTAGGATTTTTCTGAAGTTTTTATTATTTAATGAGTTAAAAATAAATATTACGATAAACCCTCTCGATCCCTCTCCATCTCTCCGGTAGAAATACCACTCGACAAGGGTATATGCATACGGTTCCCTAGCTCCCAACTTCTATTGTACGTATTTTCTGAGAGATGTTGGATTTTCAGAAGATACGGTGCTACTGGCTACAAATTTATAGAAATGCGGTACGTTATTGTATGAGAATATTGGTGATGCTACAATACATCAGCATGATAGACATTTGCTAATTGCTCTTCAAAAGATCGACGAGACGTAAACCAAACTGACATCCCTAAATTGTCAAGACAGTACTCCTCGTTGCGCTGAATACGACCTTAAATTTGGCAGTAATTGCGTATCAACATCATATTGCACAAAATGTGGGTGACGTATATATCCAGCGGGTACCTTGCGGTCTGACTCAGATATTTTAGTCGGATTTTGTAGGAAGGCAAGCTTGGGTGGTCGTAAAAGAAACGGAATAAGAGTACTGTTCGTATACTTATTTATTTTTCTTGCTAAAAAAAATATAAGAAATGAAAAAAGATCCACCCTAACAAAAGAAAGCAAAAGAAAACGGACCATGAAGATTGCTGGCTTGTATATACGTACCAAGAGAAGATATTTAACTCCTGCGGCGAACAAATTACATTAATAACAAGTTGAACATATGCCTTTTCTTCAACGAGATAACTGATACTAACAAAAGAAAGGAAAGGGGGTAAAAAATGAAATTAATGCAAAAGAAAGAGGACGCTATGAAAATTGCTAGCCTTGTATATGTATAGTGAGAAAAGATGTGAAATCATGGGGTAAACATGCAGTTACATAAGCGAGAAGTTAAAAGATGACATTATTGGTGAATCCTCATGTTGGAGCTTCTTACTGTCACACCATGCAAGTATTTGGTGTATCCAAGAAAGCTTAGCTTGCTATCTGAGCTTCTGATCCAGTCTTGCATGATAGGAAAAGCCGCTGGGGCGAGGTTCATTTCCTGAACAAAAAAAATTAGCAGTTGTAGCCTCGGTCGGCAAAAAATCCAAGAGATTGTAAACATTTCACTAAGATAGAACTTTCTTTCATGGTACATGTTTTATATAAACACCTGAGCCATTTCTTCAATAGTGATGACTCTATTCCCCTTCTGCTCGAAGTGTTCGAATGCTGTACTGGCAATTTGCTCCCATCCTTCCAAAGCTTCTAGATGATAGGGGCTGATTGCAGCAGCGCAGAATTCTTCAAAATTCATTCTTCTATAGGCTAGAGGCTCGAGCTTGAATACAAGAATGATAAGAACATAAATTTATATGATCATAGCTATATATGTTGTCACTGTGCAAAATAGAAAAGCTCATAGCAGCTACAGTTTCAACACTCGAAACAAAGTAGACACAGAATAATTCACATATTATTCACAGTGTATAGCCCTGTCTAAGTGGGCGTGCAGTGATTCGAGTTTCAAACTTTCAAATTGACTTGCACATCTTTCCTTAAAAAGACTCAGAGCTCACATTCTTTCTGATTTATTTACTGACGACAAACATAGCTAATGGAAAAAACATCATAATTTATCATTAGAAATGGTACATGACACTTAACTATAAGATGCAATATTAGCATAATTACTAAACAATCTTGCTAACATGAATGGCATTAGAATGTCTCACCGTATTTAAGATGTCAGGAACTTTCGACAATTGCATTCCATCTGTTGCATTTTGCAAGAGTGCCTGCATTGAGGACACATTAACTAACAACTACAATATAGAAAAAGGACGGTATGACACAATAACAAAAGTGGATTAAGGTAAATAGAATAAGCTATGATATGCAAAACTGAAATGATTTCCACAGTGCAAGCTTCTTTAGCTCAAGATTCTCATCATCATCCTGACGCCTATTCTGTAAATTGGTACCAAGTTCACGTTCAAAAGTCATGACGTCAACCCCAGCAAGAGGTGGTAAATGAGGCTAAAACTGAGTCTCAAGCTCACCTAACAAGGAAGCATCCATGCAAAACTTGGGATATTTACACCACTACTTTTGACTAAATGATTGCGCTCATTAAAAGGAAATATCATACATTTCAAAGACACAAATGTCATATATAAAAAGGAGTCGCAATGAAGCATCCCAAGTTATTTACACAGCGATTTTGACTAAAATCTTTTCAATATGTTTTAACACCAATTGTTGCAAGCTTACATGCCCATTTATCAATATATTACTGGTACAACGCCTTGAGAAGTGGTTCTGTTAAATTTATAAACGGAAGTGCTGGCGCTTTTCAAGGCGGTGGAAACATTGACTGAAAAAAGCTAATGATGCCTTTGTAGGTTTGGCGAACAATGTTGAAGAAGCTCAGAAAAACAGTCTGGAAGCTTGCCGGTCGACCGCGAGATCAGCTGCCGTCGATCGGAAACGTGCACAGGTCGAAGCAGGTTTCTGGAGTTGGGACGGTCGACCGCCAGGGTTCGGTCGACCGTCGCGACCGGCCAAACCATGTAATGTTTTTTGTTTCTGTTGATTCCTAGGCTATCGACCGCCAATCGGGTTTTGAGTTGGGTTTGGATTTCGGACCCGTTTCGTTATGAGCAGCTGCTATATAACCCTAAACCTGATTAATTAGGGTTAAGTAAGGACGATTTGAGCAATCTTTGAGAGATGATTGTTGCATCCTTTGTGGGAGGATTTGTGAGAGATCTAGAGAGCTTTGTTTGAGGGGTTTTGGTGAGATTTAAAACCCTATTTGTAATTTTCTTTATCTCTAATAGTAAAACTCCCCCCTCCTTGCCCCGTGGACGTAGGCAACTTGCCGAACGACGTAAATTGGTTTGTCTTGCTGTGATTGTGATTTGTGCCTGTGTTTTGGTTGTGATCTTTCTCGTTCTTGTTCGTGCACTATTTGGCTTTCGAGTTCCGCTGCGCACAACAAGTAGTATCAGAGCTTCGAGTTTGGCTTGGGGCTTGTTTGAAGGATTCGCTGAAGGATTCTTATTTGAAGAGTTAGATCGTCAACATGGGTGAAACAAGCACAAATTACAATCACAGCAAGACAAACCAATTTACGTGGTTCAGCAAGTTGTCTACGTCCACGGGGTAAGGAGGGGGGAGTTCTTTTTCCGTACTTTACTTATGATGTGCAAAGATATGTAGATTTAGGTTCACGAGAAAGAAGTAGACACCAAATGAAAGGAGAGGGAGCGTGTTCCCAAGGGAAGAAATCTTCTACGCAGGGAGAAAGAACTCCTAAAGGGGAGAGGAAAGAGCATGCCCCAGCATTTAAAAAAAAAAGGATGCCCTTGCTACCACATGGTAAGCATGATAACGATAATATCTCAATAAAGATTATTTGAATAAGTTGTGTAACTATTGTTTTTGATGTGTAGAAACTCTAGAAGTTCGGTTTTGCATAACATATTTTAGGGTGATAATACCTTTCTGGTATTTATTGCTTGCTATCCAATGAATAATCAGCCGTGATAATATTTTAGCTTTTTCTCTCGAACAAAAGTAAAAAAAAAAATCCAAGAAGAACAGTGGAAAAAATAACAAAAGAGCTGCTCACCATTCGGAAGTTCTCAAATGAGACACATCCATCTTTATTAGGTTCTAATAATAACAAAAGAGCTGCTCACCATTCGGAAGTTCTCAAATGAGACACATCCATCTTTATTAGGTTCTAATAACTTAAACTGAAACCTGAGATATGAAAGAGTTCTCAAATGAGACACATCCATCTTTATTAGGTTCTAATAACTTAAACTGAAACCTGAGATATGAAAGCTCGTCTTCTGTTAGAGCTTTGGATAGAGCCTGCATGCAGAGAATAGTAGGACTGAAGAATCAGATAAAAGTCACTAAACACACAAGTAATAGGAAAGGTTATATACATGATGAATGACATATATTAAACAGTAAAAGTAATAAACATGTTTGACATGTTAAGCCAAGAAGCATACACAAATATGACCTGATGGGTGCTTTAAAATATGCAACGGTTACAAATTAGATAAAAGAATTTTCCTTGACGCATAAAAAAAATTTAAACAAATAATAATACTTATGATGTTTTCCTCAAAGATAAGAAACGAATTCGAATATTGAACATATTGTCAATTAACACATGCATAAAGTCTAAGTAGCAATTCCAACATTGTAGGAATGATGGAATATAAAATAAGGAATCTCACTCATATATATGTACCTTTAATGCTGCGCGTTTGAGAGGTGTAGCGCGAAGGTATGATTTTGTTAGTTTAAAAACCAGGATATCAAGAGGGATTCTCCGTTGATCGTCTCTCAACCAAGGATGGTCTGCCATCACAGCAGTAACTTGTTAGTTTTGGATAGACATTTGAATTACTTAAGAAAGCAAGATAGTACTCCTGCAATACTGAATTTAAAGAAACTGCAATAAAATATTCTGTAATAACAATATATTTATATATGAGAAGATAACCGATTTAATGCATAAAATATTTAGAGATAGAGATTATCAGCTTACTTAGGGCTTGTGCTGCCGTCATTCTTTTCCTATAATCCTTGTTTAGAAGCCTTCTGACAAAATCCTTAGCCTCTACAGATACAGCAGGCCAGGGTAAATCATCAAAGTTAGGGTCCGCTCTTAATACAGCACGGAAAATTCCTGACTCTGTGCGTGCCCAGAAAGGTCTGCTGCCACATAGCAAGATATAGGTTATTACACCAATACTCCAAATATCTGCTTCTGTACTGTATGACCTATGTAGGACTTCAGGTGCAACATAATATGCACTTCCAACAATGTCATTTAATCTCTCATCTGCACAAAAATGCACAAAAACAGTAATGTTTCTCCGAACTTCAACTTTTACATGATGGCGTAAGAACAAGTAGAAAAGATCTCTATGAACATCTCAAAGGAATGTCTGCTACTGGTTGTGGGAAGTACTCTCCAGCGTTGGGAAAATCGAAGGAAAGCATATGCTCTTGACAAGTATAGTATTCTATTTTCCAATTTTCTTTCATTTCAATGAAATGGAAATTGATTATACATACTTCACAATACGCGGTGCTCATGGGGTACCCATGATTTTTGTCAGTTATCATTCGTTTAGACCCAATGATAATTAATTATGTGTACTTCACAATTCATGATTTTCATGAGATATAATCCATAATTTTTTCTATATATGCCATTCTGACACAAGACAATTAAGTGCAATTTCTTCAAAATTCATGATTTTCATAAGTTATAACCCATGATTTTAGTCTATTTTCATAAGTTTTCTTTCTTCAAATATCACGGTTTTCATGGACTATAACCTAATACTTTTGTCAATTTTGGTTCGTTTCAACCCAATGACAATTAATTTTGCATACTTCCAAAATTGTGATTTTCATGGGTTATAAACCATAGTTTTTTTTGTCAATTTTTGTTCATTTCGAACCAATTCCTATTGATTATGCTTGTTTCAAAATTCACGGTTTTCATGAGCTATAACCCTCTAATTTTATATATTTTTGTCCATTTTGAGTCTTTCGACCCATTGGCAATTAGTTCGGCGTACTTTAAGATTCATAGTTTTCATGCGTTATAACCGACGATTTTTGTCCATTTTAAACCAATAGCAATTAATTATCCATACTTCAAAAGTCGCGATTTTTTATATGTTATAACCCACGATTTTTGTCGATTATCGTTCATTTGATCAAGGCAACTAATTATTCATACTTCAAAAATTGTAATTTTCATGGGCTATAATCCCTAATTTTTGTTACTTTTTGTTTGTTTCGATCAACTGTCATGATTTATTTATGCGTACTACAAAATTTCATTTGCATGGGTTATAACACGATTTTTCTCCGATACCATTCATTGCAATCTTATATCAATCAACTTTGTGTTCTTTAAAATTTGCAAATTAAATGGGCTATAACCTACAATTATGTCCATTTTCATCTGTTTCAGTCACATGGAAATTAAATTTTCTCGCAATTTTCACGAGTATAACCCACGATTTTTCTCCAATATAGTTCATTTCGACCATGTGTCAATCAATTATGCATTTATGAATATTTCATAGTTCACAATTCATGGGCTATAATCAACGTTTTTTGCCCATTTGTTCTTTTTAACCAATGACAATTAATTGTAACCAAAATTCGCAATTTTATGAGCAAATATAAAAAGATTATGATGATAAACATGATAAATCAAGAACTTCTGTTGATGCCACAACTAAGAAAAGCCATGTTTTTGGTTTCTAAGTGTTGGGCATCAATCACAAGCATTCTAAATAATGTTGACATGAGTTGTGATAAATATTCATGGCATAAGATGATCTCCTGAGTTTTGAATTTGTATGGTGGGGTTTGAATTAGCTTTTCTGTTATTTCCCCTTTCTCAAAGGTAAAAATATTGTATGAGGACTATGGTGAGTTTTTCTTTATATGTTTTTAACCCTTTGGGTATATTTCATTCAATGCTTTTAATGGTAATTGGAGGGCTTAGTCTTGCTATTTTTTTCTCAAAAAAAAGAGAAAGATAAGGACAAAAAAACTAAGAGTTCAAGATTATCTGCTTTGTTATATGAAAAGGTATGCATGGTTGCCTTCTTTACATGGTGCTGAGCAGGTTGTTACATCTAAAGAAGAAAACACCAAAACATGGCAGGTTTCAAGAATACAGAAGGTAGTAACTATGAAGACTGATTTTCAACACAGACAAGAATGTAGTTCTCTGTCACATCCATAGCACAAGGACTAGGCTTATTTGGAATTTTTTTTCCCTGTACATATGTCTCTGACATGTACATGCACGCACACACACACAAATGGCACATATTAGCTGGAGTTTGAATTACTCCGTGCAATAATTAACCTACCTATATTAGTTGTTTGTTAAGTAGGAGAAAGAAAATAAGCCAAGGCAAGTATAGCGCAATAACTTATGGCATGTGAAGTGCCAATATTGTCAATTATTGATGTATCACTTAGGGCAAGTAATACAGAATATCAGGTTCCAATCGAAATTATAGAATTAATAGTTGAATCTTCCAATCCGGCTCACGGATCGTCGTATCTAACAGATATTAATCAAATTAGTCATTCACTCATTAGGAAAAGTGGTGTACAACCCATCATGAAGTTCAATGGAATAGATACTTGTAGATTGAGGCATTTACTATTACCTGGTCTGATGAAATCGGAAAGTCCAAAATCAATGAGCTTCATAGGAGCACTTTCCTCTTTACTGGTGAAGAGAAAATTCTGTTAATAGTCCACAGAAAAGGTTTCAGGAAAATAGTTAACACAATGGCTAGTTGACATCTGAATGGGTTTACTTCAGGACATGAAAGATAAGAATTTATGTACTACTCTGTGACCATACCTCTGGCTTTAAATCACGATGCACGACACCTTGAAGATGACAGAAGGCAACCACAGTCAAAATCTGGGCAATGATTTCTTTTGCGTCATCCTCCATGTACCTTCCTCCTCTTCAGAAATTAGAAGACAACACAGTTCATTAAAACTCCTTGGTTGAACCAAAAAAACAGAGATTATTACATCTGTATATGATTTGAGTAAGTCCGCGGACACTCATTTACCTGGCCAAAATTCTATCCAATAACTCTCCACCTTCACACAATCTGATAAGAAAAAAGAAACATATATAGTTAAGGGTTGAGAAAAAACTTGAACATATGATTAAGCTTCTAAAGCCACATCTACAACAATAAGGTATTTATTCAGCAGCCACCGGAGTAACAGATGGGTTTGGAAATGCATCTTTTCTTGCTGAATTATGAACTCAATCATTACATTCTACAAAAAGTTCTGCTAAGCCAGGATGAACAAAATTCATTACCCATAATCTAACATATTGTGTTCTAAAATCACAATGGTTACTTGCACGGAACCTGAGGATCAATTTTAAAGTGTCTTGGTTCCAAATGCCACTAAAACAGAGTCAGATTCCTTCTGTCGATATTGCAGCAAGAACAACCACCCACTAACTTCATGCGAGATGAAGCAATGCGATAGATCTATGCCCAGTCATGCTTATGTTTGATGAATGATAAAAGAAATATAAAAAACGAAAAAGTATTAATACATACTCCATGATTATGTAGACATTTACAGTGTCCTCACATGCATCATAAAACTTGACAAGGTGTTTATGCCCTGATAAAGCTTTCAAGATTTTCACCTCCCTACGAACATCTTCAATTGCGATAGCTGTTGTCATCTACAAGAAAATATCAGTCAATTAAACATTGCTCAACAAACACAACGATCAGGCGTTCTAACCTATCCCCGGGGGGGGGGGGGGGGGGGGCCGCGTCGTAAGTTTTGATCAACAACAACTGATAGGCATTACTCGTTGGAAAGAGAAATTCATGTCTACTAAACAAAACAGCCTGAACACTAATGTAACATGCAAACCATGAACAATGCTGTACATGCATATCCTCAAGCTGACATGTTGGACTTCCCGATATTAGCTTCAAGATATTAGGCTTGATTTCGTAATTAACACTGCATATGAAGTGACCGTTTTGCTTCAGGCTCACTTTTTTTGTAGCTAACATGCATGTCCAAGTCATGGAAAATATGTTGCTCTAAGCCTCGTCAAACTCTCCTATTCCTAAACTGTTTGTTGCATATGAACCATAAAACATGTCCAAATTGTGAAGTCTGTAATGTACTGGTCTTGCGAACATGGAACAACAACAGCTGAATTGTAACACAAGCATTTAAATACCTTATTAGAATGTCCATTATCCTAAAATCTAAAGATACGTGTTTTCAAACTCCAAGCGTTTCTAAAAACTAAAGAATTGACTTTAATGACACCAGCCATATTTGGATCCAGACAACAAAGTTCTAGAGTTAGAAATATCCGGATAACATAATGCGTATCATTATGGTTCACTCAATTATGCTAGAAGCATAAATTTTAGTTATGGTGTCGTGGTTGATATCTTATATGGATATATAGTTGAAAGAGGGAAATTATAGAAGCTTAGAGCTTGAACAAGTAAAATGCGCATCGGCATTAACATGAAGTCTACATTGTGGAAATAACACTTGAAACACTGGCATGGATACCAATTTACTAAAATGCGCTAACATTAACATTATTATAAAACTAATGCTTGAATTGGTCCGTATAAATATGAGGATTATTAGCATTTAAACACACAACATATTCATTCATAGCTAACTAAACACAATCCAATCTTCAAGTGGTAATGCGGGCACCTTAGCTTTAGGGATGGTTTTAACAGCAACAATCTGTCCCTTGAATTCCCCCTTCTTAACCTTGGCCGAGCTGGTATGCCCAAAATGCCCTCTCCCCACCTCGCTCACGACCTCATACTTGGCCCGAAAGTTCTTCGCGAACCCAAAATTCTTGTCCAGCGGCCTCGCCTTCTCCTCCACCACCGGCTCTCCTTCACCTTCGCCTTCCCGCTGGCCTCTTCGCCAGCGGCCGCCTTTATGTGGCTTCGCCGGCGACAGCGGGCGGAACGGCCGACGCCAGGTTCTGCAAGAATCTCCGCGGGGTCCTCCCGGCGGGACGAGACACGCCGGCCGGCAGTGGGCTGGTCGCTCGGCCGATGGAGTCCCCGCCTGGTATCGGGCTCGGGCCAGCTGGCTGGTGCACCGGCGTCGCAGTCCCGCTTGGCCGACGGCCGCAAAGCGGGGAAGGCGCCGGCGCGCTGAGTCTCCCGGTCGCCAATCCGGCCGGCGTCGTCGAGGACGGCGATGTTCTTGCCCTCGACACTTGCCCATCCGGTTCGAAAATTCGAACCTTTTTTTGAGATCGGATGGTCAAGAGAGGCATCGGAGGAGGCTGAGGAGAGAGAAAAGAAAATTGAGGATTCCACCACCGAAGACGTTTAAAGCAAAAACTGGGGAGAATTAAAATAATCAGGGGGGGTGTAAAAATAGAGAGGAGGCGATTGAAAGGGGAGGCGGGGAATTTTGCACGCTGCAGCTGTCTGTTTTCTGCTGCCAAACGGCGGACAGCGGGTTTATACCTGATACGTGTCGCCTGGTGATTGGCTAAGAGAAGGCGGGCTTGTGCGGTAACGGTTATTATTACTGGGAAGGAGAGAGATTAAAGGGACAGTTATCATATAAAAAATGATGGAAATTATTATTATTAGGCGATAATGAGGTGAGGGGAGGATCGGGCAAGAAAATTAAAAAAAAAAAAAGAGGGGAGGAAATGGGGACGGTGATGAATAGGAGCAGGCTTTGTCCCTTGGCTACAAGCTAAACATGTGAGCATTCATGGCGGTTTTAATGGTTGAGCTTTGTGTAAGTCGTAGGCTTTAGGTAAATCACTACGACTTTTCTTTTTTTTTTATTTTCAAAATCCCGCAAGGAAGGGGAGAGTCGGGAGACTAGATCGAGATGGTCATTGTTTGTTTATTTTTTGGGAAGATTGTCTCTAGCCCCAAAACGAGTCAAGAGTGTTCATTGTTTGTTTATTTTTTGGGAAGTTTGTCTCTAGCCTCAAAACGAGTGAGAGTGTTCCGCCCCTCATAACTTTGTCAACGGTCCCTTCTCTCCCAAAAACATTCGCGGTTTTCCTCTAGCCTCCAAACACCCCCACGTGAAACGCTGTTTAAAACCAACGTGATCTTCCCAAAATTCCCTTTGATTTAACCGCCTCTCGTTTATCTAAACCATTCCTCGTCGTTCGTATCATTTCATTTGTCTTTTGTCCAAGCAAACCGACTCCAAAGCATTTTCCTCATTTCAAAACCCTAACCCTAAATCATCTAACCCCAGAGATTAATTGGGGAAAATGGCCCACAAGACAACTCCTAAAGCAGTCATCCCCGTCGAATTCAGCAAAGACAACGACGTGTCATAGTACGTCGTCTCAACAAGACCCCAGACAACAGCGAAATGGTCTAAAACTGACGCTTCAATTGCTGATATTCTAAAGGTTATCACAGCCAGCCACTCGCGTCCCAGAAGTTCAGCTCAACCCATAAAGCCAACCCCAACCCAGATCTAGAGGGCAGCACATGCACCACCAGCGACACCGACGATGCCTCTAGAGCGCTCCTAGATCTACAGAGAGGAGATAAAGAGAAGCATATGCCAACAATTTTTTTTACCGTAATTTCATGTTGTTTATCATGTTGCATGATGTATTACTTGTGAAGGATACTGAGAAGTTGTGAATGTTGAATGCTACTGTTTAATTGTGACTATTCGTTTTGAATGTTACTGTTAACTTGTAAAGGTTATGCTTTTATTATTAAGGTTATTAATTGGTTGTTGAGGATAGACTTTGGTTGTTAAGCTTATGGATTTGTTGTTAAGTTTACAGTTTCTTTGTCAAGTTTACAACATAGTTGTTATGTTTATTGATTATTTTGAAACTATTTATATCTTGTGGTTTTGCTTTTTGGATAAAGGGCAAAATATCACATCTGAGCTGCGACCCATATCCAGCTTCACTGCCTACTATGAGTTCATTTATGTCTTGTGGTTTTGCTTTGTAGACAAAGGGAAAAGTGCATATTGGTAATCTTTAAATTCACCTATGTTGTTTGTAAGTTTTAAAATTTTAGGACGTTTTTTTTGGAATTCTATTCAATTTTTAAATTTTTTGGAATTTTTTTGGTAATGCTTCATGTATTATAATATGTTAGGTATATATGATTTCTTAATTTTTTTAAATTATTGAGCCATAGGTAGTTCATATGGGATTAGTATAAGATATAATTAGTATTCGGATAGATTAGGATTAAAATGAAATATTCAAAAATGTATTTCATGTATTTTATTAATCTTATTTTTTTAATTATTAAGCTACAGTTAGTTCACGTGAGATTAGTATGAGATATAATCTGAATATGATAGAATAAAATTTAAATTAAATATTCAAAATAGTAAATGATAATATTAACTATAGAAAATTTTTTCTAGCTCGTGCTTTTTAAATGGAGTATGATATGATATGGAGTAGCTCCGTAATTTTGCCCCTCCTATTTGTGGCTTAGAATTATTCGTCTCGTGCGGACAATTCTAATAAGAAGTGTAGTAGCAATAAGAAAAAGAGGCTTATCGTGAGCCTCTAATGATATTGACGCCGCAAGATCCGAACTACATAACCTGAACAGTAAGGATGTTGAGAGGAGTGTTTTCATGAATAAATGGATGAGTAGTGTGCCTCTAACATTATTTTAAATGGATTAGGGAGCAAAAGTCCGACGAATGTCGGTGCGGCCCATTTATGAACTAAAGGCTTAAACTTGTAGATAAACATGTTTCAACAAGAATTGAAATAGATCCACATGTTTTTATTTGGGGGAAAAAATTATATCAAGTATCAAATCACTACATAAATATTAGAATCTAACTTGGCGATTATTTATTTAACAAAACATGTCTTCTCGTATTAAAAAAAAAAATCATAATACAGCTGGTAATTGTGACATACAACAATCAACAAAAGGGAACTCACTTGGGCCGGATCCCAGTTGACGAAACACAAAACTTTAAAGCCCAACAAGAAAAAATACGATGAGAAAGGCCTTTAAGACTGTCTGGGCGAGTCCGCGCGCCAAGGGGTGGGCATCGAGAAGAAGAGGTCAGTCGGATGGCGGCTGCGGTGGGTGGCGAGAGCGGCGACGACGGTGGGCGACGCAGCTGACGGAGCGCGAGCGATGCACTCTCTGCGCGACACCCGTCTGTTGGCAGCCTCGGTCGAGAGCGGGATGGTGACGTGCGGGCGAGGGGACAAGAAGACGAAGAGGGGGAAGCGGTTCAAGGGGTCGTACGGAAACGCGAGGCCGAAGAAGGAGAAGAAGATCGAGAGGATCAAGGACCGGGTCGAGGTCCCCAGGTCCACCCCTTGGCCCCTCCCCTTCAAGCTCATCTAGTTATTATTGTGAAATGCTACCCCAATCTAGGGTTAGGGTTTTTGCTCCGTCTTCGGCATGATTGCTTTCTTATGTTGATACGGGATGGATTTCTCTGCTGTGTAATGTTGCCGATGGGAGTTTGGTCTTGTGCTTTTTGATCAGTTGAAAACTTTTTATAGTCTTGTTACTACAAATTTCTCTCTCTCTCTCTCTCTCATTTTTTTAATGTATGTTTCTGTTCAGTCAGCAAAAATACTGGTAGATAAGTATGATGTTTGCCTCCTCGAAGACACCATTGGCATCAGTTATCAATCAGGAACTTTGTAGTCAAATCTTATTGAATATTTTGATCTTCTCGGCAGCAATTGTTTTCTTTTTGTTTCAAAGAAAACTTGTTTACTTTTGCCATGAAGCATCTATGCAACTTCTTACATGGTTCTGAACTTTTGCTCTCTAACATATTTATATGCATCCACCACTTGTTCATTTGACTTAGCTTCATTTACCCTGACCATTTGTAAAAGGGCTTTCTAGTAGGTGTAGCAGATTGTGATGCCAATATCCTTGATGTTTGTGTCCATGCATGCTAGTCACTTGATTCACTATGTTTATTTAGAGGGACTTGGAGTCCCGTGAAGTTTCATAGTTTTTTTCGTCAAAACCGACCCAGTTTCAGCCCGACGGCTGAAACTATGTCGGTTTTGACCATTATTTTTAGAAGAGGTCGTTTTTTGCGATCTTTTTTTGTAAATCGGATGGTGTTCAAAATTTGTCCTTGTTTAGATTATCATAACGTAGGGTTTTGCTGAATTTTCCTTTGCTCAAACGGCTCCAAACCCACGTATCAGGTTACGAGCAACCACAAAAGCATAATCACGGTTCAACAATGTATGGACTGAATTTTTTATTGCCTCGTGTGGTATTTTTCTACAAGATTTCCCCCCCTCAGACTTTACCTGCTGTAGGTGTCGCTGTAGGAGGTTATTTTTGCAGTCTTTGATCAACATCACAGCTAACAAAATTAATGAAACTTTTGTAAACTGCAAGCAAAGGGCAACTCGTGTTTGCCTTGGCTTCACATATTTCCTAGTTTTGAGTTTCTTCAACTTGCCTTAATACTTAAAGGGAGCTTTATCAATTTTCCGTAATCTTCTGCCATGTTGAACTATGAGGTTTACCACATCTTCTTATTTTCTCTTCTATAAGATGCCACTATACTCTGTCAGATTTTTAGTATCACTTGGAAACTATCCATTCTTTTATGCGGCCAAACCCCAATATTATGCTAGTTATGTTTAGCATGAGGCTAGTCATGTAAGCTTATTTCCTACTAACTATAGTGTCACCCCTGCATCTTGTTGTTTCTGGCATTTTACACATCAGTAAACAATAAAGATAACATGATTGTTAGCTGGCTACCCTGGAAGCCCTCGTTGATTATCTCAACCTTGAGTGAATGTTTTGGCTTCCTTAAACTCCCAGGCAATGTGCAAAATGTTATAAGCCGCAACCCTGTGACACATCATATCGCAGGAATTTTTTTAACCAAAGCACATGTTTACCTTAATCCGTGGTACTGGTGTGTTTACAAACTTTACATTGGTTTGATTGATAAAGAAAAGGGAAAGACAAGCGTATAAAGACATTTAACTTAGGCTTGCTCAAGCCAGGGGTGATACCTTTTCTTTTTATTTTATCTTGTTAACATGATACAATGTCCGGTTCTTATAATAATACAAACTTCGTGAGTGACCATAATGCCTGTTGTCCTTCCTCCAAAGTGGAGGTCACTTCCTCCATACATGTCTTAATTTGTTTGAAGTTTGATCTTCTCTTTATAATGCATGCAATTATTTGAGGTTAGTAGCTTGTGATGGGTAATAAGGAGGTTAATTCACTCCCAGTGGAGTAGGATCTTTGATTTTGCCTTTGTGTTCTTTTTGGGCGGGGAATGCTCATAAATAATGCTAGTGTCCTCATCACCAGTCACATATGGTGAGTTAAAGTTAGTCAACCGGGATCTACTCTTCGTCCTTGTTCAGATGTTTTCTGCATGGGGGTCTTCCTTGCTTTCCCCCCATTTTCTGGAGAATATTATTGTCATTAAGAGGAAGCTAATCACAGGATCTATTGGGGTTGGGAACTCTTATTGTAATGAAAACTTGCATGTTTTATAAAAAAATGCTGCGACCTAAGCTTGCATCTGCTACAGCTGGGGTGGTTTGTATATGTTTGGTGAAATTCCTGTGATCATTCTTGCCATTTTCAGAATGCAGATCAAAATTGGTCGCGGAAAGACAGCTCATTAGTATTAGTATTATATACGGGCTTGTTTCTTTAATAATAATGTGTTCCATCTCGTCTATTACACTGAATGTGGTTACGAATTATTCACAAATGGTTCGTTGCTCAAGTCAGGGCCAATGGTGTAATTCTGGATATATACTATCATGTTGAATATTTCTGAATTATTTGACCTTCCAAAAGTATGTCTTTGCTTTTTCTTTTTTGGGTTTAAGTTCGTCGAAGAGAATATGATAGAATTGACCTGCTCCGTGTGTAAGCCCTTGTTGTAATTTTGTTTTGTGTTGTGAGTAGCATCGGAGGAGAAAAAAGATGAAAAACTGCGCCGGCATTGCTTTGCATTAGTATCACTTGCTTGCATAGCGCTTGGCAGGAAAAGCTTGAGCTTTTAATTGTCATCCTGGTTACCCAAAGTTTTACCGCCAAGGCAATAAGGATGGAAGAAACAATTAAGTTTTAGTTTCCTCGTTTATTTTGGAGCTCTGCTTTATTTGAAAGCAAAAGAATTATGGTCTTTCATTTCTCAACGATGGTACCTGTCTGAAAGTTTTTTACCACCAAGGCGATAAGGGGCGTATTGTCGCATGTAATTAGTGGTTACATTCATTTGTAGCTGATATCAAATGTCTCTCTAAAAGCTTTCGCTTTTGTTGTCGGTGGTGTTGTATGTATTTACATCTCACTAAAGATCTGTGTACTTCAAAAAAAACTGCATGGGCTCGTCGTCAGACTCATGTTCACACGACACGGATAAAGGCAGATGAGATAGAGCGGGTGCAGGTAAGCAGTGAAAGCTGACCCAGGCATAGGCCTGTCCATCCGGGCCGGGCCGGCCCGGCCCGGCCCGGAAATCCGGGCCCGGGCAGGGCAAAACCGGGACCCGGACCCGGACCCGGACCCGGGTACACCGGGCCGGGTTCCGGGCTGGCCCGGGTGATTTTCCTTTTTTTTTTATTTTTTTTATTTTTTTCCAAAATTTTTAATGTTATTTAACTTATAAATTATAAAAAAAGACAAGAAAAATAACAAAAACAATAATTTTATTAATTACTTAAAATGACATAAATTACAAATAAGAAATGATAAAAACATATTCTTTATTAATAATTGATAAATCAGTTACAAATTACAAGTACAAATTTATTTTGGAATTAATCGCATCACAATAGATAAGTAAATCCCAACTAGGTTGGCACCTACTCACCTATATCACTATCATTTGCAATTATTTCCAAAATAATTCTTTACAAATTGTAAGCTAAGATATAAAAACTACAATCTATTCTTTATATCTATCTGCTAGTCCCAATTCTTCAAATTTATCTTTAATTCCAGCCATCCGATCGATGCCTTGCGTTCGCTTCTCGTACCTCCACCAATCTTGTAGGCACATCACCGCTTGTACAGTATATGGATCCAAGCATGTCCTGTGATCGTCGATCAAACGACCTGCTGTGCTGAAGGCGGATTCCGAAGCTACCGTCGAAACCTGCACTGTTAGTAAATCACGAACCATGGTGGAAAGTATAGGATATGAAACTGATCCATATACTTTCCACCATTGCAAAATATCTAAAGCATTTCCTTGACATCTAACTAAAGAAGCAGAAAAATATTCATCTATTTCAGAAACCTCCGATGATGACGATCCAAGTCCAGATTCACCAGTTAGCTCGGCTACCATAGCATACCTATCAAAACTTACACTTTTACCTCGGGCTCGGGATGAGCTCGAAGAAACCGAAGCTGCAGACTGTTGTGCAGCTACACCATGTCTAGCTGCATACTCATCATATAAAGTTTGAAAATAATTTCTAATAAGTAAATGATGAGTAGTAGCATTCAGGGTGGTTCCATCATCTAAGTCTAGGCCTGTCCATCCGGGCCGGCCCCGCCCGGCATTTCCGGGCCGGGCAAAACCGGGACCCGGACCCGGACCCGGGTACACCGGGCCGGGCCCGGGGCCGGGTTCCGGGTTGGCCCGGGTGATTTTCCTATTTTTTTATTTTTTTTTATTTTTTTCCAAAATTTTTTAATGTTATTTAACTTATAAATTATAAAAAAAAAAGACAAGAAAAATAACAAAAACAATAATTTTATTAATTACTTAAAATGACATAAATTACAAATAAGAAATGATAAAAACATATTCTTTATTAATAATTGATAAATCAGTTACAAATTACAAGTACAAATTTATTTTGGAATTAATCGCATCACAATAGATAAGTAAATCCCAACTAGGTTGGCACCTACTCACCTATATCACTATCATTTGCAATTATTTCCAAAATAATTCTTTACAAATTGTAAGCTAAGATATAAAAACTACAATCTATTCTTTATATCTATCTGCTAGTCTCAATTCTTCAAATTTATCTTCAATCCCAGCCATCCGATCGATGCCTTGCGTTCGCTTCTCGTACCTCCACCAATCTTATAGGCACATCACCGCTTGTACAGTATACGGATCCAAGCATGTCCTGTGATCGTCGATCAAACGACCTGCTGTGCTGAAGGCGGATTCCGAAGCTACCGTCGAAACCTGCACTGTTAGTAAATCACGAACCATGGTGGAAAGTATAGGATATGAAACTGATCCATATACTTTCCACCATTGCAAAATATCTAAAGCATTTCCTTGACATCTAACTAAAGAAGCAGAAAAATATTCATCTATTTCAGAAACCTCCGATGATGACGATCCAAGTCCAGATCCACCAGTTAGCTCGGCTACCATTGCATACCTATCAAAACTTACACTTTTACCTCGGGCTCGGGATGAGCTCGAAGAAACCGAAGCTGCAGACTGTTGTGCAGCTACACCATGTCTAGCTGCATACTCATCATATAAAGTTTGAAAATAATTTCTAATAAGTAAATGATGAGTAGTAGCATTCAGGGTGGTTCCATCATCTAAGTCTATAACCTGTCCACCATACAATGACTGTAACAAACTTCGAAGGCCAATATCCTTCAAGCATGGATCAATAAGAACCCCCAAACCAAAAATATGAGGAATAGGCCTAAAATACTTATTAAATTTGCTCTCCATTTCAAAAACCATAGGTCCAAAAGTAGCATCCAAACGATATTTATCAAAAAAATTTTGAATATTTAAAATTTGTAAAGCAGCTAAAGTAATGGTTGGATAATAACAGCCAGATAATAACATGGTAGCATCATAAAAAACTTGTAACATTTCATTTAAATTACATATAACTGTCCATTCATCTTCAGTTATTCCATAAGTGCTACCAGAACTAGAACTAGAAGCATAATAGTTTATAAAATCAGTTATAATGTCTTTATATTCTATTGCTACACTTAACATTGCATATGTGGAATTCCACCTATGGTCAACATCTTTTGGAATTAGTCTAGGCTTTACATTTTTTCTTTTACAAAATTGTTTCCATCTTTTAAGTCTTTGTTCAGAAGCACTATGCATGTAAGCAACTGTTCTAACCTTTTCTATCATGGGTTTAATTTCAGTAAATGCACTTTGAACAATTAAATTTAAAATATGACAGATGCACCTAATATGAAAAAGATCACCATGACATGGCAATGATAAAGATGATCTGATAAAATCAACAGCTACATTGTTATTACTTGCATTATCTAGTGAAAGAGAAAATATTCTTTGTGAAATTTCTAATTTCATAAGTTCTTCAATTATTAAATTTGCAACATTAGCACCAGTATGTGACTCTTCTATTGCAATAAAAGAAACAACTCTTTTAAACATTTGCCAATTTTCATCAATCCAGTGTGCTGTGATACATAAATATCCAGTTTGTGCTCTAGATGTCCAAATATCAGAAGTTAAAGAAAATTTACAGTTTAAATTTTTAAAATAAGAAATTATTTTTTCTTGTTCTTGCTGATAATATTTTAAAATATCACGTTGACAGGTTTGACGAGAAAATTTTTTAAATGCAGGATAAAAACCATCTCTAAACATATCTTCAAATTCATCATCTTCTACTAATTTAAAAGGAAGGTTTTTAAGAATGATAAACCTGATTACGCATTTCCTGGCTCTGGCAGCGTCATAGTTCCAACTACCGAGACTACCAGAAGAGGAGGATTGAGAAATCATGGATTGTCGGATATCACCTTGAGGAGGCTGGCCTTTGTTGTGTTTATCTAAATGGCGTTTGAGGTGGTTGGTGCCGCTCTTATGATGAGCTTGAAAAATCTTGCCGCACAAAGCACACTTAGCCTTCTGGGTGAGGATCCTACCGTGTTCATCCTTGGTGACGTCGATCTTCTCGTAAAAATTCCACACATCGGATCTTGGCCGTTTAGGAGCTCTTGGTGCAGATTCGTCGCCACCGGATTCGGGATTAACTTCGGTAGGAGGACTGATAGTAGGAGGACTCATAGTAGGAGGACTCAATTCAGGATCGGGAGATATGTTTTGCTCTTCATAATCAGATCCGGAAGCCATTTGGGGATTGGATTAGAAAGTATAAATAAGAGAGTATAAGAGTATAAGAGAGAGTATAAGAGTATAAGAGAGAAGAGATGAGTTTTTGGTGTGAAGAAAACAAATGAAAACCCCCCTCTATTTATAGAACCAGCCCCCTAGGTAAATGACCAAAATAACCTCACAAAATAGCCGTTTTTTGACCGTTTTTGAGGGCAAAACGGTCAAAGGGCCAATCTGAGACAGCCCTACCCAGGCATTAAGAGATGATAAAAAAAAAGGAACATGGTTGAGTCGTAGATTCAAGATTGGGCTGCGTCCGGCTCCAACCGCACAACGGTAGTCATGTAAAACTCCTCACTTCTGCTGCTCTGGCATTTTGCGGAGTCCTGGCCTGAGACGATAATCAACTTCTGTGACTGCTGTGGCTCTCCAATGAACACGATGACCACTTGGTTACTCTCCAAATCTCTCTCCCTCTCCCCTCGTTTTTTCCCCTTCCCCCCTTCTTGAGACCGTCGCCTCTGCATCCTCACTCTCGGTCTCAAAACCTCGACCCAAACCCAATCATGGAGCCGTGCGGGGCGACGCTCTCTCGACCTCACACCGCAATTCCCCCCTTCTTCATCCCTCAGCCCCATCGCCACGTGAGACCCCTCTTTCTACTACTCTTCTTCTTCCCGTTCTCTTCGGTTAGATAATACTGTAACTTTTTTACTTTCCCCCCCTTTTCCAGAATCGCAATTTCAAGAGATATCAGGTGGTGTGTGTTGGCAACAGTGTCAGCAACTCGGGTCCTGCAAAACCCACCAAGGTCTCTCTCTCTCCGTCTCTCTCTCTCTCTCTCTCTCTCTCTCTGCATTCAAGAATTTTGTTATTTTTTAATTTTTTTTTTTGCTTAGATGTATCCCGCATTTCTAGGAATTAATGTACACACTCTTATATGAGGTTAATGTGACAAAAAAATTGGAATTAAAAGTCATACATTTTTAGGAATTAGTGTAACTTTTGGTTGTCAGCTTATGGGAGTTTAATGTCAACGGTGTTAATTTGCTGAGGTAAGCGACATGTATCATGTTATAATAGTTTTTTGTTGTTCCAGGAAAGGCAGATGACTATCTCAATAACTGGAGCTACTGGTTTTGTTGGCCGAAGATTGGTTCAGAGGTTACTCGCAGGTTATATTTAAACTACCAAGCAGCAAAGAATGTAAAAGATCTCTTTCCCCTTTTCTCAATTCCAACTTGCAAACATAAGGACGGCTACTGCTCTCTCTTTAGTTTCTGATTTTAGAATAATCGAGAATTTTTTGACATCAGAAATAGGTCAGTTAGACAAGCCTCCATGTTGGGGTTACAAATGATTTCACTTAAGAAAATATGGCTTTTTGAAGAGTTTCTAGGAGGTTTCCTTTCTAGATGTTAGCAATTGAGGATGGAGATGGTGCTTGGTTGATTTCCTTTGTGTGCGTTGTAGAAGAAAATTCCAGGCCTAAGCATTTCAGATTAGTCATAATTTGGTGGATTAGTAATGTGCTGTTTCAGTCTACATGCTGCTTGTTAGGCATCCTTCTTTATGTTTAACCCTCACATGTTCATAGGTCACAGAATCATAATACTATAGTTACCCTTTTCAGATATCCTTTGATGTTACTGTGCCATTAGATTAATATTCTATGATTTATTTATGCAGATGACCATAGCGTTCATGTCTTAACACGATCCAGAAGCAATGCACAATTAGTTTTCCCCGGTAAGAAGGTATGGGTACCTATTTATTTGAGCAATTTCATTAATAATGACTTGTTAAAATCACACAATCGGTTTGTGCTATAAATAAAACTAGTTCTATTGAAGAAAAGGATGGCTGATTTTTCTTAATTTTATTCAATAGGTATTCAGTTTAATATTATGCGGCACAAAGCAATTTGTACTGCTGCGAAATGTCGAGAATATCTGTAATTATCTTCTCAATTATGCTTATATCTTGAAACAATAGGAAATAAATGTATCCATGTGTGCATGTAGGTTATGCTCCACTTAGATTCATCACATCCCCAGCATCTGATGCGAGAATATGACATTCCTTGAAAATTTTGATATTTCAGCCTGGATTAATAGTGTCTCCTGTGTTTTAGATTTTCTAGGAGAGGTCTGATATTTCTTTTTGCAAGTTATAATAGGCAAATGAAGAAAATGCTAATGATAGATAGAACCACGAGAATAATTCTCTTCTCCATTTATGAAGCGCCCCCTTCCAGTAACCTTGTTTGCAGTGTCCTGCTTATCACGTTGCTGGGTAGATTATTATCTAAATCAATTGACCCTCTTAAATAAGCAGTCACAAAATTAAAAGGAAGGAAATAATAAGAGAGGAAGAGAGAACAAAATTATCAGGTCTAGCTACTTGCTAATTGGCTAACAGGTTATGTTCATGTTCTTAAGTATTTGTCAAGGAATTTGGCTTATTTTATTGACATTTTACATTTGGTTTATAGATGTGAAAAAGCTCAGCTGCTTTTTTTGTGGAGCATTCTTAACTTTGGGTAATGCTCCATAGATGACCCATTTTGGTGAAAAAGGCTTGGATGATGATGATTAAGATTTCTTTATGTGTTTCATATCTATTTCCATATTTTTGTTAACATTGCTTAGACAATGTTCAGCCAGTTCTTTCGCCTAAGAAGTTCCAAATAAATTCTGTTGTCCATTGTGGATTTTTCTGTTTCCTTATACAAGTTGGTTGTTGTAACTGCAGTTGAGAAATTTTCCAAAATTACAATTGCTGAGGAAGTAGAATGGAAAAATTGCATTCAAGGTTCAGACGCCGTTGTGAACTTGGCTGGAATGCCTATAAGTACGAGATGGTCACCTGAGGTGTGTTTCCTTTCATCTCCTCTCTGTTCTTGAATGAATTTCTTCAATATCCTATTTATATTTCTTAGGTAGCGTTGGGTGGGAGATAGGGGTGTACAAAAATGTCCGTATCCGAGGAAAGATTCGTATCCGTATTTGTTAGGATGTTGATATGGTTACTAAAATCTATATCCTATAGGATATGGTTATGGATACGGATATGTAGTGAAATATCCGGACCCGTATCCGAGTTATCTGAATATGTGTTGGACATACAGTTTCAATAGTTTTAATCCTTAGTTAATGGATTTGAGGTAAATTCTGATGATCAAAAGACTTAATCTTAGCTTCTTGGATATAAGGAACATACTGATTAGCTCTCTTGTACCATATGCACCATATTTTTTTTCAATAATATTTAGTTTTCTCATATCTATTTTGTATCTACATGTGTGTCCGCTTATATACATCCGTATCCATATCTATATCCGATTTTAGCAGATATGAATATGAAATTTTCTTACCAAGACTTATCCGTATCCGTATCCGTATTGGTAAGCGGATACAGATATGGTAAGTATCATACAAGAGCCCCATACGAACTGTATTCACCCCCAGTGGGAAGGGCCTATTGTTTTTCTTTTTTATCCTACGTCTGATATTGCATGTTACATATGACAAGGAGTTTATATTAAGTTCTCCTTCATTCTCTCTTAGTCGAGAACATGGAGGTCTGTTCCTTTTTAATATGTGCTTAACTGGTGTAACTTGGTAATCCATGTTTTGTACAAATTTCTAAATTCAATAGATAAACTGTGAATATCCCACTTCTAATTTATGAAGTTATCAGCGTTAAGATACATGATACTTTCAGTAATAATTAACATGATCTTGGTTATTGTGCTTGCAGATTAAAAAGGAGATTAAACAAAGCCGTATTAGAGTTACAGCAAAGGTTTTTTCTTTCATAAACTTACTAACAAACAATCTGCATTTTACAAGTGCATAGTTGCTTCATGGTCCATTAATTACTAGTAGATCAATAGACTTCATTGGAGAACTAAGAAAAGGTTCTTCTTGCTTTTGATTTAACACTGACAATGCTTCTTGAATGTAAGGTTGTAGATTTGATAAACAAAACAAATGTGGAACTTCGACCTTCGGTCTTGGTTAGTGCAACAGCCATTGGTTACTATGGTGCGTAAATAATGATGTGCCAACTTTTTTTTTCCCCATTTTAGTTCTCAAGAAAATGATATTATTTTCTTGCTTTATATATTATCATATTTTGCAAAACTAAACTATTCTTAGCAAACTGCACCCACATCATAATACCAATCTTTTAAGATCTGATGGCATGATTACTGCTTACATTGAATGAATGTGAAATGACACTACGTACTTCATATGTACCTAATATACCTTATTATCCATGCAAATCATTATTTTTTAGGAGAATACATTGAGATGCTTACGTAATAGAAATTTTTTGAAATATCATCTAACATATCCTTTTCACTGAACATTGTCAGGGACAAGTGAAACTCAGGCTTTTGATGAGACAAGCCCATCAGGAAATGACTACTTAGCAGAGGTTCTGTATTGTCAATGAATCTATTTAGTTTTTCTCCTTTCTTTTTACTGCCAGCAGACTGCAGATATTTGTTAAGTGATTGTGACACATAATTGTGTGCACATTGTGTTGGCTTGTTTGCTTCATGTTACTTTGTTTGTTTATATTTTACATACGATCTTCATCTATTTCCAGAAAATCTATGCATACGATAGTATATGATCGAAGAAATATTAGATTGTCATGGAATTAATGGGAGAGAGATAAAATCCTTTATGAAACTTATTTGGTTGCTGAAGAGGTTCAGACCGTAAAGTCAAATTCTCGATTATGAATATAATTTATTTACACATGCTCTTGGTCGTTAATTGTAAAATTATAAATGCTCTACAGCAGATCTAGTTTTGTGTCTGATATTACCATAACACATGATACTTCACGTTTGGATTCAGAGGAAACATCAATTTGTGATCTCAGTTTTTTCCTAGAACTTGATACGTTCCAAACTTTGCATGCATATTTCTCTTATGACCATCCTCATTGGTCCTTTTGTACCGACCTCAGCATGAGATTATTCCATTATGGCAATGATAAAAAGGTGTGAAGAACATAAAGTATTTCAGTCATAAGTAACATTATAGTATAAAATTAAAAACCAGTATGTCTCATGCAGTACTATTAGAAGTATGTTATTCATGTAAATGTAAGGGAACTATTTTTCTTTTCACAGTTGAAATCCACATGCTTTCCTTCATTCCATTCTGCCTACTGCGTTTATTCTTTTCTTTTATATAATGTACTTCTAGGTTTGTAGAGAATGGGAAGGAAAGGCTCTTGAAGTAGATAAAGATGTTAGGTTGGCACTTATCCGCATTGGTGTTGTTCTTGGAAAAGATGGCGGTGCTCTAGGTTCGTTCAATTTCTTTTCAGGATTTTGTGATTTATGCACGTATGCTACATACCATATTCTTGTATGCAATTTATTCAAATGGGTGCTGTGTTTTGAATTCTGCAAAAGAATAGTTGCTTCACAGGCACAAATTTTATATCAGAAGACAGTCATTATATCAGAAGACAGTCATTACAGTAACCATCATAGTTTAGCCTTGGTTTTCAATTGATACCTCCAGTAACCATCATAGTTTAGCCTTGGTCTTCAATTGATACCTCTTAATGACCCTAATGTCTCAAATTTGGACATAAACGGTGCAGTATGAATTTCTCATATATGAAGTTCTTTGACATTATTAGTGTCAGGCCTTCAAGCCCAACCTGCTTGTTCCTGTCCACCTAGAGATGATGAAACAAGTACGGAAATGCTACCGTTCCATTTATTTTCTGAAAAATGCATGCAGTTCTCAGACCTCTCATTATTCTCATCTAGGCTCAAGCGCAATCTCCCATGTATTCATGTGATAGTTTATTTGGGAGTATCTTTTCTGTTTTAGACCTGTACTAATTTCTTCTATGTGTCATGCTGCAGCCAAAATGATTCCTCTCTTCATGATGTTTGCTGGAGGACCTTTGGGCAATGGCCAACAATGGTGAGCTTCAAGTTCTTTTAAAAAAATCAAATATTTCTACTCATATAACCAGAAGAAATACAGCTTTTTTTAAGATACAACTACAAGAAATTCTATATGAATACTAGTTATGTAACATTTGCACACTAAATATTTTCTAGGTTCTATTTATGCTCACCTGCAATTCACAGAGTATTGGAAGCTACTTATATTTTGTTCTCTATTTCCCAAAGTGACACCCCAATCAACTTTGAAGGACAAAAGCTTCCTTCTCTAATAATGATATATTAAGATGACATCGATGGCCACAATCCACAAGTAATAGTCTTCTAAATGAAAAAAATGGATAAAAAGCATGGGTTATCCATGAAAATAGTGAATTTTAAACTGCAAATACTTGTTTGTCCTTGGGTAAAAGCATGAAAATTCACAAAAATCGTGAGCTATATCATGAAAATAATATTTTTTAAGACAAAAAACTTGATTGCCTTCGGGTTGACAAACAAAAATAGACCAAAATAATTGGTTATAAACCATGAAAATCATGAATTTTGAAGTACGCATGATTGATTGAACTGGGTCAAAATGAAAGAAAATTGACAAAACTCATGAGTTATAGCCCATGAATATCATGAATTCAGGTACATGAATTTAGAAAAAATAAAAATTTTTGAAAATTGAAAAATTAAAGGTACGAATATGTATTTGCTATTGGGTCAAAGAACAAAAATTGATAAAAATCATGGTTTTAGCTGATGAAAATTACTATTTTTGATGAAATGAAACTTAATTGCCATTAGGTCAAAACAAAAGGAAAATTAACAAAAATCATGGGTTATATATAGCCAATGAAACTCGCAAAATTTAGAAGTCACATAATTAATGGCCCTTGGGTTGAAAAAGATGAAAATTGACAAAAAGAGCTATAAAAAGAGGATTGAGATGTTAAAACTTTTAATTTCTATTTTTTCCCTCACAAATTTTGATAAATTCTAACGATATCATTATCTCTAATTAATCTTTCATTAAATAAATATAACCTCTTATTAATTATGCACCTCCTCAGCTTCCTAATTAATTATAATTATCAATAATATAAAAACTATTAATCGTTTAAAAATAATAAAACAAAGTAATTTATAAAATAAGTATACACAATTATTAGTAGTAACCAATTAAATTATTATAATAATTATTTATGAATTATAATAAAATAATTAAAATAGTAGTATAAATAGAATTATATATTACTAAATACTATTAAGAATTATACTATAATTCAATGAGCAATAAAATTAATAGAATGAATTTTGAATTGCGTAAGTGGTGTAATTATTATAATAATATCACATAAATTATGAATTACACTATTTATTTAGTATTATGTTATTAAATAAATGAAATAAATAATTTGATAATATTTTTAGAGTATTTTCTTAAATATTATTACATGATGCTGAATAATCTATACTTGGTAATGATTAAAAATTAATTAAATAATTAAATAATAATAATAGTACTATTAATTATTAATGATAGTATAATAAAAATTTTATAAAATATTTATAGTACTAAATAATCTAAGAGCATAACTCAAAAAATTAAATTAGATAAAATTTTTATAGTATATAGATACTATAATTATTTTAATAGTATTGCTTGAACTAGAAATTATAATATTAAATAAGGCAAATTACAGTAAATCCTCATTAACTTTCAGCATTTTGCAGTAAATCGATCCTATGAACTTTTGAAATCACACTAAACCCCTAATAACTTTTGTAAAGAGCCCCCAATAACTTTTAGATAAATTACACCAAACTTTCAAAAATATCGTTTTATGCCATTTTCTAGTTCTAATTTATAAGGGTTATCTGTAAAATTCAGAAAGTTATTAACGGCCCTCTTTGAAATAGAAAAGTCATTAGGGGTTTAGTATAATTTTAGAAGTTTATATGGGTTGAAAATTCATAAGAGTTTAGTGTAATTGATTTCATATAATAATTATAATGAGAAGTAACTATTGCAATATGTTATATGTATCAAGTGTAACTATTTAGGTAACATCAGGAGAAAACTAGCAAGATTAACGCAACTTAGTAAATTTAGAGATAAGTTAACAACTTTTAAGTTGGAGGGACATATTTAAGAGAACGCATATAATTGACAATTTTATTTAAGAACCACTTTAGACTCGGGAACTTATTTTGAAAAGTTAACACTGGGCGATCAATATAAGAAAAATATTCAATTACAATAACTACACGATAATAATTAATTTTTATATTTCTTTTAAGCAATCTTATTATACAATTTATTTATTAACACATAGTTTTATTATTCAATAAAAAATTTAAAACTTAAAGCATGTACTTTCACGTGCAAAACACGTGCATTATACTAGTCATGAAAACTGGGTTATAACCCATAAAAATTATGAATTTTAAGTTGCATATAATTACTTGCCATTAGGACGAAATAGATAAACATTACCAAAATCGTGGGTTATAATCCATCAAAATCACGAATTTTGAACTAGTTATAAATAATTGCCATTGGGCCGAATAAACGATAATCGATAAAAATCGTCGGTTATAGCTTATGAAAATTGTGACTATTGAAGTTCGCACAATTAATTGTAAGTAGGTCAAAACAAACAAAAATGGACAAAAATTATAAACTCTTATGAAAAATATGAATTTTGAAATACCCATACTTATTTTCCACTGGGTCGAATAACAAAAAATACAAAACTCGTGTGTTGCCCATGACAAAAAGAAAATTTAATTGCCAAAAAGTCAAAACTAATGAAAATAGACTAAAATTATGGGTTATATAACCTATGAAAATCGCGAGTTTTTTCAGTATGCAAGATTAATTGCCATCGTGTCGAACCAAATGAAAATGAGCAAAATTATAACCTATGAAATTACAAATTTGAAATATGGGACAAAAATCGTGAGTTATATACTAATGTAAATCATGAACTTCGAAATGCAAATACTTCTTTGTTATTGAGTCAAGGCGAACTTGTGGGTTATATTTCATAAAAATCTTGAAATTTAAGGTACGCACCATTATGTCATAGAATAAAAATTAACAAAAAATCATTGGTTATAGGCTTATAGCCCATGAAAATCGACATTTTGATGAAATAAAACTTAATTGTCATTCAGTGTAAATGAAAAAAATAAAATCATGGGTTATAGCGATTGAAATTCACAAAATTCAAAAATCATGGGTAATAGCCTATGAAAATTGCAAATATTGAACTATGCATAATTAGATGTCATTAGGTTGAAAAGGACCAAAATTCACAAAAATCGTGGGTTATATAACCTATAGAAATTGCAAATTTTAAAGTAAATATAATTACTCTCCAATAGGACAAAACAAACAAAAGATGGTAAAATCATGGATTACCCATGAAAATCACCAAATTTGAAGTAGCCATAAATACTTGCCATTGGGTCGAATGAATGATACTGGACAAAAATCATGGACTAGCCCATGTAAATAACGAATTTAAGGTACCCTTACTTATTTGCTATTTGGTCAAATATTAAAAATTTTAAAAAATCATGCATTATAGCCCATGAAGATCATAAATTTTCATGAAAGATGATTTAATAGCCATTGGATCGAAACCAACAAACATAGATTAAAATTGTGTTATAATTCACAAAAACCGTGAATTTTTTGGTACGCTTGATTAATTGCCATTAGGTTGAAACAAGCAAAAATGAGCAAATATCGTGGGTTATATAGCCCATGAAATTGTGAATTTTAAAATATGCTTAGTTAATTGCCATTTGGTCGAAAACAATAACATTAGACAAAAATCGTGGGTTATAACTACTGAAAATCCTAAAATTTGAGATACAAATACTTATTTGTCATTGGGTCAAGATAGACGATAATTAAAAAAAATCATGGGTTATAGTCCATGAAACTTGTGTCAACTAATATACACATACTTATATGCAATTGGGTCAAAGATCAAAACTTTACAAAAATTATTGGTTATAGCCCATGATACTCTATTTTTGAAGAAATAAAACTTAATTGTCATTGGGTCGAAATGAAGAAAAATTAACAAAAATCACGGGGTAACTAATGAATTTCACAAATTTTGAAAATCGTGGGTAATAGCCCATAATAATCATGAATGTTGAAGTTCGCACAATTAATTTTTATTGGACCGTAACACTAAAAAATGGACAAAAATCAAGGACTAGCCCACGAAAATAACAAATTTAAAGTACTTATACTTATTTGCCATTGGATTGAATCAGTGTTATCGAGGCGCAAGGCGCAAATGCTCCTTACGCGCACCATGCGCAAGGCGCACAACGATGCATGCACCTCACTGAATTGAGGTGCACACCTCAAACAAATATTTTTCAACATAAGACAAATAAGCATATAAGCAACATATTTATAAATTATCACATAAAAAGACTAAGAAATATAACTTCACCTACTAAATCACGAAAGAGTTTTAATCAGCATGCATAACATAGTGAAATTTATAAGTTTTCGCAATTCAAAATGCAAGATATTCTTCAACATAAGCAAAAGTCTACGAAACCAAACAAGCAAATAACAAGAAATATGTATTTTTATTTAAAATATAACATATGTATTTTTAAGTAACAATTAAGTGATTAACAAACATGACTGTTCATAAGTTTCTAGTTAGCAAATATCGTGAGTTATAGCCCCTGAAGTCACGAATTTGAAATATGCTTAGTTAATTGGCATTAGGTCGAAAAGAACAATAATGAACAAAATCATGGGTTATAGCTAATGAAAAACATAAATTTCGAAGTACAAATACTCATTATTCATTGAGTCAAGATGAAAAAAATTTAATAAAAATCATGAGTTGGAGCTTATGAAAATCATGAGATTTAAGGTACACACTTCTTTTCTGTTAGGTTAAAGATCGAAAATTTACAAAAATTGTTAGTTATAAAGGCCATGAAAATCACAATTAAAAAAAAACTTAGTCAACATGAACGAAAATTTAAAAAATTCATGGGTTATAGTAGTTGAAGTACACGAATTTTGAAAATTATAGGTAATGGCCCATGAAAATCGTGATTATTGCAATATTCATAATTAATTGCTATTAGGTTAAAAAAGACAAAAAGTTATGAAAATAGGTTATAATGATTGAAATTTCTGAATTTTGAAGTACATATAATTACCCTCTATTTGGACGAAATGAATGAAAAATGGCAAAATTGTGGTAACCCATAAAAATCGCGAATTTTGAAGTAGTTATAGACCCATAATTACTTGTCATTGGATCGAATAAAAGATAATGGATAAAAATCGTGAGTTATAGCTCATGAAATCATGAATATTGAAGCTCGCATAATTATTTTCTATTTGACAAAATGAATAAAATTGACAAAATGTGGGTTAACCCATGAATATTGTGAATTTTGAAGTGGTGATAATTACTTGTCATTAGGTCGAACGAATGATAACGGGCAATGATCTTGGGTTATAGCTTATGAAAAATGCGAATATTGAAGTTCACACAATTAATTGCTATTGGATTGAAACAAATAAAAGTGGACACAAATCGCAGATTGGCCTGTGAAAATAATAAAATTTGAAGTGCCCACACTTAGTTGACATTGAGAATAACAAAAATTGCGCGTTATAGCCCATGAAACTCGTGATTTTTATGAAAGAAAAATTTAATTGCCATTGGTCGAAAGTAACTTAAATAGAATAAAATCATGAGTTATAATCTACGATAATTGCAAACTTTTTGATATGCATGATTAATTACTATTGGGCCAAAATTAACGTAAATGAGCAAGCATCGTCGGTAATAGCCCATAAAATCACGAATTTTAAAATATGCATAGTTAATTGCCACTAGGTCGAAAAGAATAAAATTAGACAAAATTCGTGGGTTAAAACTAATGAAAATCATGAATTTCAAAGTACAAATATTTATTTGTCATTAGGTCAAGATAAATGAAAATTAATAAAATCATAGGTTATAGTCATGAAAATGGTGAAATTTAAGGTATGCATACTTATTTACTGTTAGGTCAAAAACGAAAAAATTAACAAAACTTATACATATTTGCTGTGGGTAATAGCTTATGAAAATCTTGAATGTTAAAGTATGCATAATTAATTGCCGTTATGTTGAGAAGGATGAAAATGAACAAAAATCTGGGCTATAGTCCTCACAAATCACAAATTTTAAATTTGTCATAATTAGTTGCAATTGGGTCGAATGAATGATAATGGACGAAGATTGTGAGTTATAGCTCATGAAAATTATAATATTGAAGTTCACACAATTAATTACTATTGGATCGAAAAGAACAAAAGGGGACAAGAATCATGGACTAGTCCATGACAATAATAAATTTCGAACTACCCATACTTATTTGCCATTAAGTCAAATAAAAATTTACTAAGATAGTGCATTATAGCCCATGAAAATCGTGACTTTTGAGTCAAATAAAAAATTTACTAAGATAGTGCATTAAGTCAAATAAAAATTTACTAAGATAGTGCATTATAGCCCATGAAAATCGTGACTTTTGAGGAAAGAAAATTTAATTACCTTTGGGTCAAAATTATCGAAAATAGACTAAAATCATGAGTTATAACCTAAGAAAATCGCAGATTTTGTAATATGCCGAGTTAATTGCCATTGGGTCGAAGACAAAATTGGACAAAAATCATGGTTTATAACTAATGAAAATCATGAATTTCAAAGTGCAAATACTTAATTTTCATTAAGTCAAGACAAATGAAAATTAATAAACACCTTGGGTCAGAGCCCATGAAAATTGTGAAACTTATGGCACACATGCTTATTTGCCATTGGGTCAAAGATCGAGAATTTACAAAATCGTTAGTTATAAAGCCCATGAAGATTGAAATTTTTGAAGAAATAAAACAGGTAATTGTCCTTTGGTCGAAACAAAATAAAAATTAACAAAAATCATGGCTTATAGTTAATGAAATTCACGAATTTTGAAAATCATGGGTAATAGTCCATGACAATCGCAATGGTTTTAGTATTCATAATTAATTGCTGTTGGGTTGAAAAGGATGAAGATTGACGAAAATCATTAGTTATAATCCATAAAAATTACGAATTTAAAGTGTGTATAACTACCCTCCACTAGGATGAAACAAATGAAAAATGACAAAATCGTGGGTTATAACCCTTGAAAATCACGACTTTTGAAGTTCTCATAAGTGGATTGGGTCGAATGAATGATAATGCAAAAAATCGTGGGTTACAGCTCATGAAAATCACAGATACTGAAGTTCGCATAGTTAATTGCTACTTGATTGTAACAAATGAAAATGGATAAAATCATGGACTAGCCTGTGAAAATAACAAAATTTGAAGTGCTCATACTTATTCATTGTTAGGTCTATTAATGAAAATCATGCATTATAGTCAAAGTCACAACTTTTCATGATAGAAAATTTAATCACCATTGGGTCGAAACTAACGAAATTAGACTAAAATCACGGAGTATAACCCACGAAATCGCCATTTTTTTTGGTACACTTGATTAATCCCCATAGGATTGAAACAAAAATGAAATAAGCAAATATCATAGGAAATAGTTCATGAAATCGCGAATTTCGACATATGCTTAGTTAATTGTCATTGAGTTAAAAAGTAGAAAATCGAACAAAAATCGTGGATTATAACTAATGAAAAGCATGAATTTTTGAAGTACAAGTACTTATTTGTCATTAGGTTAAGACAAATGAAAATTAATAAATTTTTTGTATGCATAATTAATTGTCATGGGGTCGAAACAAACGTAATGACCAAGTATCATTGGTTATAAGCCCATGAAAATTGTGAAAGTTAAGGTACACTTACTAATTTGCCATTAGGTGAAGGGCCGATAATTAAAAAAAAAGGGGTTTTTGCTTTTAGACCCATTTGTTTACTTCCATTTATCTTTAAACCCAAGTATTATTATTTTTATCTTTAAGCCCAATTCACATTTTGTATTTATCTTTAAACCCAATCTCCAAAATATAAAAACAAGTGGTGAAAATATAGTATTTTGAAGATTGGGTTTAAAGATAAATACAAAAGATAAATTGGGCTTAAAGATACAAATAATAGTACTTGGGTTTAAAGATAAATAGGAGTAAACAAATGGGTCTAAAAGCAAAAACCCCCCAAAAAAATCATTGGTTGCCCATGAAAATTATCATTTTTGGTGAACTAAAACTTTATTGTCAATGAGTCGAAACAGATGAAAATTAACAAAAGTCAAGGGTTATAGCCAATGAAATTTACGAATTTTAAAAATTGTGGGTAAATAGCCTGTGAAGATCGCCAATGTTAAAGTATGCATAATTAATTGTCATTTGGTTAAAAAGGATGAAAATTGACAAACCCATGAAAATAACGAATTTTAAAGTACGTATAATAACTCTACGTCGGGATGAAATGAACAAAAAATGGCAAAAATCATGGGTGTGATTACTTGGTATTGAGTCGAACGAATAATAAAGGACAAAAATCATGGGTTATAACTAGTGAAAACCATGAATATTGAAGGTCGTACTATTAATTGCTATTGGATTGAAACGAACAAATGTGAACAAAAATCATGGACTAGACCATGAATATAACAAGTTTTGAAGTACCCATAGTTATTTACTATTGGGTTGAATAACTAAAATTAAAAAAATCGTGCGTTATAGCTTATGGAAATCACGATTTTTTATGAAAGAAAATTTAATTGTCATTGGATCGAAACTAACAAAAATAGACTAAAATCATGGGTTATAGCCCATGAAAATCGTGATTTTTTTTGGTACACATGATTGGTTGCCATTGGATTGAAATGAACAAAAATGACCAAATATTGTGTTCATAGAGCATGAAATTGTGAATTTATGAATATGCTTAGTTTAATTGCCAGTTGGTGAAAAGAGCAAAATTGCACAAAATCATGGGTTACATCTAATGCAAATCATGAACTTTGAAGTACATATGCTTGTTTGTCATTCGGTCAAAATCTATGAAAATTAACAAAAATCCCGGGTAGCCTATGAAAATCGTGAATTTTAAGGTACACAACTTATTTTTCTTGGGTCAAAGAACTAAAATTGAGACTTCTCGGCCTTCTGTTGGCATGACTTTTTTTCTTGTTGTATCTGATTTTTTTTTCCTTTTTGGTTTAATTGATGTATTGTATGTACCTGTTATGTTGTTGTACATATTTGGGATGTTTCATTGAAGTCTTTTGTTGTTCAGTGCACTCTCATGCTTACAGAAGGAAAGACAGCTTATTTTTCTTTGCAGAAGTAGGATAAGCTTCCTTCCTTCCCCTTTCTAGGTATTTTGAAAATTCCTTTGTTTCCTGCATCTTTCTTGAGCAGGAAATTGAATTGCATAGAATGTTTCTTTTCTATTAAAGGTAGCATACATTTGATGGGAAAACATTTGGATGGTGGGAATGACGATGATGGTAATAAAGACAATGATCTAACTACTTCTAATCAAACCGCTTACAGATTATCGGCAACCAGCCTGAAAGAAGTCTCTGATTTGTTTGCAAAGATTTCAATTTTTTTTTTGGGGTTCCTTTGAGTTAATAAGGATCATGAATTCACATATAATGAATACCTGAATATTTCGTATTAGATATCATTTTCTCATCAGTTTCTTATATCTCTAAATATGCAACTCATTTTTGCAGGTTTTCATGGATTCACTTGGACGACTTGGTGAACCTTATTTATGAAGCTATAGTGAACCCATCATATACAGGTCTCTTTTTGCTCATCATTATGGATCATAAGAAATTATGTTAAAAAGGAAAGTATTTAAAACATTGGACCTGTCTAAACCCTTTGTACTGTTGGAGAGAGAATTTACTCATAAAAGAAAGTTCTTAAACTCATTCGACATCCTTTAGTCGATGGCATAACTAAAGAGTTCTCCATGGTTCCTCCCTCCAAAATTCTAGCTATGATTACTTCCCGGAGCTAGTGAGAACTATCAGAGACCCTTTTAGTTCACATAGAATGTTGTAGATCTCTGCATAAAGTTTTCAGTAAAATAAGCTGGTGCATGATATTCATATTGTGCAGGTGTAATCAATGGAACTGCACCCAACCCAGTTCGATTGTCAGAGATGTGTGAACAACTAGGTCAAGTAATGGGCCGGCCATCTTGGCTCCCAGTACCGGATTTTGCTCTTAAAGCTGTCATGGGTGAAGGCGCCACTATTGTATGTGCTCTTCATGTTTCCATCATTTAGTTTACAAGCTGTTATTTTCACTGATTAGAATATTGTCACCAGAGTAATTTTATATAATGGTTGAATAATCATAGGTTCTGGATGGGCAGAAGGTGCTCCCTGTGAAAGCCAAGGAATTAGGGTTTTCCTTTAAGTATCCATTTGTCAGAGACGCGCTCAAGGCCATCATTTCTTCGGGGAATTACAGTTTGCGTTAGATCAATTCCAATTTTTTTTTTTTGCCAGTCAGATAAGTAAACCTGTATTTTACTGATTTCCACATTTGTATCTGTATGAATATATTCTATTTCCAATGGAATTTTGAGGATTGATCCACACTTTCTTATTCTACGTACCTTGCCAAAGTGCTGAGCTTTTGGTTTTGGAAAATGTTTTAGAAAGTTAACCCTGATAGTAAATACCAGCATGAGTACTATGTCAAACATAGTAAATAATAAAATTTTCCTATTGAGATGAAGATCTATCTTTAGATATTTTTCATGATTTCTTCTTAATTAGGTGTATCATTGCTTCTTGTTTTGGCAGGCAGCCTGAGAATTAGACATCTACCGGAGCTTCTATCTAAATGTATATGTTTTAAACACATGATTACATGCATTATTGTCAAGCTCATATCTTACAACAACTATGTTTACAAAGCAACAATAATGTCTTATTGCTATTTTGTAAAAAAGAAAAAGAAACGGATAGATGTTTTAGATAAGAGTTATACGGTGGGAGGGAGATGTGGGGCTACAAAAGGTTTTAGGACACATTAATTTAAAACATTGGCCGGGTTATATTTTAGGGATCATAATGTCGTGTCCACCATCCTTGATGTAACCCATTATATTTGATACATGTCCTGTAAACGATCTCGTAACCCCACAAGCTCCCACCACACGTACGTGGAAAAGCTCCATATATACATGCATGAAAAGGGAAACTAACTCCTCCACAAGATCGAGGAGCATCGATCGCCTCAGTAAGTCGAATTGAAGCAGTCCTCTTGTTGGCAGAGGGGTCGATCGATCCCTGCAAGATCACATATATATGCACATTATTTATTTATTTATTTATTTGGGATACATAAACAAAATATAGGGTATATATACAAGATTAGCCAGACACGTACTTTAATTTACGAAAAATAGGGGAAAAGTCGTGCTAGCTGTGTGAGAAGAAGCTAACCTGAGGATCATTGAACTCTTGAGCTTCTGAAATGTGTTGAGCGCCATAGCCTGGGCGATTTCCGCCTCTTTTTGATGGCACAGAGGCAATCACATCTGTATTTTTGGTTCCGGAGCTCTTCTTAATTTGTGTATATTTATAATGTGGATTATTCTTTAATTTGCCAAATCCTTTGAACAATTGAAATTTTAATTTGAACGTTCTGCACCGTATCATCACATTCATTTCTCAGCATAAAATTCATTTCTATAGTTGGTAACGCGACGTAGTGCTTGTACCCAATTCCTTTTGGTGATGCTTCAACAAACACGGTAAAAATATTCATGGAACATTAATACACGAACGAAAACGCTTTCTGCACGTGTGTCATGAATCTCATTGCGTCATTGCTCGATCTTTAATTAGATTCATAGATAGAATCATTCCGGTACTACCTCCTGAACCTGAAAAGCTTATACAAATTGTCCAAGTTAATTTTGGCGCGTTTTCTTCAAATTTGACACGAAAGTACGTGCTGTAGATTAACATTAACAATTAGAGAGAGAGAGAAGTGATCCATAACCTTAACAATTGACCCGTAACCTTAACAATTAAATCCGTAACCTTAACAATTAAACCCGTAACATTAACAATTGACCCGTAACCTTAACAATTAAATCCGTAACCTTAACAATTAAATCCGTAACCTTAATAATTAAACTCGTAATCTTAACAATTAAAGAGAGAGAGAAAGAGAGAGAGAGAGAGAGAGAGAGAGAATGGATCCATAACCTTAACAATTGACCCGTAACCTTAACAATTAAACTCGTAATCTTAACAATTGGCCCGTAACATTAACAATTAAACGCATAACCTTAATAATTGACCCGTAACCTTAACCATTAAACACGTAACCTTAACAATCAAACCCGTAACCTTAACAATTAAACCTGTAATCTTAACAATTAAACCCGTAATCTTAACAATTAAACCTGTAACCTTAAAAATTGACCCGTAACCTTAACAATTAAACCTGTAACCTTAACAATTAAACCCGTAACCTTAACAATTAAACCCGTAACCTTAAGAATTGATCCGTAATCTTAACAATTAAACTCATAACCTTAATAATTAAACCCGTAACCTTAACAATTAAACACGTAACCTTAACAATTAAAGAGAGAGAGAGAGAGAGAGAGAGAGAGAGAGAGAGAGAGAGAGAGAGAGAATGGATCCATAACCTTAACATTGACCCGTAACCTTAACAATTAAACTCATAACCTTAACAATTAAACTCGTAACCTTAATAATCTCTCAATATAAACAAAACAATTAGTTCCTCTCATCAACAACGAAAATAATAAAAAATAAAAATAATAAAATAACAATTCTCATCAATCATTTTAACTATCAGTAACACCATGATAAAGAGAGAGAGAGAGATTCATAACCTTAACAATTGACCCGTAACCTTAACAATTAAACCCATAACCTTAACAATCTCTCAATATAAACAAAACAGTTAGTTCCTCTCATCAACAACGAAAATAATAAAAAGGGGAAAATAAAAAAATAACAATGCCCATCAATCATTTCAGGGGAGAGCACGTTTTCTTATGTTTTGGGGACTGGAAGCATTTTTCCCAAGTCTTAAACCTTCACTATTTGAGAGTTGTGATTCTTTTGGAATATAAAATGAGAATGAATGTAATATTGTGGGAAAATAGTACGTGTTACTTCTATTTTATTCGGGTCAAAATTGCTTTGAACTCATAAAAGAAAAGGGTTAATTGCACATAATACTATATATTGTACTTTAGCAACTTGTTTGGTACGCAGGAATTGGATCAAGTGAAAGTGGAATGAAGTAAGTAATGGAATGGAATGGAATGAGTGCGGGAATAGAATGCTCTTTTCCATTCTCATTTTGGGTGTGATTAGATAATGAAGTGAGAATGAATTTTTTTCCCACTTTTTGGTATGAATAATTAATAAGTAATCATAACATATTTAGTATTTAGTTTAAATTTTTTCATTCTCATACTTAGTATTTAATTTAATTTGTTTCATTCTCACTTGAGTGGGATAGAAAGAGAAGGGGAAATGAGCATTCTAACTTCAAAAAAGATGTCATCTTTGATATGTGTGAATAAGAAGTGGGAATGAGCATTTCATTCTCACTCATTCCAGCGCACCAAAGGGGGCCCAAAATTAAGTTAGCCACTTATCACGTTGTCTAGATTACTTTATTAGCATTGAAACCATAGAAAATAAACCGAGTTATCTCTTGTGAGATAACGAGTATATGTTTATCTACACCATAGTTAAGTATAAGAGAATTTATCTACACTACATTGATGTCATGTGAAAATCACATGAGAGAGAGAGAGAGTGAGAGAGAGAGAGAGCTCTATGTTTAAATGTTAATAAAAAGTTTAAGGATGATAACCATGTAATCCCTTAGGTACCGTTTGACAAAAGGTTAAGTGAGGAGTTAAGAAGACTTAAGGAGACTTAACCCCTTCTTAACCTGACAATCAAAAAAAAAAAAAATCTATACAAGGGTTAAAGTGAGTTAACCCTCCATAATTTGTCAAACATAAAAAATATAGAAGAGTTAAGCTAACCCCTTCTAGAGGGATTAAAACGAGTTAACCTCTCAAAATGAGGGGTTTATTAATACTCCTATTTAGAAGGATTAAGAGTTAACCCTTCTAATTATAAAGAAAATAGTCAAAATCATTGTTATTCCCAAACACTAAAACTGATCACAGTGGCTAAAATAAAACTTATTTAACGGGTTAATAATTTTATCGTTCAGATTATCGAATGAGCTAAAATAAATTAATTCCTCTCTTTAACCCCTCTCTCTTGACATTTTGCCAAACGGGGCCTTACGGTACATGTCATATATCATTACAGAACAATATGAAGTGGAAGCATGACCATCAACTTTGGAGGGAAAAGAAAATAAATTTTCTTCGCGAGCTGTATCCAAAGAAGCACTTCTGTTTTTTACCCCCTATTTAAAAAGGTAGATTGCATCTTTGTCGTGTGTTGGGTTGACCAGCTCCCGAAAGAACGCAGCACACAGAACACACCAAAAATGCAGCGTGCAGCCCCTGTAAACCCTTAAATTGAACTGCCGCCTCTTTTTAGCAATTGGGCTCATTGTATTCCGAAGGATAAGATCCATGGAGTCGCGTTTTTCATTCGTCATTCTCTCGATATATACAAACTTCTTTATTCAACAATTCACGCGCGTCATCCTCTTGCTCTCAGTTTCCGCTTATTGTTTGCTTGCAATTAATGTCTATAGCTTGGTTGATGTGTGCACTAGTGAATTTGCAAATCTGCGAGGTGTTGGGGGATTCGAAACAATCAAATCAAATCCGTGTCTTTCCGGACCTTGTGTTTGAGAGTAGGAAAGTAGGAAAAGGAAAATCACCGCAAATAAAAGATGAAACTTGCAGGAAAGTAAGCAAGAAAGAACACACCGGATTTAACGATGTTCGGCAACGTGCCTACGTCCTCGGGAGTCACACCGCACAATTCTTTGATTAATTGAAGAAGATTACAACACCCACAAATAGGTTTTTATCTCTTTGATATCTCTCTGAAAGAATCCTCTCAAAACCCTCTTTTTCACGTGTCCTATAAACCCTAAAAACGTTTAGGTATATATAGGATCCCAGAGCAAAACAGAATCCCGAACAGATTTGGAAACAAGAAAACCCAACTCCGGTCGACCGGATCACGTCCCGCGGTCGACCGACCAGAACACCAACTTCTTACAGGATTTTGGTGTACGTTCGCGGTCGACCGGACCAGCTCTCGCGGTCGACCGAACAGAGTGAGGATTTCTTCTTAGTTTCCTGCAGGCGTCGCGGTCGACCGGATCCACCTCGTTGGTCGACCGACCCGCGTCAAACCTTTTTTCTTCGTCTTTTTGATTCAGCTTTGGGTCTACACACTTAGACTAACACGAGAGAAAGGTCAGACTATATTCTCATCACCACCGACCAATTCAAGCCCCACTAATACTAGTCTACTTGAAGAGCATTCTACTAGTAGTGGTGTTGGGCATCCTGTTCATCTGAGCCAGGCTTTGACGCTCAAGCACCGGCCACCACCAATGCTCTGCTCTGAGGCTACTGTGTCTATGATGGCGGAGTGTTTCATCCCTTAGAATTATCAAGGCTCAGCTAGGGATATAGCTGTTAGAGTTGAGAGATTCGAGTCATTGTTCATATATATGCATTAGTCGTATCTCATGCATTAGCTAGTGTTTTCAAATCAAGATAACGCTACAGTCTTTGGTTTTTCCTGAAGTCTGATGTATTACTGTACATGGATTTTTGGGTAGAGATTTTGGGGGGAAAAGTCAGCCCAAATTTAATAAATTATGGACACTGAAACCTGCATTTCATGTTCAGGAAGTTATTGATTAGTTTAGAGTTGCAATTTTCTTCTCGTACAAATTCCACAAATTATATTATTGTATCAGTTGAAAATCATTTCACTCAAACACATGCCAACTAAGCCAACTAAGAAGTATGCCTTCACGATTTCATGAGCTATAACACATAATTTTTCATAATCTTTATATTCTAACCCCTTGGCTAATAATTTCGTGGATGCCAAAATCCATGATTTCATGAGTTATAACCTATGATTTTTGGTCATTTTTATTCATTATGACCCATTGGAAATAATTTGACGAACAAAAAATTCACATTTGCAAGAGATATAATCCATGAATTTTTGGCCATTTTTACTCATTTTGACAAATAATTCCATAGAGTCTAAAATTTACGATTTCATGAGCGGTAACCCATAATTTTGAGCCATTTTAATCATTCCGTCCTATTAACAAATAATTTCGCAAGAGCTTAAAATTTCTAGTTCATGAGCTATAACTGATAATTTTTTATTATTTTTAGTCATTCCAACCCCTTGGAGAATAATTTCGCGGAGACCAAAATTCACGATTTTATGAGTTACAATCCATAATTTTTAGTCATTTGTATCTATTCCAACCACTTGTCAAATAACTACACTTCAGACAAAATACATGATTCATAAGCTACAACCCATGATTTTGGCCATTTTTATTCCTTATGACCTATTGGAAAATAGTTTTGTAGAGTCCAAAGTTTACTACCATTTCATGACTACAAACTATGATTTTTAGCCATTTTTTGTTGTTCCGACCTGTTAACAAAATATTTTCAAGAAGTTTAAAAATTCATGATTTTATGAGTTATAATCCATAATTTTTAATTCTTTTTAGTCTTCGTGACCCCTTAGCAAATAATTATATGGAATCCAAAATTCACGACTTCATGAGATTATGACCTACGATTTTTCCCAATTTTAGTTATTCTAATCCCTTGAAAATAATATCGTGGAGGTAAAATTCACAATTTCATAAGCTATAACCCATGATTCCAACCATTTTTATTTATTTGGCCACTTAGCAAATAATTTCACAGATGCTAAAATTTACGATTCTATGAGCTACACATGATTTTTGGCCATTTTTATTCACTATGACCCATTCAAAAATAATTTCATGGTTTCCAAAATTTATGATTTCATGAGCTATAACGCATGAATTTTAGTCATTTTTAGTCGATCTAACCTATCAACAAATAATTTTGTGGAGTCCAAAATTCATGATTTCATGAGTTATAAGCTATAAACCACGATTTTTGGCCATTTTTAATCGTTCTGACACTCAAACTAATAATTTTGTAAAGCTTAAAATTCATGATTTCATGAGCTATAGTCCATGATTTTTTACTAGTTCTATTCATTTTGAGAAATTGGTAATTAATTTCAAGGAGACAAAAACTTAATGATTTTGTGAGTTATAACCCACAAGTTTTGGCCATTTCACGTCATTATGAATTTTACGCTATACGAAATTTACGATTTCATGAACTATAACTCACTATTTTTGTTCATTTCGACCTATTGGTATACAATTTTATGGATTCCAAAGTTCATAATTTTGTGAGCTATAAATATTAATTTTTTATGCTATAACTAATAATTTTGTGAGCTATAACTAATTAATTTTAAGGAGTCAAAAACTTTATGATTTTGTGAGCTATAACCCATAATTTTTGGCCATTTTATGTCATTACGAAATAAATTTACACTATCCAAAATTTACGATTTCATGAACTTTAACTCACTATTTTTGTTCCATTTTATTCATTTCGACTCATTAGCATACAATGTTATGGATTTCAAAATTCATGATTTTGTGAGCTATAACTAATAATTTTGGCCATTTTTTCGATTAGACCCATTAACAAACAATTTCACTGAGGGCAAGATTCATGATTTCTTTAGCTGTATAACCATTGTTGTAAAAAGTGCTCTAGGCGAACGCCTAGGCGTTTGTCTAGGTGTAGGCGGACCTTTGGCCCTCTAGATTTGGCCAGAGCACCCAGTCTAGGTGACGGTCCAGCTAGGTGGTGCCTAGGTACCGCCTAGCTTTTTAAACAAAAAAGACCCCAATGTTAAGATAAAACCCAGACTAAGGTCATTTCAAAAACCCAAACCCGAACCCATAACCCAAACTCAACCCACTTCACTTAAGTTAAAACCTAAACCCTCCCCCCAATTTAAAAACACAACCCGAACCCATAAACCCGACCCGCTTCACTTAAGTTAAAACCTAAACTCTTTCTCTCCCTCCCTCCCTCTCTCCCTCCCTCTCTCTCTATGCTATTCACCTCACCCTACCTAATCTCTCAAACCCTAACACCGCTGCGCCTCCCTCTCTCATCTCGTCAAACCCCCGTAGCCGCAACCACCACGAAAGCTCTGCACCACAACTACCCCTCCCTCCTGTTGACAAACCTGATCATCCCTCTTCTCGACGAACCCCTATAGCCATCGCCACCACCACAGGTCCGCATCCACCCCTCCCTCCTCTCGATGAACCCCGCCAACCCCTGATCTTGACAAACCCCTGCAATCGCTGCAAGTTCGCAGCCACTGCCATCATCATGATTCACGGCTTAGTCTCCTCTCCTCTTCATGTTTCTTTTCTTCTTGAGCATTAGACTTCTGAGTTTGAGATATTATTTACTGTTGTAATGACTTATTATGTTGGACATGGTAATGCTTCTTAGTAATTAGTTATTGTATTCTTAGTTATTTAGGATGGAGTTTTTTTTCAAAAGAGCCCATTTTTGCTAAATAATTAGCAAAACCGACCGTTTTACTAATTATCTGGCAAAAACGATCTCTTTTTTACCAACAGCAAAAAAGACGTCATTTTCACAAATGAGGTTTCCGAAACATACGGGACTACTAGTTCCGTATGTTTAGTGGCCCCTAATTGCCCACTAAACGATCTTAGAAAACCCACGGGACTACTAGTCCCGTGAGTTTTCTGAAGGCAACTCAAAACGCACGGGACTAGTAGTCTCGTGCGCTAAGCAGAGAGGTGGTTTGTCCGCCCAGCAAATCTACAAGACTACTAGTCCCGTGGATTTGTTGGGCCTATAAAAGCCCCGCTGACGCTGTGCACAACAATTAGGGCACAACCTCCTTTCTCTTCTCTTCTCCGAATTTTCTCCGATCTCACCTCTATCTACCCTGATTTTCATCCACTCTCTCCCAATCTCTCTTCCTCAATAACTCATACCCCATTCCCTTTGTTCTCTCCAAAACACATCTTTCTCCCTCAATTTTCTCTCTTTTTTTCTCACCAAACTCATTCTCTTCAAAACCATTCTCTCCAAACCCAAATAGAGATCCTTGCCAAAGTTGCATTGTTGAAGTCCAAATATTTAGTGGAAAGAAAAGAAAGTACAAGTTGTATCTTCTCTTCAAACTCTCATATCCAAAGAGGCACTTATTCTTTTTTTTTTTTAGGGGGTAAATGGGTCCTGGCAGACAACAGCTTCTGAATAAATCCCCAGTTCCCAGCACACAGAGAACACTAACAATGCGGCGCGCGCTCCCTGGAAACCGCTTAAACTCAAAACAACAGGCTTTTTTAATCAACAGGGCTCATTGTTTTCCAGTGGATAAGGCCCATGGAGCTGGTGCTT
>NC_033801.1:316442-337617 GCF_001876935.1 Asparagus officinalis | reverse complement strand
CACGCACCTCTGCATCAATCCAGCATAAAACGCAGAAACTACTCTTATTCACGGTTCTCTTATTACCCGCCCTCTGTTGTTGTTAGCGATGTCCAGCTTGGTTGATATGTGCGCTGCCGAGTTTGCGAAGCTGCGAGAAAAAGGTCAGGCCATCTTCTCGTCGACGTCGACCAAATCAAGGCCAACGAATAGTAGCCTACTTGAGGAGCATTCTGCTGGCAGTGGTATCGGGCACCCCGTTCACCTGAGTCAGGCCTTGATGCTCAAGCACCGGCCACCGCCAAGGCTCTGCTCTGAGGCTGCCTTATCCATGATGGTTGACTGTTTCAGTCCATAGGTCAATTATCAAGGTTCAGTTTGGCATATAGTTGTCACAATTGAAACTTGTTGGGGTTTTCGTTCGTACACGTGTAATAATAAGCTTGTGCCTACGTTCCAGACTACGTTATGATGTAATTAATGCCCACGGCATTCTGGATAGGAATAGGGGGGCGAAAAGGCAAAAAAAAATTATTGTCCAACTTACTAATGAATTATGGAGCCTGAAAGTCTCATTTAGCGTTCAAACAGAGTGATACACGTGTGCTTTCATACTTGGTAGTGTCATGTGCCCTTATCAACGAAGAGGAAAGGGTGCTCCGGGGATGTGAGAATCAAGCGGAGATACCTAATGAAATACAACAATAGCCCAGCGTTCACTGCTTCCCGATTCAATCTCTCACTCAACATGTAACCATTAAATTCCTTCAAACAAAAAAAAAAAAAAAAAACTATTAATCATTAAATTTAAAAAAAAAAAAAAAAAAAAAAACTATTAATCATTAAATGCCTTGCACAACTAAAGGCTCAACATTCGAACCTAGCACCAGCAATCGCTACACTTGCAGCCACAATTGTTCATAATGCTGAGCTAGGTCGATATCTGAACTGAAAAATCGCAAAGCTGCTAGAAGAAAGGCAGGCCATCTTCTCCAAGGTCGATAAGCCTCCATGGTCGCCTTGCAGCTGAAGTGCAGATAAATGGCAGCGCTTAGCTAAGCTCGGATGTTGTGACCATGTTGGTTGAGTGATTTAGCCCATGCGTATGACCGCATGAGCCGTGATCTTGATGTGTTTATATGCACAACGCATCGCCCAGTCTTTATATGCACAATGCGTCGCCCAGCTATCTTACGGCTATCTTATTTTGCATATGTTTCTGCGTATGACTGTATGAGTCTTGATCTTGATGTGTTTATATGCACAATGGATATGTTTCCACTCTAATACGACCATGGCATATAGTAATTTGAACCTCAAAATCTGAGATAATCTCTACAATTTGAAAGGTTGCTTTTGTTAACATTCAGCTGGAAGATGGCCAGGCATTATGGAAAGCAATATGGTTTCATTCATTGTTGTTGCACATAAATCAAATGCAAGTTTACGGTGTCTTGAACAAAGATGCACTGATGGAAAATCAAATGATCTGAGCAAGTACTGATTTATTCATAACACCAACTTTCGTCTGAAACTACAACAAACAGGATAACCTAAGAATCACAGACTTGTTGCAATTTTATTCGTAAAGAACACCTCTAGGCTTCAGCTTCTTCTTTGCCGTAATCATAAACGATCTCAATCTGCACCAAAATTTTACCTCATAATGTAAGGTGATATTATTAAAACTTTATATGAATGATACGAAGCAGTAACAACAATCTGGCAATGAATAAGATTTGTTTCTTGTAATTGTTTGCTCTAACAAAAACTTTCTTATGAGTGATGTGTGTGTGTGTGTACAGACACACGCTCACTTATACAGAACCACAGATTCAAGTTCAAATTTTAAGTCCTCTTCCCAGTAGTAATTAATTGTGTGTACTTCAAATTCGCGATTTTCATGGGGTAATTCACGATTTTTAACCCTTTTCATTCGTTTCAACCCAGTGACAATTAAACTTCATAATTACCAATTTTCACGGGCTTTTCCATAACCACAAATTTTGTCCATTAAAGTTCATCTCTACCTAATGACAGTAACTGTGCATATACATAAAAAATTGTGATTTTCATGAGGTTATAAACTTATAATCCATATTTTTTGTCCTTTTTTTCTTTCATTTTGACACAGTGGAAGCTATCTCTTATCCTTCAAAATTCAGAATTTTTTTTATAGCCCACTGTTTTTGTCAATTTTCATTTGTTTAAACCTAATAGCAAATAAATGTGTGCTTAAAAATTTATAATTTTCATATACTATAACCCACGATTTCTTTTTCCAAATTTGTTAGTTTTGACTCAATAACAATTAACTTCTCTTTCTTGAAAATTTCGCGAAGATCATGTGTTAGAACCTATGCTTTTACAATATTTTCGTTCATTTCGACCCAATGACAATTAATTATTTTCCTTTGAAAGTCACAATTATCATGGGCTACAACACATGATTGTCGTCAAGTTTCGTTAGTTTCAACCTAATGAGAAATAAGTGAGCATGCATCAAATTTCATGATTTTCATGAGCTATAAACCACGAACTTTGACCATTTGTCTGTTTTGACCCAATGTCAATCAATCACTTACGCATACCTCAAACTTCACAATTTACATGCACTCTAACACGCGTTTTTTGTGCATATCCATTCCATTCAAACTAATGACACTTAATTATGTGTACTTCAAAAAACAAGTTTTTATGGGACATAACTCAAGATTTTTGATAATTTTCATACATTTCGACCAAATGAAAATTAATTATCCGTACTTCAAAACTCGCAATTTTCATGAATTAGAATCTAAGATTTTAGCCATTTCTACCAAATAGCAATTAATTATGCGCACTTCAAATTTTGCGATCATCATCACCTATAACATGATTTTTTGCCATTATCTTCCAGTTTTACCCAATGATAATTAATATTGTATACTTTAAAATTTATAATTTTCATAGGATATAAGCCTATTACCCACTATTTTTATTCATTTCAACCGAATGACAATTAAGTATTTCTACAAAAATCATGATTTTCATAGGCAATATAACCCATTATTTTCATCAATTTTCATTAGTTTCAACCCAATGACAAATCATCATGTGTGCTTCAAAATTCACAATTTTTATAAGCTATAACCAACAATTTTTTACCATGTTCGTCTATTGTGACCCAATGCCTATTACTTAGGTGTCAAGTTTCATGGGTTCTAACTTACGATTTTTGTCAATTTTTAAATATTTCAACCAAACAAAAATTAACAAGTATACTTCAAAATTCATAATTTTTTATGCAACAATCCAAAACTTTTGTTCAATTCGTTCATTTTGACCCAACACAATTATGCATATACCATAAAATTTGTGATTTTCATCGATTATAGTTCCTGGTTTCTATCCATTTTCATTCGTTTCGCCCTAATGGCAATAAACTGTGCATGCTTCGAAATTCTCAATTTTTGTTGGCGACAAATTGCGGTTATGACAATGAAAATCGCAAATTTTCAAGCACATACAGTTAATTGGAATTGGGAAGAAATGAACAATAAAGAATGGAAATCTTGAGAAATAAGCAAAGTTTAGAATTTTGAAGTACACGTGATTAATTGTCACCAGGTCGAAACAAATAAAAATGGACAAAAAACATGAATTATAAACTGTGATAATCATAAATTTTAAAGTTCGCATTATTGATTTCCTTCTGGACAAAAGCAAAAAAAAGGATGATAATTGAGGATTATAGCTTAAGAAAATCGTGGATTTTGAAGTATGTATGATTAGTTTCCATTTGGTTAAAACAAGCAAAAAATTAGCATAAATCATGGGACATAGTTAATAGAAACTCAATGTTAGAAGTATGCATAATTAATTAACATTAGTTTGAAACATAGAAAACAGGAAAAAATTGTGGGTCAGAACCCATAAAAATTGAGAATTTTATAGAATGCATGATTAATTACCATACGGCCAGAGCAGACGATAACAGACAATTTTTAGGCCATAATGTATTAAAATTATGAAGTTTAACATGCATACTTATTTATCATTAGGTCGAAACTATTGAAAATTGTTTAAACTCATAGGTTGTGTAGCCCATGAAAATCGCGAATTTTTAAGAAAAAAATTTAATTGTCCTTTGGTTCAAAAATGAAAAAAAAAAATACTACAAAAATTGTGGGTTATAACCCATGAATAACCCATGAAAATCATGAACTTTGACGAAAAAACTTAACTACCATTCGGCCACAACAAACAAAAATAAATAAAATCTTGTTCGTTTCAAACTAATGGCAATTAATTCTGAGTACTTAAGTCGTATTTTTAGAGGATATAACCCACAATTTTTTGTCAATATTTGTCCACTTCTTAACCCCATGGCAAATAACATTTTTCATGCAAAATTCACAATTTTCATTGGTTATAACATGCTAGTTGTCAAGTTTTCACTCATTTCGCTCTAATGAAAAATAAATATGCATGTTTAACAATTCAGGATTTTCATTCGCTATAACCTATAGTTTTCTGCATTTCTATTTGTTGTGACCGAAAGACAATTAAGTTTTGCCGTCAAAGTTGGTGATTTTCAATAGTTATAACCCACGATTTTGCACTACCTTTATTCGTTTCGATCCAAGTGGTAATTAACTTTTTCTTTCAAAATTCGCAATTTTCATTAGCGATATAACCTATAATTTTTGTCTATTTTTTGTGAGTTTCGACCCACTAACAAATAAGTATGCATGCTAAAATCCATAATTTTAATAGATTATAACCTGAAAAAATTTGTTCATTTTTGTTTGCTTCAACTCTATCGCAATTACTTAGACATACTTTAAATTCCCAATATTCATGGGTTTTAACCCATGATTTTCCATTTCCTTTGTTTCAAACTAATGGCAATTAAGAATGAGTAATTCAAAATTCGAATTTCTGTAGGCTATATCCTACAATTTATTTTAATTTTCATTTGTTTCAACCAAATTGAGATTCATTATACATACTTTAAAATTATCAATTTTCATGGTCTACAATTCACGATTTTTGTCCAATTTTTTCTTGGTTCGATCTATATGACCATTTTCAATAGTTTAAAATCCTAAATTTTCATGGACTAACGATTTGTCATTTCTTGATCATTTCTTACCAATGGTGTGTTTCAAAATTTGTTATTTTCATGGTTATAACCCACAATATTTTGTTGGTTTCAAACAAACAATAATTAATTATGCATTCTTAGAGGCTATAACTCAACTGCTGTCAATTTTTATTCGTTTCGACCATAAAGCGTAACATTTTTCCTGCTAAGTTTTATCAAATTTTCATTTGTTGCAATCAAATGGAAAATAAATATGCATGTTTAACAATTCAGGATTTTCATTTGCTATAACCCACAACTTTGTCCACTTCCCTCTATTGCAGCCAAAAGACAATTAAATGTCTTAAAAGTTTGTGGTTTTCCCTGTTATAAACCACAATTTTGCACTACTTTTGTTCATTTCAATCCAAATAACAATTAAGTTTTTATCAAAATTCATGATTTCATAGGCTATATAACCCTTAATTTTTGTCAATTTTCATTAGTTTCGACACAATGACAAATAAGTATGCATGCCAAAATTCACAATTTTGATGGATTATAACTACAAAATTTGACAATTTTCGTCTCCTTCGACCCTATCGCAATTACTTATGCTACTTTGAAATTCCCAATTTTCATAGATTCTAATCCACAATTTTGTCTATTTCCTTCATTTCAATCTAATGGTAATTAAATGTGTACTTTAAAAATCGAGATTTGTAGACTATATCCCACAATTTATTTTTATTTTTATTTTTTTGACCAAACTAAAATTAATTATACAATACTTCAAATTTTGTGATTTTTATGGTTTATAATTCACAAGTTTTGTCTATTTTTTCCGACCAGAATGACATTTAATCATGCACACTTCAAAATCCAAAATTTTCATGAGCTAAACCATGATTCTGGTCATTTATCATTCATTTCTCACTAATAAAAATTAATTGTGCATCAAAATTTGCGATTTTCATGATTATAACTCACAACTTGTCCATTTTTGTTCATTTCAAACTAGTGAGAAGTAACAATGTGTACTTTAAAAATTGCATTTTTATAGGCTATAGCCCACGACATTTGTCAATTTTTTTCATCTCGACCCTATGGCACGATTATGACGGTAACGATGAAGACGAAGCTTGCTAGAGAAAATTTTGAAGGTGAATCTGGATGCAAATTTGTGTTGGGAGGCCGCAGAGTTGGCCAAAGGTAGTGGACAAGGTGGCTAGAGCAGGAGTTAGGGTTAGGGTTTATTTTCGTCTCGAGTCGCAAAAGCGGAGAGAGAGGAGCGAAAGGTTTTACTTAAGAAAATAAGTCTAATTTCGATTCAAATATAATATAAACTTGAATTTGTTTTTTAAAGTGCTTTTCAGCGCTTTCACAAGCTTTCTAACGCGTTTTCAAACAGAAAGCACCATGTCCACTTTCATTGGCCGCTTTTGACAAAAGCAGAACGGTGAAGCGCCACTTCTGCTTTACAAACCGCTTACACGGCCAAAAGTAGAGCTTTTTTCAACATTGTTTCAAATTAGTGACAATTAAGTATGAATACTTAAAAATCACATTTCTATATGCTATATAACCTGCGTTTTTTCAATTATTTCTATACTTTTTTCCTGTAAAATTTCAAATTTTCATTGGATAAACCACGTGAGTTTTGTCAAAATTTCACTCGTTTTAACCGAACGACAATCAAGTCTTGTACTTCAAAATTTGCAAAATCTGCATTAACCCACGGTTTTTGTCAAATTTTGTTAGTTTCGACCTAATGGCAAATATATGTGCATGAAAATTCACCCTTTTCATGGGCTATATCAAAGGTTTTAAATATCGGTTATCCGAAATATATCATATGTCCGAAATTCATATCGGATCCCGGTTATCGGTGATATATTGAGATAAATAGTAAACATAGGAACGTCATATCGGGTGGTAAGCATATATAATATAATGTCGTAAAATATAATCTAAACACATTTAATGAAATATCGAGAGAGGTCGTTGACAAAGGTATTCGAATGTAAAATTTGTTAACGATTTGAGAGAGAGAACAATAGAGGCAGAGAGAATTAGGGTTACATGATGAGCAGATATGAAGTAGAATAGGATAGCTCGGTTTTCGTTTAGTGGATGCGGATTGGGCATGGAAAAAAGAGGGTTTTGCCTCCAAACCCGAACCAATTCACTTAGAATATAAATTGTAGAAAATCGGGCGTATTTTTAACCCATGAGAAGTCAACCGCTTTATCGAATTTACACCGATTTATCAGGACAAATCGGCCAAAAATGATATGAGATAAATTTTTTTAGAAATCGTATCGGCCATGACCCAAACCCTATATATTGGCGATAATCGCTAAAATCAGCCTATTTTTAAAACACTGGCTATATCCCATAATTTTTGTCCATTTTTAGTAGTTTTAACAAAATGGTAATTAATTTTTTCTTTAAAATTCACGATTTTCATGGGTATAACCCCATGATTTTGGACTATAATACAGGACAAGTGGATAATACAGGACAGGACATGACAACTACTAAGCTTTCTTATAATGATAGGGGGGTTGAATTCAAATGCAAATTCATATGAAACATCATAAGTGGGGTTAGAAACAAACATTGATTTAGCAATGACCACGAGGTGATCCCTATTCAACATATCGAAAATGCGAGTATTGAATCACATATGACAAGTACTTAACCTTCTATGGTTCATTTAAACTCACTGCTGATCAAGGATAAATGGTAGCACTCTGTTATCAATCTACCATATTTTTCACTTCAATATCAATATGTGCAGGTCAGGTGTCTTATAACTTTAATGTTAACTAAATGACAGCGCTTTAATTTAAAGTTGAGAACTTCTTTTTCCATGTTATTAATGTAAGAGTACCCAGCAAATATGATGCATTTAGAGATGTAATCTAGAATACTAATTCTAATCAGTTATATCTAAGCAAACCAGAAGCTATACAGGAACTAATCTGTAGATGAACATTTATAAAACAAGGATGAAAAAGATTTTCCCAAAAGAGAAGTAATAAATGGAAAAATCACTTGTAAGTAAAATATCTTACCCCAGATGGTGGTGGTGGGTTTCGTGTGAATTTGGAGCCACCAGGAGCCCAAGGAACTGTAGGTTAAGAGAAATATAAGAACATCACACAACAGTTTCTAAGGTTTGTTATCAAATATAAAAGGCTTTAGTAAGATGTTAGCCTGACATCTGCAATTAACGATAGCATTTTGATTATGAAAGAAGCTATTATTGTTGAGTCAGGAATAGGTCCTAGCCTGCTTCGATCTCTTGTCATGATGAATATCTTCTTAAGTAAGAAAATGATTGTTCTTCAGTATTCTTTTATACCATCCTGAACTATACCCTCCTTTCTCTTCGTAATCATTTGTTACAAGTAATTTTTTTATTCTATTATCTACAGGCTACAGCAACTCTGATCTTTGGATCATATGGCTCAACATTTCTATTTCAGAAATTACCATTTTCAAGCCTTATAAACATTGTTAGCACAGGACATAAGCATTAGGACCATATCCTGTAGATGCCTTCTCAATTCATCCATAATATTGCAGCATCAGAAGAACTTAATGCCGACCTAATGTAACTTACGTGCTCTCCAACAATTTCTCATGCCAGTCAGTCCTTTATCATGCACTTCATTAATTGTATTAACCTAGTTACTCTGCAATTTTGCCTAGAACCCACCAAAGTACTCTCCTGAATGACCTCACTGCAACCTTTTTGAAAAACAAATGAATAAAACTATGTAGATCTCTTTTCTACTCTTAATATCTTTTCACTAAGTTAATATGTGAATTTGTTGCAGATCTTAGCCTAAGGTTGGCTTTCAGAACAATTTTCTCCTTTCACCTAGTCTTTGTTCAATTATTCTCTCCCAGAGATTCACATGACATGCAAGTTAATTTCATAATAACTGTTAACAACTTTGTACAAACCAAAGAAGACGGAAGAAAACGGCAAAAAAAATTCTGCAAACTACATAAGTTTGTTCTCTAGGCACGGATGCATGGTTAACAGGTATAGAAACTACATACGTTTTATCTACAAATAATTTAGTACGTACAGTTCATGTATGAATGATGTGGATCAAGTAGGTTTATGTATGACAGCAGTTGTTTGGTCACAGATGTTATCCTACTTCATTTACATAGATAAACATGTATCATATATGGTCAATATATTACAAGTTAATTACCAAGCCTAAAAATGGCGCTCTATACAGGAAAACAGACACCAGCTGAATTGTATAAAGGGTGACAAAAGAGCCTTCTAAAGGAAAATTAATAATGCTGGGAGAGATTACGAACCGAATTGTAAAACAAAGTACACAACTGGTATCGATGAGTAAAGAAGTCTAGAAGAGGGCATCTCAATTTCATAGGGAATGTAAAATTATGGAACTAGAGAACTTAAAATTTGCAATGTCTGAGTAAAAGATATAAACTCTGAACTATAAGTAGTTTAAATTATAAGTTCTGTGTGCAAATACAAACTGTTGATTACCCAGAAAAAAAAGTGAAACAGAAAAAGTAAGAATATTCAACATGCATTGTATAATTTTGGAATATTAACAGACTAAAAGCAATCATCAACAAAGAAGGATATTATAACTAATTCCTCTTCTTGAGCTTCTCAGAAGTAATTACCAATATAAGGGTCAGGGTGCCTCCACTTCTCAAAATGTGCTTCTGCCTCATCAATGAGCTTGTCAATAGTGTCTAAATCCTCCTGCAAATTCACCAGATATCAAAATAATATAAAAAAAATGCCACAATGTTGACCTTTCAAAGATCCATTGATTTGTTTTGCAATTAAAGACACTTGATTATGGGCACACGCCATGAAGGTGCAGGTTCTTTAGGAAAAGACAGCTGAGATGCTGGGCATGCATATGTCCTCTCCCGTTGTTATAGTAGAGACTACATTAGTCATTCTAGGTATACCTTTCTTTAATGAAAACGTCAGTCAATCTGAGTATAATTAAATTACCAGCCTTAAGAAAAAACAGTTGGTAATACAACTTAATTTTTATTGGTGAGAAACTTATTTATTTATGCTTTTAGTCAACAAACCTACAATGACTATGCTAGACGGACCTCAGACATCTTAGCCTAGCACACAAATAAAATCTACCTTTTTTATTCTTTATCTTTTTCCTTATCCACAAACTCCTTTTCCATTCGTTCTGTCCAACTGCATCAAAGCATCAAGATCCTCTTGATAATTGGCATAACCATAAAAACCTAACGACTATTTGAAAATTATAAATAACAAATGAACCATTAAAAATACTCAAAAATTAATAGGTATATCTCTTCTCTTCATTTTTCATTTTGGGTAGTGCTACGTTGTCTTCGTTCAAATTCAAAGAACTGATCAGCATCTATCTAGGAGTTCACTTCCTGTATACAATGCCTTCTTTTCATATGTTTTTAACATCAAATCCATTTGTGACAGGGAAGACACACCATATGCATGTCATGTTCATCCCTCTTCATTTCTCATTTCCTATGGTGAGTTGCACACTTGTACTGAATAAAAGTTATGGCATTGGCACTTTGTTCCCCCAAACTACTTCTCTATTTCTAGGGTTTATAATGCTAAAAATCCGAATTATATATTTTGAAATTGGAATTTATGTTTTTCCAGTAATGGGTGGAGAAAGAAAATTGGACATGTGAACAAGTTTGTACTTTGTACAATTCTGCCAACTAATAGGGATCTTGGGCTTTGATGCTGTCATTGATAAAAGACTATAACCACTTTGAAACTTGCAACCCATAGTTAAACCTAAAAAGTGTCTCTAAATGTACTCCAAATCCTTTTATAAGTCTCGATGACTTATCATAAGATAGGAACCACATCATATGTACACTACGTGTATCTTAATTAAGGTGCATTGACCAAAAAGTTCACACCGTAGATAATAGCTATCGATTTTCCTGCATATGTTACTGAACCATAAGATATTTGTCGTTTCTTAAGAAATTGACTAATATGAGAAGAAATATACAGTTGAAGTACATATAAGTACATGGTATATGTTTAAAAATATTCCACCTTAACATTTATGACCTCAAAGGATGCCAGGAGCATATTCTAATCACGTATATAATTTAGTTGAACAGGTAACACACAGGGTTATGTATCAAGACTAATTAGGAAATGGTAATAGTCATAATCCAACCAAGTAAGCATTCTACCAAATAAAAGGGAATCAGCTTAAGCTTTCCGTGTAACGAATACGAAAGCAAATAATTTTGAGCGGTTAGAAATAATCAAACAAGGCGTCAACAAAGTTTTAACATGGAGAACAAAGTTAAAATTTCGAAAAGAAAAACACCACATACCACATGCTTATTGGCATCAAACTTTTCTCTTAGCTCTGATGCCTGAAAGAAAAAGAAAAGCGTGTGAGCTAGAACTTTCATCTCCAGTGAGAAAGTAAGTGCTCTTGAGACATTAAGAAACCTTAGCTAAATGATGTTTCAATGCATTTTTTTAAAGACGAAAATAGTAACATTATGCCCTAAAATACGGGCATGACATGGTGGTAAATCATGCATCAGCTGGTGTCCCGCAACATTTCTTGTAAAGCAACATTTCTTGTGCTTTACGAGCTTTTTTCCCTTTGTGATGTTTCTGTAATGCTTTGGGGACTATAAAAAACAGGTAAATTTTCACTAAAAAATGAAGTAAAAGATCCAGAAGGGCTCAAAATTTTGGAAGGAAATAGAAAAATCAATACAGTGTAGAAGTAACGTATCGCTACCTCGGTATCAGGAAAAAGAAAGAGACGAGTTTATTTAAGAGACTGAGCAAAAAACACGAAATTAATGGGAATGTGAAGATCACTTGAATGTCACACACGGATGATTAAGATCTAAACTTCAGTCGACATGGAGGATTTGCTCCATTACTTGGCGAAAAATAACCTAGGGCGCTCCCCAGTCCTGGTGACCTTTTCTTTTTGGAAAACAGGGCAGATGAGATTCTGATAAATCAATAATAAAAAAAAAAGATACATCTCGGAATCACATAGTAATAATAATAATAATAATAGTTAGGGTTAATTTGGGCGCTTGTATCAATTCGCTACAAACCCTAGTTTTGACTGAATAGGAAGACATGCTATCACCATCTATGAAAAGAGGGGGAAATTAGGGATTAAGTAGAGAATCAACAAGATTCAGATGTAAAAAAAAAAAAATTTAAATTAAAAAAAAAAGAGGAGAGGGAAGAGAAAAGAATACATCTTGATAGAAGAGGTGGCGGTGGACGGCCCAGTTGAGGGTGTCTTTGAGGGCTCTCCGGTATAAGATCCGTACCCTCTCCTTTTGCGCCGCCCTTCGAGCCAAATACCCCGCGTTGCCTAGAAAGCTCATCGCCTCTCTCTCTCTCTCTCTCTCTCTCTCTCTCGCCCTCCGCCCCTTCTCTCCAGATTCTGCCTGCCGGAGGCTTTGGGCTTTCATTGGACCGGCTTCACCTATTCTTAATTTGTGGGCTGATGTCCAGCCCAAATCGAAACCCCCTTTTTAAAAGGCCAAAACATGTACTTTTATCCATCAGAAAAAGGACGTGAGCTTGGGCTTAAATAACACTGGGCGGGCCTGACCTCGTTTAGTTAACACTGAACGAGCTCCAACATATCCACTTGGTTAGCAAAAACGGTGACTATTTTTATTTTATATAAGAAACCTCTTTCTCTTGCTACAAACGTTAACGTTGCGAGGTGCTCGATAAACGCAACCTTTCTATTTAATTATAACACCAAAGATGTAGAGATAGTAGTGAAATTCATCAGAAGTGAATTATTAGATGAAGTCTAATAAAAAGTTAAATATAGAGACATAAATCACGGCCTATTTTAGGAACAGGGCAAATATGCATCGTTGAAGATCCTGCAAACATAATAGTAAGTACGTAGATGTTATTTTTATATGTAGACATTGTCCAAACTACTTACCGCCTTTTTTTTTCCTTTTTTTTTCTTACCCCGAGAAGATGCCGCAGAGAAAAAAATTGCTAATACAAAATCACCCGCCAATACCTTATGTTATTCATAATTAATGCTATAATAATGCAAGAATTGAGTTACCGGGTGCGTCTAGATTGTTAGGAACGTGCTATATATGGATCATTGTTCCATAATTTTAATGCAAACAATTAAGCTGGTGCTTCCACTGCTCTTGGCAATTAAATGCTCCCTAAACCTCATCATAATCTTCCGAAGATTATCTCCTGCTTCCTTAGTTAACACTTCTAATTAACACACCTTTGAATTAACTACTTATTAAACACTTTTAGAATTCTGTCTCGTAATAATGCTTAAAAAAGCATTTATTCTCGGACAAGTATCCATAAATAAAAAAGTAATAATCGCATTCTTTTTTCTTTTTTTTTTTAATATGATTGAGTTGAAGATTTTGCCATGAGATGGTTAAAAGCCAGCGGCCAACGTTTTTCGGGTCAAAAGGGAAGTGGGGGCCAACGCAACGTGCGGAAAAAAATAATGGATGTCCCCTCTTTTCTCAAACACTAACCGCGTGATTAGCAGATTCTGTGTCCTGTTAATAAAAGAAAAAAAAGGCTCCCGTTTTGTCCCTAAAATTTTGATAAAAGTAATTAATCGAACAAATACCTATAGATGGGAAAAACAAACAAATCATACGAATTTGTAGTCGCGGGCTTAAATATCTTATAAATTGAGATCTCAAAAATTGGTACTAAACACATCAAAAGCACTTGAACAAGTCATCAAAAAAAAATTTCATAATACTATAGATATTTGTCGTATAATTATTCATTTGCGATCGATCCCTCATACAGTAAATTTAGAGAGATAACATCGACTTACATCTATCTTAATTATACTTCTAAATAACCTAGATTTTATTTTCCTCAAAATTTCGTGGAGGTTTATCCACCACCAATTGCACTTTTATTGCAAAAAGATCCAAAATAATAATAATAAAACCAAATTTAAGCTTTTTTAAGTTACGGTGAGATTGAGGCTTTGTGTGGCCACCAGAAATAGAAAAGGAATGTGGGATGTGTAAACTTCTCACCGGTTAAGCAGGGCCTTTATTTGAAAAAAAAAACGTTATTATGAGGGTGGATTAGTGCTTTAATCAACTTTTAAGCCTAACGCTCTAAATTTCATTTTCCCAGCGCATTTTCTAATTCTAACAAATAAAAAAATAAAAATATTACGAACAACTGTCAAGATAACTAACAAAAATCTCAAACAAGGCCGGAGGGAGAGAGAGAGAAGAGCCAGGAAAGGAAAGGGAAGCGGTTGTTTTTTTTTTTTTTTTTTTTCCAGGAAAGGAAAGGGAAGCGGTTTTTTTTTTTTTTTTTTGTTAGAGAGAGAGAGAGAGAGGAGAGGCCATTCCTCCATTCCTCTTTCTTTCTCCCCCTCTCCTCTCTTGTTCTCCACCTCCTTCCTCCTTTTTTTTTCTTTTCTCTGCTAAAAGCAAATCATTTCTTTCTTTCTTTTTAATTCTCTTTATTTATTTATTTATTTCTCAAATGCCTAAAGACCCATCTCTTCATCTTCTCTAACGTACAGAGAGAAACTTAATTTGGTGGAATTGCAATATCGGTGGTAAATACATAGGTACATTCTCCCTCTCTCTCTCTCTCCGTTAATCTCCCCCTCTCCCTCTCCCTCTCCCTCTCGAAGCTAATAAGAACTTCCAACTCATTCTAGCTCCGTGTACTTCAACCCCCCATGTGAAATTATTGATAAGAAAATGGCGGAAAAAATGTGGGTGGGGGGCTGTTGGGCCATGATAAGGCTGGAAGAAAATTCCAAACTATTGGGCGGTGCTTTGACTTGTTACTTGTAAAGAATTGAATTGAAAGACTTGGCGTCCCTTTACTTTGTACACAATCATAAGGCTGTGGACAGAGCAAACGCTGTGATAATCAAAATCGTAACTTTTTTTACGGTAGAATGTTGTTAAGTACCCATCCCCCAACGACCTCCACCACCCTAACAATTACAGCTACTCCTCCTCACCCCTACTTTTATATTGGTTTTTTTTTAATTAGAGTAAAATGGGTATTTATAATGATGGGGTTTTTAATAGTTCGTCTGCTTTGATTGGGTATTTAATAAGTGTATGGGTTTGTTTTTGTTTTGTTTTGTTTTTGTGGCGTAGAGAGGAATTAATTAGGAGATGGGTTCAGTTGCCGGAGATGACGTGGCAAGCGTCGGGGGAGGTGGGAATGAGGAGAGAATATTGGTATCGGTGAGGCTCCGACCGCTGAACGAGAGGGAGGTCGAGAGAAACGATGCGTCGGACTGGGAATGCATCAGTAACAACACCATCATCTTCAAGAATACTATTCCGGGAGCAATGTCGCCTAGCGCCCACACGTTTGGTGAGTTACTATTCAATCGCCTTTTGGATTTCCTGCAAGAAACCAACGTCTCCTTTTGCCCCCTCAATCCATACGTCAGTTCTTTATGGTATAATAATTTGGTAGTAAATATCGGTTTGTTTCAGAAGTCTGCTGCGTTTTGCGAATTTGCCCATCCTGATTTCTATTCTCACGACTGCAAATTAATGAAGGCATTATTATATTAACAAATATGGTCACCATTCCTGTGTAACCTTTTTACTCCCTCCGCAACAACTGGGGATAAATGCAGAGCTGATCTTGAATTGAGCTTTTCCTTGAAAATTCAGATAAAATGCTGAACACTTCGAACCAACTGAACGTCTTGTATCTTTTTCTCTAAACAGAAGACTTCCTCCAGTAAGCCTGTAACTTGGAAATACTAGGCATGCTGATAACGTTCCAGTACTGTTTTATAGTATTTGTAGAACTACATATATAGTAACAAAAAAGGGTGATAAGAAAAGGAGTTAATAGGGTGCAAACCTGGAACATCTTATTTTCTATGCATGTTTTTTCGTACTCATAAAGTCTCCTTTGTTCTTTCTATGGTTGATAGACAGAGTATTCGGGTCTGATAGCAGCACCAAACAAGTTTATGAAGAGGGAGCCAAGGAAGTTGCTCTTTCAGTCGTCAGCGGCATTAACTGTAAGTTCATCTTCCCTGTTCTTTCCTGATTCTCTCTTTGTTCAGCTCGCACTAGGATGTTACCCAACATATAATATGAGATTTACTTATTCTGCAGCTAGTATATTTGCCTACGGACAAACAAGCAGTGGAAAGACATACACGATGACTGGAATAACAGAGTATAGCGTGTCAGAAATCTATGACTATATTAACAAGGTACTTCAGTTCATGACTATCCATTGAAATGGATATATCATACATTTTGCATTAGTTAAACATGTCTACCTTCTTTCCTTTGCAGCATCCAGAAAGAGAATTTGTTTTGAAATTCTCAGCAATCGAGATCTACAATGAAGCTGTCAAGGATCTGCTCAACCCAGATAGTGGACAACTTAGGCTTCTCGATGATCCTGAGGTGAGATGCCTACTCATCATTTGATCTGCATGCACAATGTTATGCTCAATGGACGTTATATGACCTTTATCGTGTTTACCTTCTTGTTTTAATAGAAAGGGACAGTTGTGGAGAAGCTTACAGAGGAAACACTAAGGGATCAAGGACATCTTAGGGAGCTTCTTTCTTTTTGTGAAGGTGTAAAGCTATTATAATTATAGTGATAATGTAGCCTCTTCATATTAATATTTGTATATTCATCTTACACTATGCATGGCTTGTAGCTCAACGACAGATAGGAGAGACCTCCTTAAATGAGATGAGCTCCAGATCTCATCAAATACTCAGACTGGTTGGCCCTCACATTTCTCAGGTTAATAATTATTGTTGAAAAACATGAAAGATTATTTATTTTCTGTTTTTGGATGGATTGTACAGAGTATTGAAAGTTCAGCAAGAAAAATCTCTAGTAGGGACAATTTCAGCACACTTACAGCCACCGTCGTAAGAATTCCTTTAATGGATCAATCTTTAGATTCTACTACTCGTGTTAACCAGAAATGTATAAGACTGAATTTATCATTTGGGATGCAGAACTTTGTTGATCTGGCTGGCAGCGAGCGTGCATCTCAGGCACACACTGCTGGTTCAAGGTTGAAAGAAGGTTGTCATATTAATCGAAGTTTGCTTACTCTGGGAACGGTTATCCGCAAGCTAAGGTTGACGCCAACAATTTTCAGTAACTCCATTTGTTACCTTTTACTGGATTTCTGCATCAGCTATGTACTTCTTATTTTATTGATTTTGACAACATTGAAGGCAATTTTGTGTGTTTTGGATGCAGCAAGGGAAGAAATGGGCATGTTCCATATAGAGATTCGAAGCTGACACGCATACTGCAATCATCATTAGGAGGAAATGCGAGAACTGCCATAATTTGCACAATGAGCCCTGCCCGAAGCCACATTGAGCAGTCAAGGAATACCCTTCAATTTGCAAGTTGTGCTAAAGAAGTGGTTACCAGTGCACGTGTTAATGTGGTAATGTCTGATAAGGCGTTAGTGAGGCATTTGCGCAAAGAACTTGCTCGACTGGAAAATGAACTGAGATACATGGGGACAGCCTCTATAACCAGTGACTCTGATGTATTAAAGGAGAAAGAGGCCCAGATAAAAAAGGTATCGAAACTACAATCGTCTAATCTAACTATATATGAGCAGGAAAATTTTTACAAGATTTGTTTATAATTGTCTTTATGATTTGTCAATATTTCCTAGATGGAGAAAGAGATGAAGGAGCTGATGAAACAACGAGATCTTGCTCAATCTCGACTTGAAGATTTGCTCAGAACCGTAGGGGATGATCAACCTTCAGAACAATGGGTATTATGCTTTTCATTTTTAGTTGTAAAGAAGATTTCACATTCTCTAACTTAAAAAGTGATCCTTGTTTCAGGAGGAACTCAGCCAATCTTCAATGCATCACGTATCAAACTCACATAAACATAAATTATCAATATCTAATATGTCAGGTGCTGTTTACCAAATTCCAGAGTGTGCCATTGAGATGTGTGATGAATCTCCGGTGCTCGGTGATTGTACCAAGTACAATCTGCAGAATTATGGGAAACCAGAGGAGCAGCATGCACACTCGCCTCTGTATCACTCAACAAGTGCTCCTACTTTATCAGAGCAGGAAGAGACTTCTTCATTAACATCTCTAGATTATGAGGACCACTTTAAGAAAGTCCGTGATATCGAGATGATTGAGCCATGCTTGAATAAAATTGAAGATTTCGATCTCTTGCTGAATGAGGAAATTGACAGTCTGCTACCTTTGACTATTACTACAAAAGGGCATTTTGATCGTGAACCAAGAACTAAAGGAGAGGAAGACCTGAAAAATGAATCATCACAATTGCTCACAGAAAAATCGAAAGGACAGACAGGCTTGAGACATGAACCCACACGATTACCGCCTCCAGCAAGAGATTCAAGTATCTCTAGACGCCCAGTACTTATTAGGAGTAGAAGCTGCAGGGGAACCTTGATGGAGACTGCATCTTCCCCTTGGTTTGAAGATGTGGAAGAAGACAAAATCACGCCACTTAATTACATCTTGAAAGGTATCCCTGCAGGGCTTGGAGGGCTGAATAAGAGAATTTTTGCAATCAACTATGGTGCTGAAGAGGAGAAACATTCTGAACTAAGTCCTTCCAGTTATGTTCTTGAACAACAGAATGCCAAGACTTCTCATGATGGAAGCATTACCAGAATCTCTAATTCCGTTGGTCAGCTGGAGGAAATGATCCACATTCAGAATCAGAAAGAATTTGCTGCTGACCAGGTGAGATAAGCTCATGGAAATTGATTTCTGTTATAGGAATTATTTGCATTACAAATATGTGTGATAGTTTATCTAATCGTTTTGATAGTCTATTCCAACCTCAAGTTTTATTTGGACTTTCTACATCTCTAAGTCTCATCCGTACGTTTAAACAAGAATAACACGTCAACAAAGCTTTGACAAATTTGTCTATATATACAAATCCACAACAAAAGCAGTGTTTTGTTTTCTCTTTCTAGGCGTATAATAAAAAATGTTTCCCCTAACATTGGCAATTGAAGTGTCTGTGCGCGCGGGTGTGTAATGCGTGAATTGTTGCAAACTGTTGTAGTTAAGTGTTCCTTTTCCCCACTAGTGCACTCTGTCCTGTAGCCATTCATTTGTGAAACTAATATAGCTTCCTCAGTTTCAGGAAACGAAGTATACTGCCAACGGAGACTCTGAAATGAAGATAACCATAAAGGATGTATGTCTTAAACCAGCATTGAGATCCCCAGAATCACCCTCCCGATGGAAAATGGAATTCCTGAAGAAGCAACAAGAAATTGTGGAGTTGTGGCATGAATGCAATGTCTCCTTGGTCCACAGGAGTTACTTCTTCCTTCTTATCAAAGGAGATCCAACAGACTCTACTTACATGGAAGTAGAACACAGGAGGCTATCCTTTATAAGAAGCTCTTCCTCTCAAGGAGATCTTAATAAAACCACAGCAGACGATAATGTCCATGACTTGACGTATAGCCTTGTTCTTATTATCAAAATCACCTTATTATTGAAAATCATGCCTATGCTCTATTAGTGATAAATGCAAAGTTTCATATCATGGATTGTTCAGTTTTATTGAATAGACAAATAGTCAGTTTTTAATACACCATATTTCTTTTTGGTTGCAGTTTGAAGAAGCTTCGTCGGGAGAGAGAGAAGTTATCGAGGTTAATGAATCGGTTGCCAGTGGCTGAAAGAGAGAGTCTCTATAACAAGTGGGGTATTGCATTGGACTCCAAGCAAAGAAGGATGAAACTGGCTCATAGAGTATGGACTGAAACTAAGAACATGGATCATGTGAGAGAAAGTGCCATGCTTGTGGCCAAACTCTTTGGATTCTTAGAGCCAGGCCTAGTGCCCAAGGAGATGTTTGCACTAAGTTTCACACCTCAGCTATCTTCTCGGAAATCTTTCAACTGGAAGTATGGGACATCTTCCCACCTATGACCAAGAAGGTGGTGGTGTTCAATAATATGAGAAGAGAACTCCATCCATCCATGGCTTTGAGTTTTAACTAATGACATTTCTTGTATTTATTTGATCATTTGTTGTGATTCATTTGTTCTGATGCATCCTCAATGTAGATATGGTATGTATTGTAACTTAACTGGTATTAACGTGATATGGTATAAAGTTGTTATCACTGTTATGAATAGCGGTAGATAGGGCCTCAATACCGGTGCTAATAGTGTTAACTGTTAACGGTCTCATCCCGCTACGCTATCACCCAATAGCAGTGACATAGTATGGAATATATGTTTTCCGCTCACAAAAGCAGCCAATTGCGTCCTATAGAAGTGAGTAGCAGGTGATTGCGGACAAAATTCGTTTCTTGACCGCTATTTAAAAGCAGATGAAGGTTTAGTTTTTTAAAATTAAACCTGACCCACAATCACTGCATCCTACCGCCTCCCGTGATTTTCAGCATATTATGACCGCCTCCTATAGCCTACGGCACCTCCCTCAGTATTTTCTCTCACCTCCTCTCGCCATGAGTTCCTCCTACTGTAGTCCTCTCACTGCTCAGCTCATCTTCTCGAAGACAACAACTCTTTTGACTCCTCCTCTAGTCGTCTTCGGTATTATGTGACGGTTACATGTCTATTTCATATTTATGATCTCTTTAAATCATCAAATATGTACTTTTAGATTTTCTAGTTTTTTCTTTTTTTTTTGAATATTTATATATATCTAAATTAGCTCGCTATTTAACTTTGCGTTTTTACCGCTATTGTGTCGCAATAGCTCCAAATAGACTTAGAGATGCCTCACCACTATGCGACGCTATCCGCTATCGATAATCTTGGCTGTTATATATATATATATATATGGGTATGCTTGGTACCAAGCACAAAATTTGTGCTTGATAGTGAGGTGGCACAATCTCATCCACTCATTCAAATGGAGGACCATATTCACATGGGTTAAGGAGTGCATGTGGATATACAACCATTTAAATGAGTGGAGAGGATTATGTCACCTCACTACCAAGCACAACTTTTTTGTGCTTGGTACCAAGCATACCCATTTTTCTCATATACT
>NC_033801.1:308670-316432 GCF_001876935.1 Asparagus officinalis | reverse complement strand
CACCTACTTAATCAATAAAAAGCTAACAGGCTCTAGTTACCCTGATCCTTCGAAGTTATTTGACATCAAGAAATTGAATTATGTACAACTTTACTTTGTCCAAACTTCAGTATGTTGAATGGATGTTGTTTTACTTGTTATTTGTTCCTGGTGCTGCTTGATTCAATTGAAATGCATGTCTAGTGATCAGGTTACCGTTGCCTTGCAGCTGCCAGAACTTCTGCAAGTACTGCAATCTGGTAGGCCTCAAAGTTCATGGGCTACCGTTTCATATGGACAGCGTCAGTTCAGGTTCCTTACCTTTTCACTTATAATGGAAAAGGGATTAGCTCAATTCTGATAAACTACAGTTTATAGCCAAGAACAAGTACTCTGCAAGTAGATAAAATATTCGACCATTATCATGTCTCTGTACCCACCTCTCAAAGCTAAAATCTTCTCCACATCCTAGTTTAGCTTTTATATTGATTTCTCAGCATGTTGCCGTTGTCCCTTCCAAAAAAAACATTCAGTACGCGTTTCTCTAGACGTTTAAGGGGAAATTGGTTTGGCTAATTAGTTGTACACATATAAATAATAGAAACAACGACATTACTTAAAAAAGATTGCATTGCCATTATGCTTTTTAGTTATGTAAAGGTATACTATCTTGCCATGCAGGAAGCCCTATCCCAAACACATGGTTTTGACAGATTTTCACATGACTTAACATGCAAAAAACCACCTACCACCTTCATTTTTTATTCTTTCTCATGTCTTTAGTTATGACTACTCCTTATTAATACTTTATTTATTTCTATATACAATGAACATCGGCAACTTTATAGATTTTCATCCATAACTGACTAAAGAAAGAGCAGAAAATGTCAGTTCGCTACCTAACACAAAGAAAAGAAAGAGGTAGACAATTTTTTAGACAAAATCACCTCCCATTTAGGACATTTTCATGTGATGAAAGTTCTAGATATATTCAAAAACCGCTTGGGCATTTGGAAACACATTGGCTTACATAAGACTTGGTGGAAAAATAAACAAAATAGATGCTCTGCAAAAGGAAGAGATGGATTATCTACATACAGACAGATGAGTGTGAAGGGTAAATGATACTGCTAGCATTGGCCACTCTTACGATTTGAGAACCACACCTTCTGTTATCTTCCAACCTGAACTTGAAAAATACACCATCTCATAGCGTGTGGAGTATGTAGTGCTATAAGAGTCTTGGTTCTCTGGGTTTGCAGCATCAGTCAGCCGAGCTGCCTCCTCAATTGTTGCCTCCACCATTGCACGCTGGCCATCCATGGATACGGTCACACTATCAATTGTCACACTCAATAGGGTGTATTCCCAAGACAATTGTTGCTGTGCAATCTCAGCCACACGATCTGTCCATATCTGTAGCATCCGACCATCCAAAACCTGTAAATACTTGAAGATCAGTCCAATAAACAGGATCATGCATGTCATGGAAAAATAGTGCAGTAAAGTTTATGAAGTAGACAGTAATATAATTTGTCGTTTTATGACTCGGTTGAAGTGAACTATAATATGTAAATCTCAGCCATATTGGGGCTCATTCTTGTATCAAGACTTCTGTATGGGCTTCATAAATCAATATTTTCTTGAGTGCATAGGTCAGTCATTCAATGACAGCAGAAAGAAAAATAATCACCTCAGAGAATTCTGCAACACAATGGTCAGGTCCCAAGGCCTGGGATTTAATTTTCTGCCACTTGCGAATGAGAGTTTCAGCAAATCTGGCATCCATTTTAGGTTTGTCCTGCACCAAGCTTCCATCTCCAGATAAATCTAAACCATGAAATGGAAGATGAGACTAAATTTTTCTCGCAAAAGCTAAGTAATACAAGATGAAAGGATACCATATGTCCTAAAATTTGTTTTTTAAAAAATCAACTTTATGAAAGCAGTTAAAGAATTATAGAACAATTAAACTGTAATGATTTCTTTCCAGTATTCAACAAAACAAGGTTCCTACCACTGTTAGTCTCTAAGTAATATCGCGTCCAGTAAACATGAAATCAAATATGGCATAATGAAGCATAATATCTCAGTAATTGAAGCAATATGAAAGATAGCAATGTGAATCTTGTGTTGAAACTCAAATATATAGGACAAGACTATCTGCAACTATTATGATGAGTTGGTGATGATTACACCCAATACCCATCGCCAGAATTGTTCATAACACAGCACATTTGAGACAAAGAAGATCGTAAGACTGGGCACCATTAGGTTGATTAGCTCCTTTCTCACTCTGAAAAGCCATTATCAGTTTTTTTTTTTTTTTTTTTACTCGGAACAGAACTGACAAATGGCTGCAGCATTTTGCTACCTCACCATCTCGGTGTCATGTTTTATAATAACCATGAATCTCGAGTTACAAAATCGCCCAAGGAATGCCAGAGTTTACACAAAAAAGAAAGAGAATCTAATTGAATACGATCCCTGTGATATGAAACAAGTAGAACTTGAAAGGAAAGGAAGATATTAAATATTAATGCATTGTCTTTCTCAAAGAAGATAGTATTAGCAAATTGAATTGGTGTCTAAGGAGCTCTTACAGCTATATAAAGAAAAAAAAATGCTAGTAGGAAACTTACCCTGACTGGAAACATCAGTAGTCATTCCTCTACTTGCTTTCATACCCGTAACTGGAAAAACATTTCTACCTGGTAAATATTTGAGCCCCGCTAGAGTCAATAATCCAACCACCACACCAGCACCCATAAGCTTAACACTTGCATCTTTTACTTGGTATGTCCAATCTTGCTCATTTAAATCAGCAGGACTGAAATCCAAAGAAACCTCAGCCTTAGCTGCAGAAATATTTTGTTCAGCTCCTTCCGCAGATTCCTCAGTTTGCATGTCATAAGCAGAATCATATCCATCATCTTGTTCCTCTCTACTCTCCCTCTCCATTGTGTTGCCTGATGGAAAAACTTTCTGCAATGCCTGAAGAACACTTGACTTCATGTTACCAAGTGCTGCAGTAGCTTCTGTCCCAATTTTCACTATGGCAGCAGCTGCAGCTAAAGGTGATCCGCCGCCACCCTCTAACCTTTCCAGATACCTCAAGACAATGGGGTCATCATAGTAATCTCCCAGCCTAATGCGCAAATCTTGAGTATCTCTAAATCTTGGAAAAACTACCTCCACAAGCCACGTTTCCAACAGTTTACAGAGACCAGGAAGAAGATCATCATCCATGTCGATGTTTGAACTATCCACAATGAATTCTACAATAGATGGATTTCTGTGAGGTGAGTTCTCACTATCAAGGCCCAACCACAATTGGCACCCATCAAGATCTCCCACAAGAAGTGAGCAAAGGCCTCTTTCAAGTGCAAAGTCAGTTGCGCGATCCTTTTTTATAGCATAGACAGGCATAGAACCCATTGTGGTGGCATTGCTCTGCTGAAGCTGGAGAAAGAGATTGTCCGCATTCTTGATAAGGTGGGGTTTCTTATCCAAGAAAGCTAGGGAAACCAGAGCAAGAGCCACCCCGTAAATCTCAAAGCTCTCTGCCGGTATATTACTCGGTGTGGCAGCAAATAAATCAACCTTCATGCAATAAAAGTATGAAACCAAGAGGTCATGCTAAGAGTAACGAGGAAAACGAAGAGAAGAAGGAAAATAGAAGATAAAATTTTCCAAGAGCACTGAACCACAAACCTGTTCAGCAGCCGTCATCCGTAAGAATGCTTCATTCATGAAGTCTTCGCGAGTAAACCCACCTCCAATCACAGAAGCACCTCCTTTACCCACAGTCCATAGTATATTGCGCACCCCACGAAGGCCTTCCTCCCTTTTCACATGATGCTCTTCATCAAGGGGTAAAGCTAGAAGCTCAAGAACACAACGAGGTGTAATCTCTTCCAATGTCTCATCAATCTGTGCTTGTAGATCTGGTGCAAGGTTGCTTGCTCCTTCCTCCTAATTATATGAACTAGACTAGCTTAGTTATTCAGGGTCTTATGCACAATGCTACAAGCGAAAATTTTGATAATGTGTCCATGTTTAAAAGGATGTCTTATAGCATTCACGCAAGCTATTTGTTCCCCTTTTTTTCTTCTATTATTATAAGAGGCAAGGTTAAAAGAGAGAAAAAAACCAGCTGGCAGTTAAGCATGAGGTCCCCTTTTACTTAGTAATTTAAGTAGTAAATCTAATGGCTGAAAACTACATTCCTCCTTTCATATGGAAATATCCATCTTTACATACAAGACAAAGATGATGAATGGATGATAATGAAACTTCTATTTAACCTGTAGGAGCTTCAGTGCCCTCTCGAGCACCTCGCAACACCCAACGAAATCCGGTGGGGTCAAAGCCATTGCATCTCTAGAGAGATCCACATATGCAAGTGCCATCACGAGAACCACATCCTGCTTGAAATTCTTTGGCAATCTCTCCCTCAAGAGTTTCTGGCCTACTTGAAGCACCACTTCAGTCTCCCCGGCCTCTTGGAGCACACAGAGAGCGCCTGGAACCTATGAGAAACTTTGGAAATCAAGAACACAACTAAACATAATTCAATAAAATCAACTATAAATGTTAAAACTTTAAAGATTTAGACAATATTATGAGTTATGAAATTAATATAGAATTGTTATGGTGTTCTCAACCGTCAAAGTGTGATCATTTGCCAGCAACGGACGTGTGTACTTCTGCATGCAATGTCCCAATCAAATTGGCGGCCAAAGACCAGCAATGATTCCAACTTAGCCGACTCGCCGAGTCGACATTCTCTCATGTCGACTCGAATGGCGGTATTTGTCGGTTCTCTTGCGAAGACGACTCGCAACGAGCCCACTCGACCAGTTATTCGACGCCTCACGAGGTCGACTCGAAAAGCGTTACTTCTCGGCGAAGCTAAAGAACGATTTCAGCCTCGAGTCTCTCCCGCAGACAACACGTCGGCGTCGCATTTAATGTTTGGCAGGCGCATCATACATCTAGCCCTGATAGTCTTCATGATTCATCGGACCATATCATCACTGCCATGCCACAGATCACGTCTCATTTAATGCTGAGGTTATCTCTCCTCCACTTGTCGATCGATACGTGTAAAGTAGATGCTGACGCAGCCGCCGGCCCATACTTCTCCACCGCTATCCTGTACTCGACTGAAGTGTCAATTCTACCCTTATATCATCAGTACAAATAAGAGGTACTATTCTAACATAGAGAGGCTTCTTCTGCCAGATCAGATCTTTTAAGCAATATTTGCTAATTATACTGCACACACAAGAACTCTTACTTTCTCCACTTAAGTTCACCAGCTGACTTGATCGTCGGAAGAACCACGGGGGAATCAATCCCCGTCCTCTCACGAGTTTCTACATATGCATGCTTCAGCCACTCAACTCAAAACCGGATATTCAGAGAAGGAAGCGACCCCTCTTGAGATTCAATCTCGCCCCGTCCAACCATTTTAATCGACTGTGTGATCATTAACGTCAACAAGAATGATTATGAAACTTCACATCATGAAATAAGTTAATCAATCCACGTTAACAACCCCTACCAGATACTAACATGAGCATTAACAGTTGGATCCTACCATTTCAGGCGCCGGTAACCCAGACGTTTGCTCAAAACTTCACTGAAATTTCACGGGAAGCTAAATAACAAACAAAATGGCATGGCGAGAAAATCAAACCTTGTCCCAGGGAACATGGGTAGTTCGTGTGGACTCCGGCTCGTCGAGGAGGCCACGGTTATAATCCCCTCGCAAGCTAGGGTTAGACAACGTGTCGCAAGCGGCCTGCAGAATCTGTCGCCGGCCGACAAGGGCTTCCTGGCTGAACCCTAGCTGCGGCGGCTTCGACACCTTGGCCTCGAACGCCCTCCGGATCCCATCCCCAAGGAAATGGGTCTCCGCCCCAAGCACCTAAAACAAGAAGAAACGCCGCCCTAAGAACGAGACAAACAAACAAAAAAAGAAAAGAAAAGAAAAGAAAGAAACAAAGTAAGGGATTTTAACCTGGTAGAAATCGATGGGGAGGGGGACGGTGCGGTCGGAGGTGGGGAGGGGAGGGGAAGGGATGAGAGGGAGAGCAGGCGGAGGAGGTCGGCCGAGGCGGAGGAGAGGAGGCGGCGGCGGTGGAGGGGAATGGAAGTCGGGGAGGAGGCGGTCGGCCATTTGCTGGAACTGGCAAGTGAGGGCGAAGGGGGAGGAGGGTTTGGGTTTGGGTTTTGGTTTGTGATCTTGGCGGTGGGTTTAGCCAGGGTTTATTAGGTTTCAGGGAGGGGTTCGTGTTTGTGAGGGGGATGGAGAGACCGAGGCTTCCATTTTGTTTGGGTGAAATTTTTTATCGTCCAGGGCCTCGGGAGAGAGACGGTCATCGAGTGGGGTTCTTCGAGACGGGGGCGGGTTTTGAATTTGCGGGGCTCCGGTTCGCTCCCCTAATTTATTTTTAGTTACCACGGAAGATTGGGGTGGGTGCGCCCCATCTGGACCGCACGGGAACCAGGATGCATCTTGTACGCGCTCATTTTGCACGAGACCCCAAGATAGGGGCTGTTTGGTTGGCATTTTTTGCCCTTGTAAAACTGTCAAAACTGACAAAAGCTGTCAGTTTTGGCAGCTCTACTCGCAAAAACGCCCATTTTTTGATGTTAATAAAACAATAACTCTCCTGTTGCTGTTAGAATATGCGGACGGAATACCGAGTCATAGTTCTCATGATGAACGCCTGTTCGGTGCCAATATTCTCGCCATCGTGATTTTGGGGTGACACGGATTCTCGCTACTATATATCACGTACGCGTCTAGTAACATTTTTTTATGACTAATAATTAAAAACCATTCACATCATCGATACACCACAGTGAATCCATACCCCTGTTTTTGATACGGGTGTTTTACACGGATGGGGATGAATATTTGGACTCTGAAATAACCTTCTAAAATCTCCGAATATTTGTGAGATGAGAGCCTATAAAGTAAAAAAAAAAAAGGGTTGCATCGCCCTCCCCTAATAAATCTCCAAGCCCCTTCCTCCTAATTAAACCGAAGCCCGATCAGACCAACTTAGACCAAGCTAACCGCCCGCCCGCTCCTTCTCGCGTCGAAGTTCCAGCACCTTCCTATGACAATTAGAGTGAACGCTGCCGACGAAAGTCGGGCTGCACGCTGGTCTGTACTCCGGCCAGCCAGCACCTCCCCGACCTGTAAGCCGGACCCCACAAGCATTGCACAGCGCTCCCGGCCCCCCGTCGCCCGCCCTCCACTGCCGGCGTCTTCCCTGCCCGCAGTTGCCTGCACTCTGGCAACCGACCGCACCGCGCTGTGCTTCCTCTTCCGACCCCTCCTTCTTTCCTTTCCTTTCTCGGCTCAGCGCTCGACCACGACCGCGCCGGCGCAGCGTCTCTCGCGCCCGGGATGAGGGGAACCGTCCTTACGCCTTGCTCCTAGCCCCGCACCTGGCACTGGAACCGTCTCTCCAGTCGATAAAGGATCGGTTTTTTGGACTCGCAGAAGATTAATGTTCTCGCTTCCGTAAGACGTCGGAGATTCGGAGAATGAGTCCTCAACGAACTGGGACAGCCACTCCAGCTCCGCTCCATCTTCAGCCTGTACGTATTCATTGCAGATTAATCAAGCATCGATCTGGCGCCTCTTCATACATCGACGGCCTCCCGATGAAGACCGCGAAATTAGCTAGTTTCATGAGAAGGGATTACTTACATGAAAGCCGAGCTCCGTAGCGGGGTTTTGCGGTAACTGACCAGAAGA
>NC_033801.1:304605-308654 GCF_001876935.1 Asparagus officinalis | reverse complement strand
GAGGAAACAGCAGCCTGATCCTCGGCTCCCTGATCGTCGCTCCCTTCTGGTTCGATCAGAAGGTCTTCGACAGAGAAACCATCGCCGAGGAAGCCGACGAAGGCCCTGTCAGAGGCAGCAACAAGCACCTCCATCTCCGTATATATAGTACCTCCCTAAAGTTGGTTTTTAATTGGCAGAGTGCTGAGAGCAATTAACCCACTTTCCCAGCTTATATATATTTGAACAACGAGTACTACTCCACGGCATTCTGAATTGCTTCCCACCCAAACTATGATGCTTGATCGCTTTCAGATTTTTTTTTTTTATGGCTCCTTATTGCTTCCCACCCAAACTATGATGCTTGATCGCTTTCAGATTTTTTTTTTTTATGGCTCCTGCTCCTTAATTACTTGACCAAAACAGTTACCTTTTTGTTTGTATGCGGCTCCTTTTACCATCGGTTTCTGTGCTGGGCCGGCTTAATTTCCTCAGAGAATATTGCTCTCTCATTCATTTTGTTCAAAGGCTCGACAAACAAGAGGCAGCTATACGTATGTGCTGGTGATGCTTATTGCTAGCTTTGGATGCCCCAGAAGCAAAAAAAAAAAAGCATCTCGCTGCTCTTGTCTGAAAGTAGTGAGCACGAGGCGATATGATTTCACCTGCAACTTCACCGACACCGAGGTCTTCTACTGCTTTTTTTTTTTTTATCTATCTATCTTTCCGTTTGCTTCACTCGATCATAATATACTGCCAATGAAATTTTTAACCACTTTCATTTGTCTCGCACTGTAATTTGCTTCGGTAGCAACTACCAAATGGCTACACCATGAGATCGATTAGTGTTTGTATTAGAAATTGATTGGCCGGCGATTGTATAATATTATTAGTACTGTGTAGATAATGGTGATCCGGCTAAGGCTTCCATGGTAAATACGTGGGCGTAATGTAACTGAGACAAGGACGTATGAGGTACAAAAATTAAGGAAGACTGCAAAATGAACCATACACTTTATTAACTGCAAAATTAAGATGATTCAAAGCCAAAAGATGGACTAGCCCATTGGATATAGTTACTCCATAACACGACAAGAAATGGAAATCGTAATAAAGATGCAATAACAAAAAAAATTCATCTGAAAATTAAAATAGGGTAGTAAGTATGCATGAAACCTTCTTCAGGTTTGACAATTTATTATAAAAACCCTAATATTATTTTTTTCATTACAGCACCCTATGATGTTATTAAAAAAAGAGATAAAACTCATTTAATTTATACTTTTTCTTTAAAATTAAAATACAATACCCGTCGTAATGCTTCTCTTCTTCCTCAAACTATTGCAGAACTAGCTAGTCTCCCCTAATTGGCTCACGTCAAACCCAAACAACCACAACCATGCATCAACAAATTAAGAGAGAATTAATAGAAGATCAGAGTAATGTCGTAATCCTAGAGGATGCATGGGAACTCTTTTAATGACTAGTGAACATCAAGTTTTGTTGGTTTGCCAATTCAATGGTAACATGCACACACAGTTTGTCAGGAAATCAATCACATACATTTCAATCTCATCTACTATCAAGAAAGCCATCTACTACAGTGCGGACAGCAATGGGGATCCTCACTGAATGAACGCCATCTTCCCACGATAAACTACCAAATGAGTATCTCCCCTGCACTCTAAACCTCGAATAAAATATCACCTTGAACGACAAACTCTTGAGAGTAGAATTGAATGACAACACTGATGGCTTAACCTTCACATTTATCCCAGGAGGTGCTTCTACCCGGCAACTGTAAACTGAAGTAACAGAACCAACATTTGTTACTGTTCTCACGACGGTTGCCCTCTCTCTTAGATGCGGAATAGAGATGGATGGGAGATTGAGGTTCTTCTGTGATTCAGGTGTTTGATTGTGGCACATAGTGGGATGTTCGGTCATTGAACTCACTGCTGAGTTGTTGTATTCCATCGAACAAAGGAAGTTAGTGTACTCTGGTATGCCCATGTCATAGATTAGACCAGGGTCTATGGCTCTATTCGGGTTGATGTGTCCACCTCCGTAGTCGAATGGGTCGGCTCTCTTGTGTGGTGCTCCCTCAGCTACTAAATCCAGATGGTAGTCATCACTTGTGGAGGCTGCAGGCCAAAAGACAAAACTCATGACCACAAATTGCAATTATATTTATTTGATTAGGGGAAAAAGATGGAGGATGCCCATAGCCTCTGATTAAACGTATTCACTCAAACGCTTTGAAGATGAAGTGCGTGTATGCCACTAACGAGGGAGTTAATATTAAAATTTGGATTGACACCCCAAATGAAGCAGTTAATGGTCAAATAAAGATATGAATTGTCAAACCACGGACATGCCTTTTCAGCCTCAAATCTGCACAGAAGGAGCTTGAAATATTTCTGTTGAAGACGGAGTAGTTTACCTGTTGTGATCAATGCCGATTTAATTGCAGCGGGACTCCACTTAGGATGAATGGATTTTAGGAGAGCAACGACAGCTGAAACATGAGGGCAGGACATGGAGGTTCCAGATTCGATCTTGAAGTTGACAGGAGGCGTGTTTGTTGAGAGAGTGGAAGCTGGAGACCATGAGGCTAAGATGTTCACCCCTGGTGCAGCAATGTCAGGCTGCCATGGAAAACAGAAGTATTTTGTGTGAACAGATCGAACAGAAAACCATCGGATTTTTTTTGCAATTGTGTGAGTTTGTAGAAAGATAAATGTTTTCTAGGATCAATGAGCACCAAATTACACGCAGAAACTAAAACACTCAAGAAATCACTAAACTACTAAGAGAAGCACCTTCAACACATAAGGAGACAATGAACTTGGCCCTCGTGATGAGAAGTAAGCCACTTCAGGGGGGAACATAGCTCCAATGGCCGTCTTTGTATGACCAAATTTGACAACCGCATCTCTGTGGTATAAGAAGCACACAGAGAAGATCGGCAATATCACCTTAGAATAATGATTGATAACAACTATGGTCATATTAGATTAAAGCCCTGACCACCATCCACCCCCCAAAAAAAGAATAAAATAAATAACTAAATGAATAAAAAAAATCTAAAGCCATGAGGAAATACTTTGTGCTCTCCACGTAAGTGAGGATAGAAGATCCAGTTTCAAAATCCACCTGGACGCAAGGGAGCTCAAACACAGGAGCGATATCTTTAGTCAAGAATTGAGCAAAGATGAGACCGGCACCATGAGCACTACTCACTGACTTTGCGGCAACAACAGGTGACCTCTGTCCTCGGGTTTGGAAGCAGACTATCACATTCCCTCTCGCTAAAGTAGCATTTAGAGAACCTGTATCACAACTTCTGAAAGGAGATAACGATGATGGATGTCAATTTCTCATCTTAGTGCAATTGGAACCGTTTCCATCACTAAAAATGTATACATTACCTAGCGCTATCCGCTTCTGCATTATCTGCAACTATGTCTTCAGCATACACTATTCGGTAGACTTTGTCTACATGTTTTCCAACATACAGTGATTGACCCTGGAAAATTTTCTGGTTATGAGAAAATATGAACTTATTTCACTATCCTACAGGCATCATTGTCAGATGTTAACCACGATAATAACTGTACTGCTTTTCTTTATTTTGGATGAACTTCAAGCTGCATTTTATTTCTACTTATCGGCATTTGCTGAATAGAATAAGATACATGAAGCTGACCCACAAAATTCAAAGATAAAGGCCCTGTGGTTGCCGCTGCTGATGTTGTTGCTGTTGTGTCTGGATCTAAACATTAAACAGCAGTCGAAAAAACGCAAGTGGCTCTGAAATGAACTGATTCTAGTTTTAGGCTTAACAAATGGTACTTATTAATGAGAAAATTACCTAGAAGAGGTAATGAGTACAATACCATTTCCGTAGGACATAGCACGGAAATTAATCAAAAAGGTTTATTAAAATTCATGAGCGTACTTGGCAGATAAATGCTTAATGATCATTCTAGTAAATAAAAAATGGCAAATTAGCATTAATTGAAACAAACGAAAATTAGTCTTTTAATCAAAAAGAGGAGGTGTGTGTG
>NC_033801.1:288040-304595 GCF_001876935.1 Asparagus officinalis | reverse complement strand
GGAAAAATAAATAGTTATGTATGCAAAATAAATATATTGAAATATACCACAAGTTTGTGATTGTTTCCAAGTGTAACTTGCATAAGGAAAGTCCGATCGATGCTGCTGGCTGCAACAGAAACAACCCACGGAGCAGTATTGATAACAGTTTGTGAGTAAGGGCCAGAATTCCCCGCGGAACAAACTACAGTAATCCCTCTAGCCACCGCATGAAAGGATCCAATAGCCAAAGCATCATCAACGTAAGCAGCAAGTGGTGGTGGTGATCCCAATGAAACCGAAAGAACATCTACTCCATCATGAATTGCATCATTAAAAGCAGCGAGGATGTCGGCAGAACTACCAACAAACTTTATAGATTGCTAATCTAGCACCAGAAGCGCCTCCTCTAGCGGTGCCCTGGCCGAGCCCCATGAAGCTTGCATTGCCTACAAAAGCACCGGCAGCGGTGGATGATGTGTGAGTTCCATGCCCGGCTGCATCACGAGCAGATAGAAACTCGGTGACATCACTTGTGTTCAACTTTCCAAATTCGGCTTCGTATCCTTTGACAAACCAGCGTGCACCGATTATTTTTCTGTAGAATGAGCCCTACCAAGAAACTGTTAGTCATCTCGGAATCATTAGCAAAAAGGGAAAATGAATCAACAAAGAACTTAAGAAGACGAGCATTATTCAAAATGCACAATGGTGATTGTGGCCAAAAATGATGTGAAAGATTCCCGGTACAATAAGACAGCAAAAGCTTTCTAAGTCTAGCATGTGTTTTGTGTCAGATTCCCAAGTGTTAGTGCGCCTGCACATCGATCTTGGATATCCAAGATCTTTATGTATTACAAAGATCTGTTCAATGGCGGAAATAGGTCAATGATGTCCAAATTCCACCCCCACCCCATCCCCCTGCCCCGGTCCACGGAGGTCTTGTTGCGCGCAGCGGAAATTTCGGTAGCACTTCGGCAGCACAACAAGAGAGTCAGGTCGCAATAAGAATTCTTGTTTCTCAAAGGAAACAAGAATCTAAAGCCTATATCCTATCAAAGTAGGATATTAGCTCTTCCTCTCGTCAGCTCTAAGACTGCGCGTCGAGGGACCCTAAAAGCTATTACAAATCACACAAAAGCAGTACAACCAATTTTTACGTGGTTCGGCAAATTGCCTACGTCCACGGGGCAAGGAGGGGGGAGATCTACTATTAGAGGGAGAGAATACAAATAGGGTTTATACAAGAATCTCACAAATAAAACCCTCACACAAAACTCTCAAACCTCTCACACAAACTCTCTCTACAAAAGATGCTCAGAACTCTCTTGACGGCTGCTGAAAACACCTCATGCTTCTGCGGTTTTTTTTTTTTTTTTCAGCCGCTTCTTTGAGTTTGAAAACGTTTAAAAACGGCCAAAAACTGTCAGATATTCAAATTCTGAAAACTGAAAAACTGTCTCTTGTAGTCGACTACTGTAGTCATTAGTCGACTACACTGAGTTCAGACAGACTCTGTGTTTTCGGAAAATGTTCTCAGTAGTCGACTATAATGATAATTAGTCGACTACACTGAGTTCAGACAGAAACTTGAAAATTTATATTTTTCTTCAGTAGTCGACTACTGTAGTCATTAGTCGACTACACTGTAAAAAGACAGAAACTTATGTTTCTGTCAAACATCTCAGTAGTCGACTATAATCTCTATTAGTCGACTATACTGTAAAAAGACAGAAACTTGTATTTGAGTTATATACATGAGTAATCGACTACTATCCTAATTAGTCGACTATTAAGATCAAAAATTCAGAAATAATGAGTTTTTATAATTAAGTTTTAACTATTATTCTAATGGTTAACATAGGGGATTTCTATAGTTAACCAACACACTAAGCCTGTGTTAGTGTATTCTAAAAATGTGTGTGTGTGCGTGTGTGTGATCAAGGCTTGTACAAATATTCTAAGCAAAGAAAAATTCAAATACATTATCTTTTGTTCTTCATTTTCTTCACTTCAAAATGCCTTGATATTCACTTGCACTTGTACATATTCTGATATTGAAATCTGCATATGAAAGTTAGTGCACACAAAATATAAATTGTTATCATCAAAACATTATCATGGAGAAATGATATTCAACAATACTTACCGCCTGTGACAAATCTGGCCTCGTACATACCATCGCGTACATCAAGCTCCCAACCGCGCTCGCATATGGAGTCTTCGACATCAACTCACGATCTTCAACTGACTTCGGTGAGAGACCAGCTGAAAGCTTCAAATGGGCTCCCAATGGTACACTAACTGGCTTCGTATCCATGCTAACATGGAATCGCTGTAGAACTTTCTTCAAATAAGCCACCTGTGTCAAACAAATTCTGCCATTTTTCTTGTCTCTGCCGATCTCCATCCCTAAAATGCGCTTCGCCTCGCCCAATTCCTTCATCTCAAACTCATTTGAAAGCTGAACTTTCAACTCATCTATAGCCGACCTGGAAATAGAGGCAACCAACATGTCATCGACATAGAGCAACAAATAAATATACGCACCTCCTTTCAACTTGCGAAAATATACGCAAGGATCAAACTGGCTCCGAGTGTACGAATGACCAAGCATAAAACCATCGAATCGCCTATACCACTGTCGAGGAGACTGCTTCAAACCGTATAGCGATTTCTTCAGTTTGCAAACTAATTTTTCTTTCCCTGCAGCTCGGAATCCCAATGGCTGAGTCATATATATTTCTTCATCAAGATCACCATGAAGAAATGCCGTTTTCACATCCAACTGATCTAATTCCAAACCATACTGTGCCACCAAAGCTAGCAAAATCCGAATCGAAGAATGCTTCACCACCGGAGAGAAAACCTCATTATAGTCAATACCTTCCTCCTGTGCATAGCCCTTCGCAACCAACCTAGCCTTGAATCTCAACGGAGTGCCTTCAATGCCCTCCTTCTTCGTGTATACCCACTTGCAACCAATTGCTTTCCGCCCCTTTGGAAGCTCAACAAGCTCCCATGTATCGTTCTTATGAAGAGATTCCATCTCCTCCTGCATAGCCACCTGCCACGAATCAGCCTCCGAACTCTGCTCGGCCTCTCTGAATGTAGTAGGCACTAACTCATCGATACTCTCCACCGGAAGTGCATACGCAACTGTGTCGGCATACCGTGCTGGCATCTGTATGTTTCTCCTCTGTCTCCTAGCCGCAATAGAATCCTGAACCTGAGCCGTCGGTTCCTGATCCTGCACATTTGTACTCGTATCCTCCGTGTCATCGTCGTGCTCGCCTGGCGTCACCTCAGTCGGCACCTGCATGGATACTGTACCATCTGGACAATGTGGAGCTGCATCGATCTCCACCACCTGCGATATCTCCTCCGTCGGGTCGCTCTCCACCTGATGAGAGCTGGGAAGCTTCAAGATAGAAGCCTCATCAAATGTGACGTCCCTACTCAGAACAATCTTTTTATCAACTGGATCCCAAAGCTTGTATCCCTTGACACCACGCTTGAATCCTACAAATATGGCCTTCCTAGCTCGAGGTTCCAATTTATCAGTTCTAACATGATAATATGCAGGGCACCCGAATACCTTGAGCTGGTCATAGTCATGTGCTGGCTTTCCCGACCACATCTCCATAGGGGTTTTCCCCTCAATCGCAGATGAAGGCAGCCTATTAATGAGGTGGCTCGCATATGTAAGTGCCTCAGCCCAAAAGATCTTCTCCAAACCACTCTGCGACAATAAGCATCGGATCTTCTCCAGTAAAGACCGATTCAACCTCTCTGCCACCCCATTTTGCTGCGGTGTATGACTAACTGTGAAGTGTCTCTCTATGCCCTCGTCTCGACATAGCTGCTGAAAGGGGTCAGAAGTATACTCACCACCGTTGTCGGATCGCAACGTCTTGATCTTTCTCCCAGTCTGCAGTTCCAATCTCTTCTTCCACTCCACAAACAAATCTAGGACTTCACTCTTCTTCGTCATGGTGTACACCCAACAACGCCTAGAATAGTCATCTACAAAAGTGACGAACCAATGTCGACCACCAAGTGATGCAGTCTTGGTGGGACCCCAAACGTCTGTGTGCACGTAATCCAGGATGCCCCTCGTCTGATGAATGGCAGTCCCGAACTTCACCTTCGTCTTCTTGCCAAGAACACAGTGCTCACAGAACTCAATCTTCCCACTCTTGGCTCCCTTCAATAGCCCCTGCTTGCACAATGTCTGCAGTGACTTTTCACCTGTGTGCCCCAATCTATAGTGCCAAAGTCTGCTCATGTCCGCTTCTGAAATAGCCGAAGCAACCTGGCCAATCTCGGTGCTTCCCTTCAGATAATACAAATTCCGATTGCGGACTCCCCTCATCACCACCAATGATCCCTTAGTAACCTTCGCTACAGCGTTTTCGAAAGTCACCTTGAATCCCTTCGCCTCCAAAGCTCCAACTGAGATAAGATTTTTCTTCAGTTGAGGAACAAATCTCACCTCCTTCAACTCACGGACTACTCCATCGTGCATCCTAATCCGCACGGTACCTATCCCACAAACGCCACAGGATTGATCATTTCCCATGACAACAACGCCCCCGTCGACTTTCTCAAAAGATGCAAACCAGTCTCGCCTAGGGGTCACATGAAAGGTAGCGCCGGAATCAAGCATCCAATCTGATGCATCCACATGGTTCACCTCCGGAGTAATCAGTAGAGAAAAGCACGAATCATCGGAATCATCGCCTTTCGCAATGTTCACCTCATTGGCCTTCGGGCCCTTTTTCTTGCCATTCTCTTTCTCCTTGAGCTTCGGGCAGTCTCTCTTCCAATGTCCCTGCTCCTTGCAGAATGCACATTGGTTCTTTGTTAGTTGGTGACGGCCTCTAGACTTTGACCTCCCTCTGTTACCACCTTTCGGATATGGGCTTCTACCTCTCGTCGACAAGGCCTCGCCTGAAGTGCTAGCACGGGAAGTCTCCTTATCCTTCCTCCTCAAATCGTAGTTCGTCAAAGCGTTAGTCACTTCACTATAGCTGATAGAAGATCTCCCGTTTAACAAAGTGAGCACGAAGGTATCATACTCCTCATCCGGTAAGGAGCCCAACAAAATAATCGCCTTGTACTCATCCGATATCTTCTCATCAACATTCGTCAAGTCCGACAACAACTTCGTATAGTTGTTCACATGAGCCGCAAGCGAGGTGCCTCTGGACATCTGGAATCTGAATAACCTACGCAGCAAGTGCAATCGGTTCTCAACACTCTTCGTAAGGTACTTATTGTTGAGAATTTCCCACATCTTCATCGCAGACGTCACCCCAATCACATCATACTTCAGCTCCTGTTCCAAACAGGACCTGATCACCCCACAAGCGTTCCTATTCATTTTCTCTCATACCGCATCTTCATATTTAGGTGGCCTCTCATGGACCATGATGGTCTCTTCCAAATTCTGAGCATTGAGCGCATCCTGTACTTCGCTCATCCACAAACCAAAGTTGATTTTTCCGTCATATTTCACCACACTAATTTTGGTGTTTTGAAAACCAACTTGTATTGTACCCGCCATCGATTTGCTGCTTTCACCTTCTTCTCCCATTGCGAACTAACTCCAAATTGTAGAGAAAAAACAAATTTGATAGAATTAGGAACCACCCAACTGAACCCTAGATCGGATTCCAAATAGATCTCCTATCCACATGAGGAAAGCGAAATCTCCAACGGCAACTCCTAATGCTATCTCCACCGAATCTGAGAACTCCAAGAACTAAGCTTCACACAAGAGTCTTCCTCCACCAAAAAACCCTAGATCTGAAACCGGGCTCTGATACCACTTGTTGCGCGCAGCGGAAATTTCGACAGCACTTCGGCAGCACAACAAGAGAGTCAGGTCGCAATAAGAATTCTTGTTTCTCAAAGGAAACAAGAATCTGAAGCCTATATCCTATCAAAGTAGGATATTAGCTCTTCCTCTCGTCAGCTCTAGGACTGCGCGTCGAGGGACCCTAAAAGCTATTACAAATCACACAAAAGCAGTACAACCAATTTTTACGTGGTTCGGCAAATTGCCTACGTCCACGGGGCAAGGAGGGGGGAGATCTACTATTAGAGGGAGAGAATACAAATAGGGTTTACACAAGAATCTCACAAATAAAACCCTCACACAAAACTCTCAAACCTCTCACACAAACTCTCTCTATAAAAGATGCTCAGAACTCTCTTGACGGCTGCTGAAAACACCTCATGCTTCTGCGGTTTTTTTTTTTTTTTAGCCGCTTCTTTGCTTTTTCCCAGCCGCAAAAAGCACCAGCGATCAACCTCCTTGGCACCCGTTTCCCAAAACCCTAGAGACACATTATATAGGTGCACAAACTAACTCGGGTGGGCCTCACTTCCATATTTGCACAATCCTCACGCGGCTCATTCACGTGGTAGACCCCACCCGAATTCACAGGTCAAACACCAATGATCATCCAAACATAATGATTATACAAGATAACTATAGTTCTATAGTACGGGGGTCAATAATCCTTGACAAAGCAATTTTCACTCAAAAGAGTGAAATCGACACAATAACACTTACTTGGAATCTGAAAGATTACCAAAACAGTAACGTCATGTTTGGTACACGGGAATGAGTGGGAATGGAATACAATTCTAACTTTTTATTCATGTGTATCAAACACGATGTATTTTTAGATGCTAGAATTGCTATTCCCACTTCTTATCAATTCCCACTTTATGTGGGAATTGTTATTACCAACCATTTGACAAGAAATTGATATTCCTACTTAAGTGGGAATAAAAATAAACAAATAAATTCCGATTGAAAAATTATTTCTATAGAAATAATATCATTAGCTGCTCGTACAAATATATAAATAGATGTAAAATATTAAAATATTATTCTTTGTTCGACTTTGCTCTAATTCCATCGCGTCTGCAGTAGAAAAAATATCATCTTCGTCTCGATGCGACTCGGTTAGGTAACCATTATTTTTTTAAGACATGTATGTGTGACTAATCTTTATAGCAATCTTTTATCTTTTGGCGACTCGGTTGCGTAATCTATTAGCAATTAGGTTAGTAAATATTTGATCTTTGGATGTATAATTTGAAGTTCCATTGAAGCATATGTGTCTAATCTTTTCAGTAATTTTTTCAAAGCACTCACAACAAGAAATAATGTGCTTAATTGATGAGATTGGAACTTTATATTTTGATTAGAGATTAACATGTTTTATATTCCTTCAAACTTTCTAGGTTAGCATGTTTTCTACTCCTAACAATTGTTTGAAAGTTAAATGTGCATTTGAAATTTCATAGAAATTTTATATACAAACTAAAAGTTAACATGTTTTTCTAATCCTTCAAAATTTAGTGTTTTCTACCGATCTCTCTCTTCATGCATGCACATGAAATTCAGTCATAAATCATGAAGCATGCATATGGAATTCAACCTATTGTATACATTTGTGCATAGTGATGCTAGTAGCATTAGTCGTTCGTACATGTAGTAAATATGTAGCATTAGAAGTTAGAAATATAAAATTATAATTATTTATAATCAAAAATAGTTTCTATAAAAATTATTTTTAAATTAGTAAGCCAAAAGTCCAAATTGTTGCTGAGGCGGTGTACCAAAATATAACTATCAACTGGAAAAAAAATTATAAGAAAAAAATATCATTAATTTCTATAAAACTTATTTTTTTAAAATGAATTATTTAGTCATTTTTAAAATATTTTAATGTTTTTAAAATTTTGTGTTTTTATAATAGCATTATTAGAAAACTAAATTTTATTCTCACTTGTGAACAAATGATACCAAACATGGAAATGAGAATGAGAATGCATATTCCATTCCCACGTCTATTCCATCCTCACTTCACTTCACGCATACCAAAGGATCGAGGCGTAAACTCAAAGAACTAGTGATGCCAGTTACATTGATTAGGATAAGCAAAGCGGGACGTAAAGAGGCAAAAATGACGGACCTATTACATGTAGAAATGGGAAACTTCTCTCCTTCTTGGCATATACCTTTCCACCCCTTCGGAACTTCACCCATTCCATGATCATCATTAAAACTTGCAGACTCCGGCCATATCCCTTCAACAACGTAAAGTTCGATGAGCTCTTTACGTCTACGTACGTACGTATCAAATTGACTATCGATCACAATAATTAGTTGCATCGAGATAAATTAAATTCAACGTACCGGTATCTAAGACGCCGATAATTGACCCAACGCCCCACCTACTCTTCGAAAGGAGCCCATTCGGAAGCCTGGGGTTAAGTCGCATGAAATCCCAACTCCGAGTCGTGTGCAACCTAAAAATCCTGTTGGGAATAACCCGAACAACTCCAGGAAAATCTGAATTACCACCAGTACTTACATATCAGAACACAATTAATTAAGTTTTAATTCTCTGCGACAATTAACCATGCATGGTTTAAGATATCACATATTAAATGCATGATCAAAAACTATGCGTGCTACCGGCAACACGGTTGGCCTGGGATTCAGACAGAAGAGCAGCAAACCCCGAGAACCCGCAATTGTAGCTGTACAAGATCGAAGAAGCAGCTGCTTCTTCGCTGCGCAAACAGCAATTTCAATCACGATCGAAGGGGGGAAAAAAAAGGGTATATTAATTGTTAGTAAAGCCTAATAATTAATTAAACTGAGGACGACTCTGCTAAAAAAAAATTAAAAGGTTTTGGTGGTGTGGGAGGACAAATTAAACCTGCCGAGAGCGGCCGAAAGGATTCCGTGATGGAGGTCCTGAACATACCGCATTTCCATTCCCTCACGAGCTTTATTCTTCCCCATGTACACGATGTAGGCCTGCAAGGGATCGACGTCAACAGAATCAACAAGGAGCATTATTAATTTTGGAGGGGAAGGGTTTGTAAATTATTTTAAATTACTGAAAGTTAATCTAAACATGATAGAAATTCAAATACTCGATCTAAACATGTTTAGAAAACTGAAAAATATAATCTATATCAAAACGGAAACGTAATAGATTAAACTAACCTCCAGCCATCGTTATCTTACTCAAGGATATGGATGTTGATTTCGAAGATCTTCTAAACCTTATCTCTTCACTAAACGATGGTGTATTCTTTCTTTCAAAATTGAAGAGCAGGTCTGGGGACCCGAAATATGTATGCTCCTTTTATACTCTCTCCATCAAAGAGCAATAAATGGAATTAGTGGGCAAAGTGGTCGGTTAATTCATAACCAACTCTCAAGATGATGGGAAGTTATTGGACCACATTGTGGTAACCGAAACTAACAGGGTTAACTAATATATATATTAATTAATTATGCGAGTTAAATAAAAGAGCTCACGTTGCTAGCAGAAATGGGGATGAAGAGCAGGGACTGTTGAACCAATAAAACCCCAGCAAGGAGAAGGTTGATAAGATAAGCAGCAGGAGGAGGAGGAGCCATAGATCGAGCTACCGGGGGATAAGAGCTACGGGAGTGTTGGGCAGTGAGCAGCAGCAGCAGAAAATATATCGATCATAGGTTGGTTCCTTCAGTAGGGGCCCACTTGAATTTCCCTTTTTTTTATTTTTTATTTTTTTCAGCGGCCTGTCTCCTCATCAGCTGAATTCGGGAATCAGGGCTCGTGATATTTTGCTTTTGTTTTGTCTTCACTACGGCTGTTGGGATTTCTCTTTCATCGGGAAATACGGATTTTAAACAGTGAGAATATTGTCAGTAGGGCTGCCCGTTCCCATCTCCTTTCATCACTGTACATACATGTATATATCACCTTTCTCTACTTCACTGACTTGTCCGCGTCAAGGGAAGGAGGAGACTTTGACTTTTGACTCTCACTCTCACTCTCACTCAAAGTGGGTTAGGGTATCATGGCTCGTGAGGTTTGACCGCTTAAAATGGACAGGGACGTAATTAATTAACCTTGGATGCGTGTTTATGCCTGTGGCTTTTGAATTTGAGCTCAGAAAGGTTCGAGTCAGGTTATCGAGCTTTACTACAGGGACCCAAAATATGAGACCAATAGAGGGGACAAGTGAGGTGTCCCCCTCCTATTGGATAATGAGTTGGCCATCATTAATGATGGCCAACTCATTATCCAATAGGAGGGGGACACCTCACTTGTCCCCTCTATTGGTCCCATATTTTGGGTCCTTGGAGAATTTTTCCAGGTTATCGTACCAATGAAATGGGCTCAACACCCAGCAAATGAGTGGAGCCCCGGCCGGCGTGCGCGTATAACGAGAGCGCAGCGACTTCCAACGTGATAAGGTAAACGCTATCGACTTCCAATAGAAAGGGACCCCGGCTACTTTTAACCCACTTTCTGTGGCCTTAATCAATCATATTATATCTTATCTTTTGGTTTTGATCCCTGATGATAGAGCAGTCCACAATCGAAGAAGGATTAATCAAACATATCGACCAACTCTGTCACGTGCTTTGGATTCTTGAGCAATATGCAGTATGGGGAGCCCAAAAATACATCATTCCGACATTAGATTACTTCCCCAAGGGAGCAAGACAATAAAATAGAAAGTCACAGCTATAGCGGATGGATGAGTGAATTAGCCTTACACCATTAATTAATAATTGTTTGCAAAATTAAGAAGTACGAGTGACCCCTTCCCCATCACCAACTTGTTGCTGTCAACAAACATAAATGCATCACTTGCTACGTTCCAAACAGATAAACGCCTGCGCCTCCCACTTGATTTCCACTGTGGGGTCGTGCAGAACCAATAAACACGCCAACAGTGAAGAAGAAGAAGAACAAATGCTTACGAGTAATCAGTTACAAGCTCTCTCTGTTAAGCAATCTAAGAATTGTTAGAAACATCTACCAAATGTTACAAGCTCCAACAACTACTTTGCTTTCAAAAACAATGTATGGATTGTGGTTTTCCTTTTTTTTTTAAAAAAAATGGGTATCCCATTTGATCAATCAAGTAAAGAATAACTGTCTTTTACATCAGAATGCGAAGCACAGCAAGGCCGACGGCAGATATTGAAACAAGGGTACCAATGCAGTATTTTATGACGTCGTATTTTGCCGCCTCCAGTTGGGCCCTCAAGGCATGAATTTCCTGTAATATAGTCAAGATTTGTTATACTACAAACTGATATCAATGTCCTTTTCAAAATTTTCTCCTTTTTGTTTAGCTCCTCACCCTGTCAAGCTTGTTAGTCAGATCAGTAGTTTCGGCATTCTGCTTCGCTAGCTCATCTCTAATGCGCCTGAAATTTATCCACAACATAATTAAAATTCCTAAATAGAGCTAAAATGATAGACGTAGCTTCCAATAGGACATAAACATCAATTTCAGCCCCGAACCAATAATTACGCCTGAAACAAAACTATGATCACTCACAGTTCAATTAAGCAAGTTACAAGAACATTTTACAGCTGGGATCAAATAAAAATAGGACAGTAAAGCTAATTAAGCGCCACATACATTAGTTTAAAACAAAAGGGGAAAAAACCATTATTGCCAATTAACTGCCTGAAGTGCAAAATCCCTGTTCAATCATCTATTCACAGCCTAACACACAAAATAGTTTCGAGTAATGCACCTTTAGTAAAACCCAGACTAAGCAAGATATCACAAATCATTTCTAATGCTAGGAAGGAACTTAAGTTATGAAGTAAAACCAAGAGAGCTTAAGGTAGCATCATCCCTTACCCTCTTTCAAGGTTCAGATCCAAGCGTTGCCCTGCAGTGACTTTGTCAATCTCATACCTATCACAGGGAAAAAGTTTTTCACATTATCAGTAGTGCCTTTCAGAACATGGAGTATATAAAGAAATGATATAAAATTAATCATGATAAACCAGCATCTGAAAAGCAACACAGACCTTAACTCACTACGCATCTTCTCAATGTCACCCCTGAGCTTTTCAGTCTCACGTTGCAACAAAGAGAAATGGTGCTCCTGCATCCAGATCACACAAACTTTTAAGAAATTAAGAACATCGATGTTGTCAAATTGATACCCTACCTCACTCAGTATATCAGCTTGTGATGTTGTTTGTCTCTAAGGATAGTAAACTTCAGAAAGAGCAGAGGAATACTTAATGCCACAACATGCACGTCTGTGTGGAAATATTTGACTTCAAATATATTAACAACACAAAATATCACCTATGTGCTACTAATACATCTATAAAGAAACACACAAGAGATGAATTTGGAAGAGCAATGAAGTACTTGAACCCTCATCCATGCAAGCACTTCAGTATATAATTCGCAGTTGATGATTGTCAGCCCAAAGGTACAAAGGAAAAGGCTTCAATTCGAAGACTTGAAACCATATGCTCAACAGAGATCCATTTCACCCAGTAAGCTCATGGGGAACTTAAATAAAATGAGATCACTTGTCCATAAATGAGCTAACTAGCAGAAAGAACTGTGTGAAACATATCACTAACAATGCAGCCTAATCATGAAACTGGAAAACTTAGAACCACGTTCCCAAGTTAATACTTAAGCATAAAGTTGGTTTCTGTTGCTAAATGGACAAAAGGTATTATGTGGTCAAACACAAACATCGTCTAAAAGCTTTGTTGATGTTGCTGCTGCATGCACAGACTCGCTTGACACCCCAAGAAAAGATTGAACTGACTTTTATTGACTTAACAGCAAGTAAAAAAAAGACCTTGGCAAGAAAGTTATCTTAAGGCCACAATAAATATTTGATAAATATAACTGATCAATACAAGTCTGAGAAAGAGGATGAAAAGCTAGAACTTTTTATTTGATTAATTGTTGGAAAAATAATAATACCAACAGCACAAAGAAAGAAGATTGAACCAGGATAAGAACCACAAACTGAAGAGATCATTGAGAAACATTTCAAATTTCCTGAATCGACATCAATTTGAGCTTGAAGACTATGCAAAAGTGTCAAGTAGTATATTCTTGGACCATCCATGTAGCCAGGAACAGTTAGAACCCAGAAGGTTAAGACTGATTGGTATTGGAATGGACTGTTAGTACCTAAGAGTAAGACATCCTAAGCAGTGAGCCCAGGACGCACAGGAAGAAAAACAGGTCAATTCTTTATAAGTGATACCTTTATTTGTTTACTAACACTATTGATGGACGACGAAATTCTCTATAGAAAACCTTGTTATCATCTCTCATCATCATGCCCCTTGATTGGAGAAACAGGAAATCTGTGACTATAATCCTCAATGCAAATATCAGATAACTGCCATGCCTATTTCTACCCAAAGGAGCCTCTGCTAGGAAGTTTAACTGTCATGCTTATTCTACCATGGAGCATCTCCAACAACAATGTGGATCATAATTGGTAAAAAATTAGCTAACTGGACAAACTGAAGTGTACTTGTTCAACATGTAATAGCATTAACAAGCTCATTACAGATCAATTATATATAATTTAATTGCATAAATAGTAGCTAATCATGTAACTATCATCTTTCACTTCCACACATATCTTATACACGGTCAAGGGAACCCCCAGATTCCAATGGAAAAGAAGTGAGATGTGAAGCTAAAGCAAATAAATACACAAAACAAGATATTAATGGAACTGCATCTCTCAAGGAACAATCTTTTGCAATAAAGAAATGGTATATCAAGTTTGCGCATCGATAGTCCAACTCATGGCCTAGTAGGCCTATAGATGTAGGCTAAAAGTAGATCCCCAGGCTCCTATCTACATTGCAAAGTTTTACAAAATTCACCTTAATTCTAGGAAGACAAGTGAACTTTAAATGACCCTGAAGCCTCTGTAATTGGGTGTCTAGAAATAGGGATACATCAACACTAGGTAGGCCATGCATCTACACAGTTGATTGTTCCAAATAGGAAAGGAAGCCCATGAGAACCGATTCCCGAATACCTTTTATGTTTAAGCACAAATCAAGGAAGCATAAAGGCGAAGTTGAAGCTTAAGTAGAGATAACCCATACGATAAGGAAATCAAATAGTTTTATTTATTTTTCAGAATCTCACAAAATCTCAACTACAGAATAGAGGCAAGAACTACTTAACGAACAAAAATTAACCCAAATTCCTACCAGCAATAGTCTAGTACCTTCTTGGGAGCTATAGACTTTTACTTTACCAACCCGGGTATAAAAATAAACTATGGCTCCTATTACCAAGAAGAAAACATTCATAACAGCTTTTGATATAGTAAAACTGCAATCGAAACATCTCAGGACATATTCAGGCAAACCTGCAATGGAAAATCTCTGGGCATAGTCAGGCTTAAGGTAGTCTTCTGTAGAAACAGCCTAGCCGACAATAAAGAACCATCATTTCAAGTTTTCAACCCATATCTTCCTTCACTAAGCTGCTTTGTATCTGAAGTAATAGTATTTATTATCTGGTAGGTAATAATGTAATAATCAATATTTCACTAACAGCCTTCCCCAAATTTGTTATTTCAACTCACTCTTCCAAACCGAAGTCATACTTTGTACATAAGTCATTCTCATCTTTCATAATCAGTGTAGTTTCCAGTAAGATATGATATAATTATAGAGTAGACTGTTTGTTCTTATATTTTCAATTATCATATTTGTTTTCAATATATCCTCAATTCAGTTTAAGACTACGCTGACATATAACAGTATAAATTCATCATTAAAGCTGCATATTACCAATCTTTAAAGGTTTGTGGAGGCCAACAACACTTGTGACTATGATCAACATTCAGTTGAAAGCATGACTAAGGTCAAAAACAACGGCTTGTTCTACAACCAAGAATAGTCACAACACCTTCAAATTGATAAAATTCATACACTATATAACTTGAACGGCAAACTGGTCAAGTACCTACCTTGTTTATCTTACCATACCATAAAGGATGGTTGGATTGCACTTGCCTGTAACAAAAATGTTGTAAGCGTTTCTCAATGGAAAAAACAGATGTTATCCGACTAGACAACCTTTTGAGTTCAAGTGGCCTATGACTCAGAACCGCAACCTTTTGAGTTCAATTGGCCCATGACCCAAAACCACAAACTGACTGCACCACATCTTCAACTACATAACCGCAAAGTCCTTGTCTACAAAGTCAGCAACCATGATAAAGGATAACCATAGGATATCAGATATACAAATATTCCATTCGTCAGCTTAGCAATGTGCTTTGGAAATTTCAATAGCAAAAGCAGTTAAGAATTAACTGTTGGCATTAAAAATGATCATATGTGCCCCACAAGGGAATTGGGGAAGGTAAGTCACTGTAATAAAGGCTTGTTCTTTCCCTTTTGAACAAAATAGTGACTTATTCAACCTTTTGGTTAGGTTCTAAAGTGATATCTGCTCGAGCTGCTAGATTTGAACAAAATAGTGACTTATTCAACCTTTTGGTTAGGTTCTAAAGTGATATCTGCTCGAGCTGCTAGATTGCAGGAAAGAAGAAGAAAGAGAGCTACTTTGGTTAGGTTCTAAAGTGATATCTGCTCGAGCTGCTAGATTGCAGGAAAGAAGAAGAAAGAGAGCTACTGCAAGGAGTCAAATTGCTGAAGTTGCTGAAGCCGAGGACAGGACTTCTGTGGTCAATGTGATTCAATTGGAATGAAGATTTTACATAGAGTTTTATGTGCCTTGTGTTTGATTGGAGGGAAAACATTTTTAGTCTTAAAAGTTTTTTTACTATTTTGGGGTATATGTACTATAAGCTGATAACCTTTTTACTATTTTTAGGAGTTTGTATCCGGTGGTAGATACAGGGGTGCTGTTGCAACTGTTTTGTAGTCTTTTGTTCTGAACTTTAGTGCATACTCTTGGTTGGGAGGTGTACTATATTTGTAACAAGCAGTTTATTTTAATTTAGCTGGCTGGGATATCTTTGTGATATTCCATCCTTTTTCTCAAAAAAAAAAAAAAGGTTTGTTCTATTTACAAGATCACACACAATATCAAGGTATTACAACAAGCATGAAATAATGGGAGAAACGCATTGGAAATGTACTAAAACTCTCAATATTGTAAGAGAAGCAAGTCGTACCTGCGAGCTCTGCACTTCAGACTTGAACTTGGAGAGGTTAGCATCTTGGATCATCTCGCTCTAAGAGCATTCATATAAGAAAGAAACCGTCATTGACCACCACAACAACCAAAAGAGGAGGAAGGAAACAATGGGTCGGTAAAAATCAATCAAACAGCTCTCTGTGCATACCTTTTGCATTTCCCCCTTGGAGACGAACGACTGCGCCACATTCTCCAAGCTATCATTCAAAACTTCGGTGATGGCCGAGGTGATGGCCTCCGCCTGCTTTGAAGGAACTCCCTGAGCCTCCAACCTCCTCACCTAATTTTTTTTTTTAAATAATAATAATAATAATAAGCTAATTTCCATCTCCGCATCAGCAGAGAAAGAAGAAGGGGAAACATTTTATTTGCAAAGGGGAAAATGACGCCGCTTACAAGGGCGAGGGTGTCGACAAGAAAAGCCCTAGTGCCATTGGATTTGACGAGCTGAGAGATGTGGAGGACCTGACCTCTTCGGTTGTTGTAGAGAAACGAGCCGCCGGAGCCGACGCCGCCGCCTGAAGAAGAAGAAGAGGCGGAGGGAGGG
>NC_033801.1:250021-288030 GCF_001876935.1 Asparagus officinalis | reverse complement strand
AGGGTGGTGATGGTGCGGCCGTTGAAGGCGGAGGATGAGGAGAGGATCGATCTCGATCGCAGCGATCTCAATCCAAGAAGAGCCCCTCCCCTCTTGCAGACGATGCCAGCAGTAGACATTTGACCGATCGATCGAGCGAGCGAGCGATTTGTTTGTCGCGGACAATAAAAAAAACGCAAATTCGATGGAGGATGGGCAGCAAACCGGATTGACGAAGAACCGTGAAAGGAATTTTGGAAGACTTTTTTTTTCCCTTTTTCAGCTTCGATTCCTCGATAAAAGGCAAGACATAAAAATAAAATGATGGAGAAATTTCTATCTACCTATATATCTATAAGCTTTCTTTTCCCCCCTTTTATTTCTGTACTTATTTATTTATTTATTATTTATGATCTTTTGGGAAGTGGGGGCAGGGACGAGAGACTGGTCGAGGGCTGCTACCTCGTGATATGGGATTTCGGGGATTCTTATTTATTTATTTAGCTCGCCTCATTTTAGGGGTTTCCTAATCTTGGACTCCAAGCTTTATTCATTCATTTATAAATTACGCTTCCCTTTCTTTTTTATTGTAAATTTAAAATTAATGCAGCGGTTGTTGGCCTATGTTTTATGTGACGTGGTATGCCATTTTCTTACTGTTTTTAAGGAAAGAAAAAAGAGAAAGAGAGAGGAAACTGTCTGATAATAAGGAAAGAGGCCTTTAGACGGAAGGAACAGATTTTTTTTGGTCGGTCTGATGATATTTATTCCTATTTAAAAACGCGTGTGAATTGGAGATGGAAGAGATGGAATTCTTTTTTTCCCCGCTTTGCTTTATTTATTAATTGATGGCGCTGAGTTGCCCAGGCTTCGACCGGGAAAGCCCAAAACGTGCGGTTTGCGGCAATTTGCCACCGCGCTGCTCTTTTGACCCAAACGCGCGCGCGCACGCCACGATCATGGCTTTCTCCGGTCGTATGGACCAAGAACATCCGGAGGAGAATTGACTTGAGTTACTAGGTAATTATTTATCTACATATGCAACAGTTTTAATTAACTAGAAAATATCCGGCTATGGCTTGGTCACTGGATGAAAGTTGAGACCACCAACCGCTCCAGACAAAGAGAGAGAACGCCGATTAACTCTCTCTTTTTCTACCCCATATCAAAAGCCAAAGCCCGTTCATGGAGGTAGGTTGGGAGGACAGGTCGCCAGCAGCACGAACAATACGGCAACGCAGATTCCCCTACCAATATCACAGGGATGGCAATGAATCCACCATCATGCTAAAAAAAAAACCTCAAAATACAAAGTCCTAACCTAGCCTAATCCGCACCCCGGATGCTAGTAACTAACCAGCCCTCACCCCAATCCTCCCTCTGAAATGAATGATTCAGCTTGGATCAGGTTGGCCTGAACATACAAAAAGGGTCCTACAACATGACGATCATTCACAAAGAAAATAAATATTAGGGATAAACAAATAGAAAATTTCAAATACAATATTAATACCCAACACTGACTTCCAAGTTCAAAGTTAGTTACGTAACCATAATACAAACCGAGATCAGAATAACATTATATGAGAATTCTATACCAGAGTCTGAAACGGTCTCGAAATCACGGGTCTAGGTGCGCCACAACCGTGCTTAAGACTTTGAAGATGTTGTAAAAGAATGCCAATAGTTCTCTTCTGCATCTATAGTAGTAAAATACTGTAAGGATGAGACTGACATTACCTAAGAACCCAATGACTAGAGGAAACACACGCCAAAGATTCAGATCTGTACATACAACTGTCACGCCCACTGAACATGGAGCATCAGCAGTATTAGCCTAAATAAATATCCGACAAGATATACAATCATAATACAAAATGACTTAATTTGAGGGCATTGATTATTTTCTGCCACTTTCCTGACCCTTATCAACAGAATAGACGGGGATCAGACCCAAAGCATAATCTGGCAGTTTAACTGATACAGCCTAAAATATTTTGCAAACAGGTAACAAAATCCAACAGATACAGCACAAAAGAATTCATACATTATCTTGCTGATCCCTGAGTTCACTCTGTCTCCAAGCTGACAGGTTCCGTTCTGACTGACAACAATAGCTCCTTTCTACTACTTGGGCGGCCGGCGATAAGGATACATCATGTCATCAACGGTATTTTTGATGCAGGTACCCACTTTGTTTAGGTTTTTGGCAACTCCAGAAGCCACCAGTCCAGCATTCCTTGCAAACCTGCATAATCAAAACAGACTTCAATATCCACTGCTATCATTGCTTTTGAACAAGGTTGGCCAAAATGAAAACTGAACACTTTCCTCGTGTAGAAATCATCAATGGTGGAGTGTGCTGGCTTGTGTGGCTGTGGTTGAGAACGAATAACACCATCTACATGAATATAAACATAAACCAGTGAGATTTCAATCAAAAGAATGTACATGATGCAAAGGAAAGCTTATGCTCCGGATGCTTTGATGGGTAATTGACAGCTGACCTACATCCGGCTATGAAAATCAAAACCCCATCACATACATACTCTCGTTATCTTTTGCTCAAATTTTCTACAAGCCTAACATCCTTGGTAATATAGTAATGATAAGCTATATCTAAGTTGCATAATAAAGCAACAGGAACTGAGGAACATCGATAGACTAAAATGATCGATGGAATTGTATCAATCAGAAAACTGTTTTCGCTTGATAGATAGAGTAGCATGCCTCAAAAACTACATTTGATATCCTAGAACACATACTTCCCAGGTAGATGTAGTAAAATCATCAAAGATGGAATTGCAGCAATCAGAAGAACAAAATGATGGTAAAATAGACTTTGATCATTACATTTTGACAGAAGAAAGCATTGTTTACATGCTAAATGATATACAATAGATTACCACAGTACCTTCTTTGTTATGAACGTGAGCAGGAACACGGGTAGAGTTTGATGCTCTTCTGTCAACCAGTAGCTGCAACGAATTTCTATAGCTGTTAAACAAGGTTGAAAGAAGAAAAAGAACAAAACAAAACAAAACCCTTATCCCAAATTTCTGAGGTTGGCTAAATGAAACCTCCACAAGTATATATTGAACAAAATGCTAAATTACAAGATAGATTTTCCCTTTGACAGATCTTATAGCTTTAATCTACATTCTTCTAAGGTGAAAATTGCATACTTGGACAAACTTAGAGGAAAAATCTTGAGGCACAAGTCATACATATCATTCACAGCATTAACAAAAGAAATAATACTGTGTGAAAAGGCCAGTCCATTTGGCTAAGGCCAACAGAAGGGATCCCATGTTCTATATGGTTCTGCCAAGCAAAATAATAATCATCTAAGGCGTACATCACAACAGAGAAGCAAATGAACGATTAAAAGAATCAGAAATTTTGTTACAACTTACAACAAGAGGAAAGCATGAGTGCTAAATTATATCCACCACATACATATGTGATAATAAGGCTTTACTGTTCTCTGGGAAAGAGAAAAGGGGGAAAACCTTAAAAGCTCATTCCGGATATGAAACCACAACATTCACCATTAGGGTAGTCCACACTGCTCATCTTGATATATGCATCACGAAAGAGTATAGAATCATGTGTTTTGATAGGGTATACAGTGTGTATGAAATGATCACTAGTACTATTGTTTGCAATTTATTTGGTAACTCTTAGATGAATAGCTTGGAAATCTAGAGGGAGGGAGGGAGGGAGGTTGGGAGATTTGTGATTCATTTAACACAGACGTGCAGTTTCTTGGGAATGGATGGCAAAATGTTTTCTTGACAATGAATGACACAAGTCATTTCCTTTCCTTATTCATTCCAATTTATCGACATTTAGGTTTAAGATTCAACCTTTGCTTTCTCAGTGAGATTAATTTCCTGCTGCTGCAATTTATTTGCCATGTCGCTAATGAGGTACATACCAAATAACTTGAAGTTGACAAGGGGATTGCAAGCAACTAGCAATGATGTTCAAATTTTAAAATCCGAGGACTAGACCTCGATATGGTTATGAACATTTTAAAAAATATGGTCTAGTATAGAAATTAATTCCCAATGGAATATGAAGTAACACTTTCCTAGATGATATTAGGACAAGGTTACAGAAAGCGCTAGTATAGAAATTAATTCCCAATGGAGTATGAAGTAACACTTTCCAAGATGATATTAGGTGAGGATAAAATGTAAGGTGACAGCTCATTACAAATGAGCTACCAAGAGATAAGACTGGTTGTGAGACTGAGACCCACCAACTAGCCAACTTACGAGAAAGGTTGGTAGATAATTCTACAACAGCAATAGTAAAGTCTTTATTTTGAGATCTGCTAACTATAGTAAGTAGACAATTATCAGCTACAAAATAAACTCACAAAATCTTCTTTCTACAATATTTTTTGATTTATCTTTCCACCCCCAAGACTTGGTCAATGGGTGTTTTACCCCCAAAAATAAAGATTTTGTTCTCTGAGCCCCAAAACACAAAACCCAAGAGATTAAAATATGTGAAGACCATAATACCCTTCTCTCTCTCTTTCTTTTTTTATTAAAATATGATGAGGATTATTTTATTATTTTTGTTTTCTCTCTCTTTATCATAATGTACTAAGATGATAGTTGAAATGATTGATGATGATTATTTTATTATTTTCGTTGTTTGTATTGAGAGATTGTTAAAGTTACGGGTTAATTTTTAAGGTTACGAGTTAATTGTTAATGTTACGGGTCAATTGTTAAGGTTATGAATCCTCTCTCTCTCTCTATCTCTCTCTCTCTCTCATGATTAGGGGTGGAAATGAACCAAATAATTAATAAATGGTTTGATAATTGTTCGAATAACTATTCGATCATATTTGATTCGATAGTTCATTTATCACTAAACAAATATTTTTTAGTATTCAAGTTTATTAACGAATAGAATTTAACCAGATGTATATTCGATTCGTTTGTCTATTAAATATTCGTTTAAAATTTGATCACATCATATTACTTGTATTATTGCACATATGATGTCATATTTTTAACCCACTTACCATTTCTACTTAAGTTTTATATATAGATTTTAAGACTTAAATAATCTTAAATCTGTTTTCTAATTAAAATTTTGATTTAAATATATATACATCATATATTATAAAGAAGTAATTTTTATTTATAAATTTTAATACTATTTGAAAATTAAACTCTTTAGCCAAATAAATATACTTTGATATTCGATAAGTATTCGTGAATATTCATAAATATTTATCAAATACCAAGTATTCGAGTTCGAATTCGAAAAACTAGATATATGAATAATAGAGTCCGCTTAAGATTATGAATCCTCTCTCTCTCTCTCTCTCTCTATCTATCTCTCTCTCTATCATGATGTTACTTTGATGATATTGAAATGATTGAAGAGGATTATTATTTTATTATTTTTGTTTTTTATTATTTTCGTTATTTGTATTGGGAGATTGTTAAAGTTACGGGTTTTGTTAAGGTTACGAGTTAATTGTTAATGTTACGGGTCAATTGTTAAGGTTATGAATCCTCTCTCTCTCTCTCTCTCTCTCTCTCTCTATCATGATGTTACTTTGATGATATTGAAATAATTAAAGAGGATTATTATTTTATTATTTTTGTTTTTTATTCTTTTTATATTTTTAGAATATTTGTTGTTAAGGATAATGGTTGGTTGTAAAGGTTATGCATTGTTTGTTAAGGTTACGGGTTGATTGTTAAGGTTACGGGTTGGTTGTTAAGGTTATGGGTTTGTTGTGTAGGTTACAGATTTGTTGTTAAGGTTACGGGTTTAATTGTTAAGGTTACGTGTTTAATTGTTAAGGTTACGGGTTTAATTGTTATGGTTACGGTTTAATTGTTAAGGTTACGGGTTTAATTGTTAAGGTTACGTGTTTAATTGTTAAGGTTACGGGTTTAATTGTTAAGGTTACGGTTTAATTGTTAAGGTTCCGGTTTAATTGTTAAGGTTATGGGTTTAATTGTTAAGGTTACGAGTTTAATTGTTAAGGTTACCGGTTTAATTGTTAAGGTTACAGTTTAATTATTAAGATTACGGGTTTAATTGTTAAGGTTACGAGAGAGAGAAGGGATCCATAACCTTAACAATTAACCCGTAACCTTAACAATTAAACCCGTAACCTTAACAACTAACTCGTAACCTTAACAATTAAACACGTAATCTTAACAATTAAACCCGTAACCGTAACAATTAAACATGTAACTGTAATAATTAAACCCGTAACCTTAACAATTAAACTCATAACCTTAACAATTAAACCCGTAACCTTAACAATTAAACCGTAACCGTAACAATTAAACCCGTAACATTGACAATTAAACATGTAACCTTAACAATTAAACCCGTAACTTTAACAACAAATCCGTAACATACACAACAAACCCATAACCTTAACAACAAACCCGTAACCTTAACAACCAACCCGTAACCTTAACAATCAATGCATAACCTTTATAACCAACCATTATCCTTAACAACGAATATTCTAAAAATACGAAAAGAATAAAAAACAAAAATAATAAAATAATAATCCTCTTCAATCATTTCAATATCATCAAAGTAACATCATGATAGAGAGAGAGAGGATTCATAACCTTAACAATTGACTCGTAACATTAACAATTAACTCGTAACCTTAACAATTCATCCGTAACTTTAACAATCTCCCAATACAAACAATAATAATAATAAAAAATAAAAAATAATAAAATAATAAAATAATAAAATAATCATCATCAATCATTTCAACTATCATCTTAGTACATTATGATAAAGAGAGAGAGAAAACAAAAATAATAAAATAATCCTCATCATATTTTAATAAAAAAAGAAAGAGAGAGAGAAGGGTATTATGGTTTTCACATATTTTAATCTCTTAGGTTTTGTGTTTTGGGGCTCAGAGAACAGAATCTTTATTTTTGGGGGTAAAACACCCATTGACCAAGTCTTGGGGGGTGGGAAGCATGTTTCCTTAGCTTTTGGGGGCTGGAAGCATTTTTCCCTTTATTTTATCCATTTGATAATTTACGTAGTTTCTGCCTCTCGATATAACTTCCAAGTAGAATATATAGCAATCACTGATTCACAATAAGATATAATGACAGCATAATAAACTCTTTTAACCCTCAAGGAAGGCAAAACAAAAAAAAGCGGCAGGATCCAACATCAGAAACACGATGTCTACACAACAATCCAAAGTTGAGAACAGAAAACAAAATCCAGCTGCCAGCATAATGGCTACAGGTAACCAGCAAATGCACGTCGTACATGAATTTTTCCCAGAACGATTCTCTACAAAACTTATTGTAATTAATCACAGGTTAGAATGCATTCACTGGTCCGCATGCCAATAAGTTGCCATAGCCATGCTACCACTCGGTTGAGTGAAACCATTCAAACTTCATGGTCGTATACCTCATCTCCTCAATCTTTTACAAGCTCGCAAGGCAAGCACTCAAGGGGAAGAGGAAGGGGAAAGGCGGAGAGGGGTGGGGGCTACTATTTACTTAAAATAGCAGTTATGCTCATAGCAATCAAGTTTAAGGAAACACTGATTCGCTGAGAATCTAAAGAGAAATACCAAAATCAAAATTAACACATAAAAAAATGGAACTGAATTGGTAGTGGTATGAGTGAAACCTCAATGCCAGCACAAAAGGGCAACTCCGCTCGGTTTTCTCCCTTGACATCAGGATTATTTGTATTGTCCAAAAACACTGAGTAACCTGTGCATGCATACTTGAAGTCTGACAGGTTACGACCCTCATTATTAGCCTCCATCTCAGATTCACCCACTATATGAAGAGGAACTGGGGGTGTAAAACAAGTTAATAGTCAGGCCATGCCTCACCAATGAAAATCTCTATGTTGATCAAAAGCACATAACCAAATTGGGAAGAAAATGAAATTACAAATGAGAGATCATGTACTTGAGATATAATACCTTGCATTTCGGGTTCTACTTCTGAAAGCTTTTTGCCTAACTCATATTTTAGGGGCTAACAATGTACTTCATGTGGAAAAATACCTACTGTTGACCAGATCTGATCCTTTTACACCTATGATAACTAAGTTAATCATACTCTCTATTTTGCAGACGTAAGACTATATAAAAGGCTGGTGGGGATGATTGATTCTTCATTTTCAGGTGGCGAAAAGATTAAGAAGCAAATAGAGGAAGTGTGAAAATATCCATACAAGGGATGTTTACGTAGTGGATAGGGTTTTCTTGAACAACTAGACATGTTTCATCTCCATCTCCACATCTTTCTACCACTTGTATCTGTCCATCTGCTACATAGGCGCGCTCTTCATTGCTTTATTTCATTCTCCATATAGCTTCTTTGTGATTGTTATTGTTCTAGAATAGTTGCTTTTTTCCAATACCAAATTGGGTACTTATAATGTGAGATCTGTTTGAAACCTTGCCCCCCAACAGCAAGCACTTTTATAGGGTTTTCCGTATCTTCATCGACTCTCTGCTTGCCAGTATTATTATTACACAGATCAATATATCAGCTCTAATAGCATCCGTCTTTATGAAATAAGATTCCAAACAACTATATTGAACCTAAACAATCCTTGGATATCATCAATCTTCATCATTTAAGAAAAAAATATCAAACCAAATCACGTGTCTACTAATCTAAAGAACACAATCCGGAAAGAACCCCAATTCCAAATTCTATTCTAGGACCAAAAATAGCAGAGATCCCAAAGCATCAATTCGCGGCCAAATCCGTGAAATACAATTATAAACAAATAATTTGAAGATCGAAAAAGGTGGTGCAAACCTTGAGGGAGAGTACGGGAGATGCCGAAGCACCTAGGGTTACGGCCGTTGGATTTGAGAACGGACGAATAATAAAGGCAGCCTTTGCAAGACTTCCCCTTGCTCACTCCCGTCGCCGGAGACGACTTCGCTGCATGATTCTGGCCATCGCCACCGCCGTCCGGCGATCCCTCCATCTCTCTCTCCCTCTTTTTTTTTTACCTTTTTTTTTTCCCTCTCCTCTCTGTTCCTTTCTTTTTTCTCTGTAGAAGAAGAAAGAAAATCCTTTTTAATGCAAGCAACTCGCTGATGACTCACGGTCACAGGCTCCTGAGACGGGGCCCACTGAGGAGGAGAGGGTCGGTTTTCTGGGTGCGAGGTAAGCCTGCCACCTTTCGCTGTTTGTGGTGAGAGATGCCTCGGACCCTAGCCATCGACCCAAAATATGTGACCAATAGGGGGGACAAGTGAGGTGTCCACCTCCTATTAGATAATGAGTTGGTCATCATTAATGATGACCAACTCATTATCCAATAGGAGATAGACACCTCACTTGTTCCTCCTATTGGTCCCATATTTTGGGTCCCTATAGCAAAGCTCTTTGAAAAAATATCTTCTAAATCTTAGTATCATATTATATCATACTATTTTTAAAAATATGAGTTGGGAAAATCTTTTCATAGTCAATATTATTCTTAATTTCTTTTAAATATTATATTGTTATCCTAATCTATTCTAATTTCCTAACTTCTTTGAACTTATAATTAAATGGTTTATTTTATCCATAATGAGATTTAACATGTTATTAGATAAATGTGATATGTTTAATATAATTCAAACCTTTTTAATTATTTTAATTTACAGAGAAATCTAAAAAATATATGCTAGTCAGCACCTAAAAGTTTTTGGACCTTATAAAAAATACCATATAAGTTTTTAAATTGCAAAAACACCCCTATAAACTCAAAATTTTATTAAAACATATTAAAAATTATAAATTTTACTTATTTCAACTCAGTGAGAAATCTAAAAAATATATGCTAGCTAAAAACTGAAAGTTTTTGACGAGAAATTATCTTGTAAGTTCTGGAAAAATGCAAAAGCACTCATAAAATTTAAAATTTATAAAAAAACACCTTGAAAATTTAAACCAATAAACACTCTAAAAACCTACAAATAATACAAACAACCCCCGAAAATTTATGGAATTTTTAATAAAACTCTAAACTTTTTACAAATTGTAAGATAAAACCCTCAAGATTGTAAAATTTATAAAAATCTGATAATTTCTAACCTAACAATACATTGGAAATATAGGAGTTACAAATATCCCCTGCATAATTTATAAGTTATAAAAAACACCCTTAAAGTTTCAAAAATTACAAACAAGCACTTAAAATTCAAATTTTACAAAAAAGAACACCCTGAGAATTTCAAACTCATTGGTAAATTGAAAATATAGGAATTATAAATAGCCTATAAACAATTCACAATCTATAGAAAATGCCTATAAGTTAAAAAAAAGTTAGAAAAAACCCCTAATATTCATAATTTACAAAACACCATAAAAATTTCTAACCTATAGACACTAAAATGAATATACAAAATTACTAGCAGCACCTAGAAAATAAAAAATTTATAAAAAAATATCATACTCTCTTTAAAAGTATAAGTTTAGGAAAAACTTTTCATGGTCAATATTACTCATAACTTTTTTAAAAAGAACATAATTAATTAAAAATCTATTAGTTTTAAAATTTTCAAAAAAACAAACTTAAAGTTTAGTATATTGCAAATTACCCCTCCAAAGTTTGAAATTTTTCAATGATTTTTTTGTAGTTCCTTGATTTTAATGTAATTTTTAATAGTTTTATGTATTTGTTAATTATAAAAGTTTAGGGTGTTTGTTTTTACAATTTAAAAAATTTTTAAGGGTATTTCTTTTATAGTTTTCTAAATTTTTATTGTGTTTTTAGTGTATTGCATAGATACATCAATTAATGGTGATATTGAAGAGTAAGTCGTTCTTAAGATGTATTAGGCTATAGTTAAGTGTGCACATCACTATTCCTAGGCAGTATAGTTTATACATGTAAAAATTTTCAAACAATCTATATAGTGGTTAAAAGGTTTTTATTCCTAGGCAGTATAGTTTATACATGTAAAAATTTTCAAACAATCTATATAGTGGTTAAAAGGTTTTTAATTAACTTTAATGTACTATTTTTTATAAATTATATTTAATGTGAACCCATCATGTAATTTTAACTGTGGTCATTATAAATTTAATACGTTTAATCGATTGACTATATAAGTATATAGACCATAGATTGCTTTACTTTCTCGCATGAACTAATATTTGGTACTTAATAATTTAAATTATTACTTTTAAATTACATTTATTTATTTACCTACAGAATAATACAAATTCAATTCCTATTTTTTTCTTGAGATTTATTTTATAGTTACGTGTATCAAATTAATAATTAAAATAATAATTATTTATGCTTAAATTAGGATGATTATAGTTGGTCACTCACTATGAAATTTTTATGAATATATATATACCTTACTTTCTATAGCTCTCTGCAGTGCCCATGTATATTTTATAAATTACTTGTTAATTTGACATATTAAGTAACTTTTCCTTTGTAGAAATTTTTTTTAAAACTTTTGGATTATGTAATCACTATGTCACATTCTAATGTAGAAAGGACCTCATTCTAAATGGCTTAAAGCCAATGTTTAAGTTGAATTGAAGTATATACTATTGCTATTATGCTTAAAGTCATTTTATATTTTGAATTAACAGTTTATTTTATGAGAATTTTTAAAAAGATCACTTTTTAAAAATATTAGCAAAATCAACTATTTTACATAATAATTAACAAAATTGACCTTTTTTGCCACACCATCAAGACTGACAACAAAGAGGTTGATTTTGTATAAAAATTATCTTTAAAATACACGGGACTAATAGTCCTGTGTAATTAGAGAAAATTAATTACAAAAGTAATTAAAGTCAGAAAATAGTGTTAGATTCTTGAAGATATACAATGTAGTCACTAGGTATTGCTGGTTTTCTAATTCTAGAGGATCTTCTTAGTTCAACTTGATTATCCAAATTTTCTTGATTTTGGATAACCAGTACCTCATGAATTTCCTCAACATGAGGAAGTTCATCACCTATTATGTTTTGAATTAATTGTTCAATAACTTGATTTGTTGTGTCTTCTATAATCGGCACAATTCTCCTTCGAAAAAATAATTCATTAACTGTAGATGATGAACTAGGATTCTTTATTTCCTCAATTCTCATTTTACGAGGAAACTCATCAAAAGTTGAATCCTCAAGAAATTTAGCATTCCTAGCTTCTACAATCTTTGGTGTGTGCAATGGATAATAAAATCTATATCCTTTTGAATTTAAAGCATACCCAATAAAGAAGCCACTTTCGGTTCTTGAATCAAGTTTCTTAATGTGAGGATTATATGTTCTCACTTCAACTCGGCAACCCATACGTGCATATGATTCAGACTAGGTTTCCATCCTTTCCAAATCTTAAAAGGAGTTTTTGGAGCTGCTTTTGATGGAATAGATTAAGTATATACACAATAGTCTTTGGTGCTTCACTACTCCAAAAGGATGATGGTAAATCTGCATTACTAACCATACTTCTAACCATATCCATTAGTGTCATATTCCTTCTTTCAACCACACCATTTTGATGTGGTGTACCCGGCATTGTGTATTGTGCTATAATACCTTCACTTTTAAGGAATCGGGAAAATGGACCTGGTATTTGTCCTTTTTTGGTGTATCTCCTATTATACTCTCCACCTCTATCTGATCTCACAATCTTTATTTTCTTGTCTAGTTGATTTTCTACCTCGACCTTATAAGTCTTAAAAGCATCTAATGCTTCAAACTTTTCATTTAGGAGGTATAAATACATATACCTAGAATGGTAATCAATAAATGAGATGAAGTATTTTTGACCATTTAAACAAAGAATTGGAGATGGTCCCCATATGTATGTATGAATAATTTGTAGACATTCTATACTCCTTTTAGAACCCTTTTTAGTAATGTTAGTTTGCTTTCCCTTTATGCAATCCACACATGTACTAATTTTAGTAATGTTAGTTTGCTTTCCCTTTATGCAATCCACACATGTACTAAAGTTAGTAAAGTTTAGATTAGGAAGAATCCCTTCATTTATTTCCCTTTATGCAATCCACACATGTACTAAAGTTAGTAAAGTTTAGATTAGGAAGAATCCCTTCATTTAATAACATTTTCATTCTATTAACTGAAATATGGCCTAATCTCTTATGTCATAATATAGAGGAGTTTTCCTTAATGATACTTCTTTTATTGCCAACATTATCGATGTTTAGAGAAAGCAAATTATTTTCAAAGTTTGTATCTAAATCAAGCTTGTAAAGATTTTCAGATAATATTCCAGAACCAATACAAACTTCATCTTTATATAAAAGAAATCTATTAATATTGAAATTAATTTCATAACCATAAATACTTAGTTTTGATACATAAATTAAATTTCTAGAAAATGAAGGTACATAGAACACATTTTTCAAATCAATTACATAACCAGATTTTAAAATAAGTCGATACATTCCTATGGCCTTTACAAGTGACCGCATCCCATTTCTTGAATAGATGCCCGACTCACTTTCCGTCAGCGTCCGTTGGGTTAGAAACCCTTACATAGTATTGACAATATGAATTAACGAATCAGAATCAATCCACCAAGTATTATTAGGAACATGAGTAAAATTAGATTCGAAACAAACATATGATATGATATGATATTATCTTTCTTCGCGAGTCATTTCTTATATTTCAGACAATCTTTCTTAATGTGTCCTCTCTTTTTACAGAAGAAGCACTTTGGACCTTTACCCTTGACCTTCATATGTTGTTTTCCTTTAACCTTTAACAGATCAGATCCAATTTTGCCTTTAAATGTATTTTTCTTATCATGAGTTGTTATATCAACACTTTCTATAACCTCATGTTTAAGTCTTTCTTCTTCTTGAACACACATAGTTAGGAGTTCATTTACGGACCAATTCTATTTGTGTGTATTGTAAGAGATCTTGAAAGGTTTATACTCCACTGGAAGTGAAGAAAGTATGAAATGCACTAGAAATGATTCAGATATATCAATTTTTAGAGGTTTAAGTTGGGAAGCAATATCCCTTAATTGCATAATATGCATGCGTACACCCTTACGAACATCATATTTGACATTTGTGAGTTTCTGAATCAAGGTTGTAGCCACAACCTTGTCACAAACAATAAATTGCTCCTCGATTGCTTTCATGAAATCCTTTACCTTATCAAATTCAGGAATTGATCCCCGAATACTTCTACTAATATGAGATTTCATAAGCATCATACTGAGACGATTTGCACGCTCCCATTTTTCAAATTTAGCCTTCTTACTTGGTTTCGTAGTCTCCGTGAGAGTAGGAGGACATTCTTTATGGATAGCCAAGTCTAGATCTAAGCAACCCAATGTTAGAAGGATATTGTCCTTCCAATCTTAAAAATTATCGCTGCTTAGAATCGGGACTTCATTAACTACAGAAATAGGAACAATTGCATTGAAATGAAACAAAATTAGTTTTACGAAAATTAAATTTTATTCAAAGTAATGACTTTTAACCTTCCTGTGGGCAGAGGTCCTAAAATGCATAGATTCATTACTTAGTCTTTAATTAAGAACAACAAAAGTTTGATTATAATGAAAGAAAATTTCCATACCCGTGGGTATAAAAGATTTCCCCATTGTAAACAAATATGCTTTCTTAACCCAATAAATTTACATAGATCATTACTTCCATGTGGGGTATAGCAGAGATTTATGTAAATATAATTACAACTCTGGATTGAATTAACATATTTAATAATGCGATATAACATTTTTTATGACTTATGGATGTTGTGGCCATTCTACAAGTTTAAAACTTAATCCCATTAAAACAGTCATTATAAAATCATTCAATTCAAAAGAAAAATATATGTAAAACCTTCAATAGTACAGAAAACAAATTATACCAAAATAAATTCGGGAAAAACAACAAAATTCGGGAAATGAGTGGAGCCCTGGCGTGCGCGTATAAAGAGAGTGCAGAGTCTTCCATATGATAAGGTAAACACTATCGACTTCCAATAGAAATGGACCTCCCTCTATTTTTAACCCACTTTCTGTGGCCTTAATCAATCATATTATATCTTATCTTTTGGTTTTGATCCCTGATGATAGAGCAGTCCACAATCGAAGAAGGATTAATCAAACATATCGACCAACTCTGTCACGTGCTTTGGATTCTTGAGCAATATGCAGTATGGGGAGCCCAAAAATACATCATTCCGACATTAGATTACTTCCCCAAGGGAGCAAGACAATAAAATAGAAAGTCACAGCTATAGCGGATGGATGAGTGAATTAGCCTTACACCATTAATTAATAATTGTTTGCAAAATTAAGAAGTACGAGTGACCCCTTCCCCATCACCAACTTGTTGCTGTCAACAAACATAAATGCATCACTTGCTACGTTCCAAACAGATAAACGCCTGCGCCTCCCACTTGATTTCCACTGTGGGGTCGTGCAGAACCAATAAACACGCCAACAGTGAAGAAGAAGAAGAACAAATGCTTACGAGTAATCAGTTACAAGCTCTCTCTGTAAAACCAAAACAAACTGAGAAAATTTCAAAGGAAGAGAAGAACGGCTAGTAATCACCCTCTTTTCCTAACCAAGAATTTACCCTTTAAACCCGGGCAAATCACTCCTTATTAATATCCAACCTCCTCTCAATTAATGGTAAAAGCAAATATTGCTCTTTTAAGAGACTCCAAATCCACACCAAAACATACACAAACCTCATTAATTTCCCCTTCTACAGATATCATCTTTGAAGCGCGCAGACATCAAGTCCTCCGCTTCCTAGTCTCGTTCCGTTGAAGAAGCGACACAAATCAAAGATGGCCAAGCTTTTACTCGCCCTCTGCCTCCTCTCATGCTTCGTCGTCATTGCTCTCGCAAACACTTCCGGTAGCTTCACCATTCAAGGCCGTGTCTACTGCGACACTTGCCGTGCTGGCTTCGAAACCAGTGCCACCGAGTACGTGGAAGGTATATGATCAACATCTCCATCCAGTAATTAATTAAGATACTCGATCGGGGTACCCGAACGAACGTAGTAATAAATAAATCCGATTAGAAATTAAAATGGATATAATTATATATGGTTAAACATTTGGTGGTCTTTAACCGTACGTACGTCGCACCCGTTCCTTACAGGTGCGAAGGTGAAGGTCGAATGCAAGAACTACACAACAGGCGAGACGACCCAAGAAGCTGACGGGGTGACAGACGCCAGCGGAACCTACAACATCCCGATCATGCGCAACCACGAGATTGAGATCTGCGAGGTTGCTCTGATCTCGAGCTCACGCAAGGACTGTGACGAGATCAAGCCTGACCGCCAGAGCGCGCGCGTCATCCTGGCCCACGATACTGGCATCGCATCTGACATCCGCTACGCAAACTCTCTCGGCTTCCTAAAGAAGGAGCCCCTCCCCGCTTGCGGTAGCCTGCTCCAGATCTATGCGTTGGCTGATGATTTGGACTAAACCTAGCTTCAACCATTGGTTTCTAATGGTGCTTTAATTATGAGTAGCTCTATATGTCTAATAAGTGATACTGACCTGCAGGCTGTGATGCTTCACGACCGTTAGCATTATATATCGGTCCGGACTTTTTTTTTTCTAGATTAATTATTTGAGTGTTCAAACTGCATTTTGTTTATTTTACGGATATGAATATTTTATACAGGCCATTTTTGTTTTTATTTTTTCGAATTAATATAGACGATGAACTATCTGTAGTAGTGTATGTTGGGACGATATATATACATATATATTTGTCTCTAAGCTTATATATGTTAAAAGCACCAGCAGCGGTGGATGATGTGTGAGTTCCGTGTCGACCAGCTGCATCACGAGCAGATAGAAACTCGGTGGCATCGCTCGTGTTCGATCAACTTTCACTTTATATCCTTTGACAAACCAGCGCGCACCGAAACTGCGAGTCATCTCGGAATCATTAGCGAAAGGAGAAAATGAATCGACAAAGAACTTAAGAAGACGAGCATTATTCAAAATGCACAATGGTGATTGTGGCCAAAAATGATGTGAAAGATTCCCGGCCGGCCGGTACAACAAGACTGGCAAAAGCTTTCTAAGTCTACGTACCCAGCATGTGTTTTGTGTCAGATTCCCAAGTGTTAGCGCGCCTGCTGCACATCTTCGATATCCAAGATCTTTATGATCTGTTCACGTACGAGGCGGAAAATAGGCCAATGATGTCCAAATCCCAACCCCCCCGTCCACGGAGGAGGCAGAACGCCAATGATCATCCAAACATATATATATATATATACAATGATTATACAAGGTAAATATATATAGTTCTATATATAGTACGGGCCGGGGGTCAATAATCCTTCCTGGACGAAGCCATTAATCTCACCGACCAAAGTGACGTTAAAATTGTTGACAAAATCAATAGAGTAAATTAAATTGACACAATAACACATACTTAATTGGAAACTGAAAGATCACCAAAACAGTAAAGATCACCAAAACAGTAAAGAACTCAAAGAACTAGTGAATTAAACTGACACAATAACCTTGGTTTAAGATATCACATATTAAATGCATGATCCAAAACTATGCATGCTACCGGCAACACGGCTAGGCTGGGCTTCAGTCAGGAAGAGCAGCAAACCCCGAGAAACCGCAATTGTAGCTGTACAAGATCGAAGAAGCAGCTGCTTCTTCTGATCGAGGACTCTGCTAAAAAAAATTAAAAGGTTTTCGTGGTGTGAGCTAGAGAACAAATTAAACCTGCCGAGAGTTGGTCGAAAGGATTCCGTGATGGAGGTCCAGGTCCTGAACATACCGCATTTCCATTCCCTCATGAGCCTTATTCTTCCCCATGTATACAATGTAGGCCTGCAAGGACGTCAACAGAATCAACAAGGAGAATTAATTTTGAAGGAGAAGGTTAACTAATATTATTATGTGAGTTAAAATAGTTAAAGATCAGCTCACGTTGCTAGCAGAAATGGGGATTAAGAGCAGGGACTGTTGAACCAATAAAACCCCAATAAGGAGAAGGTTGATGAGATGAGCAAGAGGAGGAGCCATAGAGCTACGTTGTATTTCTTTTCATACATAAATTGAGATTAATATTTAATTATCTACAATTTGAGACATATGGTATATACATGAGAGTTTTCTTGTTTGGATTATTTTGTTCGACGTACTACGTCTCTTGTTGAAGATTTTTAAGTATTAATTTCATCTAGTTGTGTGACCTTGTCACTTGGATGATTATTCTTGTCGCTAGCTACATGATATTGTTACTTAGTTGATTTTCTTGGATTTTTTTTTATTATTATATTCTAGTGATAGATTGCATTTAGATTATTAGCATTCCAGTAGCAAGCTTCTATTATTATTATTTCTGGTTTTGTCTTGGTCATTCGATCGTTCCTATTTTTTCCTTGTGGGATCTTGTCGTGTGCCATGCATGCTGACGTACACCTGTTTTCTCTGGTGTACGTTAGATTTAGGAGACAGACAACCTCAGTTCGGAATCGTACAAGAGCCAGAGGATTCTCAACAAGAGTGCCTTGCAGACGGAGCAGAAGAACAAGTTGAAGCTTAGTTATTTCCTTAGTTATTTGATGGTCCTTAGTTTATTTTTGTAGTACTTCCTTTCTATTCCTGTTGAACGATGTTGTAGGCGTCAAAAAATGCTTACAGACATACAAATACCACTCAAGATGACATAGGAGAATATACACGTCATCAAACAACACATGGCGGCGCGACAAGACATAGTGCCGCGGCTAAGGCACGGCAGACCAAGATGCCACGGCTAAGGCGCGGCAGATCAAAGTGCCGCGGCTAAGGCGCTGCAGCCTATTGCTGGTAACTGCCCCTGTGGCCGCTGCAGTTCATGCTGCCGCGCCAATAGCCGCTGCAGTCCGGGATGTCGCGGTCAAAGGGATAGTCGTTGATCGGCTATTTCTTCAGTTATTGTCCAAGGAGGCTATAAATACCCCCCTATGGACATCATTGACGGGGGGCTGAGCATTTTCCAGAGAGATTAGAGCAGAGAGCCTTGAGTTTTGGTGAATTAGAGCAAGAGAGAGAGTCTTCCTTCTTCACAAACATCCTCAAGAAGCTTCTAGCGATTCCTAGAGATCTAAGCTCAGACTTGATCTTTGGAAGAGTGAACATCTTACATCGATAAGATATTCGCTTCAAATTCTTACTTCGATAAACGAAGGAAGAATCATTAAACCCCTCACGGTTCAATCAGAATCTGTGGTTTGGTGGTCCACGAGTCAAAGCGCTCCCGGCACAGGCAAAGTCCCACGCAAGCAGCGATCCAAACAACGATCCTGCGTTTGTTTCTAAAAAGTTATAATTTTCCTTTTGTTGTGTAAAAGAAGTCTTATAAAAAGGCTATCTCTTTTTTTGAATTTATTGTAATCGACTGAAGATATAATGAATTCCACAGCAAAACCAACTTTTGACGCAAACAAGCTGGCGACCACAGTGGGAGCCAACGGTCTCGCTGTCGAGACCGTCGTGTCGCAGCCGATCAAGATTCCAGTTGAATCCATGGTCGAATACGAATTCGACCAAACCAAGTTTGAGGAATATCTCTCATCATCCTCTTCAAGATCTTCATTATCTCGCAAGTACAAGAGGATCTCACAATTGAGGAAGAGTTGCATGCCAAAGAAGGCACAAAATGAAGACTCTCGCCTGATTGTTGCTGAGGATTTTACTCGCAACATCTCTGCTCACATTGGCTCTTCTCCAATTAAGGAGTCATCGAATCAAAGCCCGCCGGCATTGACGAAAAGAGCTCGTCAGAGACAACGCCAACGCCGTGCTCGCCAAATGGCTAAGGCCTTGGAACAAACCGACGGGGTTCGTTATCACGCGGACCTAAAGTCGAGGAGACATCGAGTGGTTCAGTTGTCTCAACAGTCAATCACTCGTATCTCTGCTAAAACAACGACGGGTGAATGGACTATTGTCAAAAAGACTCGTTCGACCCTCAAAGAACGTATACAAAAACGTCGTGCGAACGCTGCTCTTATTCGTGCTCTCTCACAACAAAGACGAGAAAGGAGGAAGGAAACGGTGGCCAAAGAACCACCAAAACTCCGCCAAATTTGGATTCCGAAGTCTGGACTTATGCAAAATCAGCATTCGGAGCCCGTTAAGACTCCATACCCGCAAGGGGGTGGTTTTAAACGTGCGACTCCCGACATAACCTTGGATCGCTCAAAGACAAAAATAAATTGTCTAGAGAATGCCAACAAGGTTTTACACCCCCAGAAGAAGACATATTTACCAAATGATATTGTCATACCTGGGAGGTCATATCAAACAATACGATTTTTTGTCAATCATACTGATGAATCGTATTATCAAGTTGAGGGTGTGAATAAATCTCGAAAAAGATTTATTCGCTCGCATTGTTCCTGTGCACGACTTATAAGATCAGCTGTCCAAGATGATGAATTCCCTGAAGTCACCATCAACGTAGCTGATAAAAGAAAGTCTAAGTGGCATTCAAGTAACTCAAATCCTGACTTTTCCCCGAAAGGAGTAGTCAATCCAAGAATTGCTCAAAGGATGTCTCGACTTCAATTAGGAGCCATCAGACGCAAAAATTACAAGAGAATGCAAGAAGGAATGTCCTCGGAGGATGAATTCTCGGACACTTATTCTGCAATCGCTTCTGATGATACAATGTCTAGCACAGGACAAATCAGAGAAGTATTCACAATCACTGCTGATCAGTTCACTCAAATACTTCAGGAAGCTCTAGCCAAACAACGTGAAGAAATTAGAGCTGAAGTGAAGACAGAAATGAAGTTGGCTATCCAACAAATGAGAGAACTGTTAACTCAACAGCCTCAACCTCCTGAGTCCAATCAGCAATTTGAATCCAGCCACCACACTCGGAATGTTGTAGAGGACAGTGATCCAGAGGTGGATGAAGTCATTATGGCTGATACACCTCCCAATGACAATAACGCTGGGGGTGGTTTAACGGATCCTCCCAATAACGATATTGGGGGTGGTTCAATAGCACCTCTCACTGGGGGTGGTCCAATTATCTTTACTCGACATCATTCAGAAAGAAATGAAGACGATGACGGGAAAATGCAAAAACTTGAAGACAAAATCAATGCTTTGATGACGGCTCAAGAAGTTAAGAAGACGGGTATTCCATGTCCTTATCCGAGGGAATGGGATTCAATACCATACCCGACCAAATTCAATCTGATTAACTTCACACCGTTTGAAGGGAAGAGTTCGCCGATTCAACACTTGATTTATTTCAAGTCTCATTTGGGCATAATCTCTGGAAACGAGGCCTTAATGATCCGGTCATTCGTTGGCACCCTTCGTGGGCCCGCCTTCGATTGGTACCGACGGCTCAAGCCAGGGAGCATCAATTGCTGGGATGACATGGAAAGTTTGTTCCTCAGCAACTTCTTCGATGATGACACCGAAGTGTCAATCGGAATCCTTTTGGATGAGAAGCAAAAAGACGGAGAGTCAGTCGACAATTTTGTCAAGCGTTTCCGTAACATGGCGATGAATTGCAGAGATCCTATTACAGAGGAGTTCATCCTGCAAACATGTCACAATAACCTCTCCATCGATGTCCTGGAAGCTCTGGGGGTCGTGCCATCCACAACTTGGAAGGAGTTAAAATCTCGGGGTGAACAAGCTGAGCACTTTCTTAAAAGAAAGAAAGCTGAGAGAGGCCAACCAATGACATCTGCAATCGTTGAGAATGCGACTCTCGATCCGAGGTTTCAAAAGGAATATTCTTTCGAAGATGATGAAGCTCCAGCCATCTTGGAATACCTCCTCGCTAATGACAAAATCGAGCTACCACCTATTAAAGATCAGGATGGAGCTAAGAGGATTACGGATCCAAACTACTGTGCGTACCACAGAAGGGTTCTTCATCCCACTGAGATTTGCTTTGGACTCAAAAACAAGATCCAAGCCCTAATTGACTCCGGCGTCATAACGACGAAAGAAGTCGAGTAAAGACGACCATACAACTCCAGTGGGTGCACGAGTATAAACTGTTTCCCCACACTCCAAAGAGTATATGAGTATAAACTGCTTCTCGATTATCCAACTGAGTACAATGTTAAACCCGGTTTCGCAAAGGAAGCTGGGGGTGGATAAATCATATAACGGGAAGTTCCCGGAAGAATGTTAAATGTAATATTCTTAGGGATAACCCCGATCATTATGAACAAAGTGATAAACACTAAACTCTTACTATAACTTCTGAATACTCTTTTGCTGAGATGAGATTCGATCACCTCTTTAGATCAATCTTCCCTCACAAAATTCCCATTTTGGTCAAACCTTTAAACAGTTAGGACCAAAGCCAAAATCCCCTCTCGATTCGTTCCATGAACGAGAGGTCCACAAATTGAACGATCAAACCTTTAAACAGTTAGGATCGTCTCAAATTCCCATCTTGGTCAAACCTTTAAACAGTTAGGACCAAAGCCAAAATCCCCTCTCGATTCGTTCCATGAACGAGAGGTCCACAAATTGAACGATCAAACCTTTAAACAGTTAGGATCGTCTCAAATTCCCATCTTGGTCAAACCTTTAAACAGTTAGGACCAAAGCCAAAATCCCCTCTCGATTCGTTCCATGAACGAGAGGTCCACAAATTGAACGATCAAACCTTTAAACAGTTAGGATCGTCTCAAATTCCCATCTTGGTCAAACCTTTAAACAGTTAGGACCAAAGCCAAAATCCCCTCTCGATTCGTTCCATGAACGAGAGGTCCACAAATTGAACGATCAAACCTTTAAACAGTTAGGATCGTCTCAAATTCCCATCTTGGTCAAACCTTTAAACAGTTAGGACCAAAGCCAAAATCCCCTCTCGATTCGTTCCATGAACGAGAGGTCCACAAATTGAACGATCAAACCTTTAAACAGTTAGGATCGTCTCAAATTCCCATCTTGGTCAAACCTTTAAACAGTTAGGACCAAAGCCAAAATCCCCTCTCGATTCGTTCCATGAACGAGAGGTCCACAAATTGAACGATCAAACCTTTAAACAGTTAGGATCGTCTCAAATTCCCATCTTGGTCAAACCTTTAAACAGTTAGGACCAAAGCCAAAATCCCCTCTCGATTCGTTCCATGAACGAGAGGTCCACAAATTGAACGATCAAACCTTTAAACAGTTAGGATCGTCTCAAATTCCCATCTTGGTCAAACCTTTAAACAGTTAGGACCAAAGCCAAAATCCCCTCTCGATTCGTTCCATGAACGAGAGGTCCACAAATTGAACGATCAAACCTTTAAACAGTTAGGATCGTCTCAAATTCCCATCTTGGTCAAACCTTTAAACAGTTAGGACCAAAGCCAAAATCCCCTCTCGATTCGTTCCATGAACGAGAGGTCCACAAATTGAACGATCAAACCTTTAAACAGTTAGGATCGTCTCAAATTCCCATCTTGGTCAAACCTTTAAACAGTTAGGACCAAAGCCAAAATCCCCTCTCGATTCGTTCCATGAACGAGAGGTCCACAAATTGAACGATCAAACCTTTAAACAGTTAGGATCGTCTCAAATTCCCATCTTGGTCAAACCTTTAAACAGTTAGGACCAAAGCCAAAATCCCCTCTCGATTCGTTCCATGAACGAGAGGTCCACAAATTGAACGATCAAACCTTTAAACAGTTAGGATCGTCTCAAATTCCCATCTTGGTCAAACCTTTAAACAGTTAGGACCAAAGCCAAAATCCCCTCTCGATTCGTTCCATGAACGAGAGGTCCACAAATTGAACGATCAAACCTTTAAACAGTTAGGATCGTCTCAAATTCCCATCTTGGTCAAACCTTTAAACAGTTAGGACCAAAGCCAAAATCCCCTCTCGATTCGTTCCATGAACGAGAGGTCCACAAATTGAACGATCAAACCTTTAAACAGTTAGGATCGTCTCAAATTCCCATCTTGGTCAAACCTTTAAACAGTTAGGACCAAAGCCAAAATCCCCTCTCGATTCGTTCCATGAACGAGAGGTCCACAAATTGAACGATCAAACCTTTAAACAGTTAGGATCGTCTCAAATTCCCATCTTGGTCAAACCTTTAAACAGTTAGGACCAAAGCCAAAATCCCCTCTCGATTCGTTCCATGAACGAGAGGTCCACAAATTGAACGATCAAACCTTTAAACAGTTAGGATCGTCTCAAATTCCCATCTTGGTCAAACCTTTAAACAGTTAGGACCAAAGCCAAAATCCCCTCTCGATTCGTTCCATGAACGAGAGGTCCACAAATTGAACGATCAAACCTTTAAACAGTTAGGATCGTCTCAAATTCCCATCTTGGTCAAACCTTTAAACAGTTAGGACCAAAGCCAAAATCCCCTCTCGATTCGTTCCATGAACGAGAGGTCCACAAATTGAACGATCAAACCTTTAAACAGTTAGGATCGTCTCAAATTCCCATCTTGGTCAAACCTTTAAACAGTTAGGACCAAAGCCAAAATCCCCTCTCGATTCGTTCCATGAACGAGAGGTCCACAAATTGAACGATCAAACCTTTAAACAGTTAGGATCGTCTCAAATTCCCATCTTGGTCAAACCTTTAAACAGTTAGGACCAAAGCCAAAATCCCCTCTCGATTCGTTCCATGAACGAGAGGTCCACAAATTGAACGATCAAGCGCGACAGCTTGTCGTGTCGCGGCTTGGGCGCTGCAATCTAGGGTGCCGCGGCTATGTTAAAGGAGTGTTGCAGCAGTTACGAAACAGTTATATGATGATTTTTGAGGCCCACGTGGCAGCATACCAGAAACAGAACGTGTGCTGACGTGTACAAGCAGTTAAACCACGAAAAAGGTGGTTAAAGGTCGTGGGAGAACTGTTTCAAACACGTATGAACGTGGGTGTAACTGCCCCTTTAGCCGCGGCAGTGTCGACTGCCGCGCTCTTTGGCCGCGACAGTGTCGACTGTCGCGCCTTTAGCCGCGACAGCATCAACTGCCGCGCCTAAAGAGATAGTTGTGGATCGGTTATTTCTTCAGTTATCGTCTAAGGAGGCTATAAATACCCCCCTATGGTCATCATGGAGAGGGGCTGAGCATTTTTCCAGAGAGATTAGAGCAGAGAGCCTTGAATTTTGGTGAATTAGAGCAAGAGAGAGAGTCTTCCTTCTTCACAAACATCCTCAAGAAGCTTCTAGCGAGTCCTAGAGATCTAAGCTCAGACTTGATCTTTGGAAGAGTGAACATCTTACATCGATAAGATATTCGCTTCAAATTCTTACTTCGATAAACGAAGGAAGAATCATTAAACCCCTCACGGTTCAATCAGAATCTGTGATTTGGTGGTCCACGAGTCAAAGCGCTCCCGGCACAGGCAAAGATCCCACGCAAGCAGCGATCCAAACAACGATCCTGCGTTTGTTTCTAAGAAGTTGTAATTTTCATTTTGTTGTGTAAAAGAGGTCTTATAAAAAGACTATTCCTTTGAATTTATTGTAATCGACTGAAGATATAATGAATTCCACAACGAGAGCAACTTTTGACGCAAACAGATGTATTTTCATAGTCCTTTAGTTTTTACTTGTTCAGTTTTGTATAAGAGCATGTTTGACCCTTTTTTTATGTCTTGGATGATATTCACTTGTGATATGGATCATTTTGTTCTGAGTTTGTCTATTATATTCTCGCTAACTGTGATCGGGGACCTGTGCCTTTACATTATATTATTACTTGACGCTTAGCGTATTAGGTTGAGGAGGAATGTTTATTTTATTTATCCTCCTTTGTTGGGAATTTAACGCTGAAACCCCTAATGCAACAGAAACGCAATATAGAAAAAGTACACCAAGATTTAACGAGGTTCGGCAACTGACTACGTCCTCGGGAGCCACACAGATAATTTCTTATTAATCAAACAAGAAATTACAATTTAGGAGCGGATCTCAAAACTGAGATTTCTCAAATAAACACTGTAGCTACAGTGTTAATAATCAAAGGGTATGAACCCTTTCGATTTCTCTCACTTGAGAATAAATAACCCCACAATTAAAACCTCTCTTTAATTCTTATTTCTCTCTCTTCTTTAATCCCCTCAACTACTGTTGAATTGGGAAAAAAATCGCAGCAGCGATTTAAGGCAGTCCGCCGCCGCCAGAAGAAGAAAATCAGAGGAGGGGAGGAGAAGAACAACATCTTCGAAACCCTAGGTGAGGGGGGTTTATATAAGCGGAGATGAGGAGCTGGCGACAGCCTGTCGCCAGCAAATAACCCAGACGCAAAGGTCGGGTTTGCCAAAGAACGCAGAGTTCAGGGGGCAGGCGAACGCAGAGCTCGCCATCGCTTCGAACGAACGCAGAGCTCGCCATCGACGCCAGCTTCGAACGAACGCAGAGCTCGAGGCTTCGAGCTCGTCCTGTCGCCTGGACCTCGCCGCCTGTCGCCTGGACCTCGCCGCCGCCATCCTGGAGCTCGTCGGAGCTCCTCCGCCGCCGGAGGTTGGTATCCACCCCCAACCTATCATCCTTAATTTAATACGTCGCGGGCTTGTTCACATTCCGATTCTCGGTATTTTGAGAAGCGGGGCGTGACAAAATTTAATGAGGAGGAGGAGGAAGAGGATGATGAGGAGGAGGGAGAGGGGGAGGTTGAAGAGGATGAGGAGGAGGAGGGAGAGGGAGAGGGGGAGGAGGAGGAGGGAGTTAGGAACATGAGGGGTTTTTAATGAGGTGGTTTTATGTAAGAAATCTCGTCAGCACTGATCAGAATAGTAACTCCGGCCAAACTTAAGACCTATATAGCGCCGGAGTCGACAAAATATAACAATCTGACAAAACTAAAAGAAAATATACCAATATGTCACCAAGGCTCTACAAAATATACTAATCTAGCCATTTTGCCTTTGTTAATATGAAATGCCATTTTGCCTTTGTTAATATGAAATGAGCTAGTAGAGGAAATCAGAGTTGTGATCCCCACTAACATTTCAAATGTGGGTATGTGTGGCATCATGTTCCATCATGTTACACAGAGACATAAGAGTGAAAAGATAGTATTATGTGTTTTTGTTTTTGTTTTTGTTTTTATTTTTTACTTCTCGTATTCTTTAACTCCTACAGACAACTATAGACCAACAAATGCCTGGTTTGTCTAAATCTCTCTCGTTCTTTCAGTTTGGGCCATTTTGAAAGTGGGCGGGCTTAATTTACGACTTGGAGTTCATAATAAAAATCCCTTTATTTATACATCTTTTTTTAAAATTTAACTTAATACTGAAAGTATTGGGTTGCACAGCTACATTACAAACTCCAATAACTTAAGGGCCCCGTTTGGTAAGCGGGAATGGGGTAGAATGGAATGTCATTCTCACTTCTCATTCCCTCTTACCAAACAAAACTTCTTTTTAGATGTTGGAATGACCATTCCCATGGAATGGTCATTCCCGCTTTTGGTGGGAATGGGCATTCCAAGTAAGAAGATAGTGAATGATCATTCCCATTCAAGGGGAGAATCAAATTAGTTAGGTTTTTTTTAATTATACCCCTATTAATAATAAGAATCAATTTAAAAATCATGGCTTTTGACTACGTATTTTTTTTTTAATTATACCCCTATTAATAATAAGAATCAATTTAAAAATCATGGCTTTTGACTACGTATTCTCATTTTCTCTCAGCTACTAATTATATTCGAACAATAGGAATTTTTTACAGGGTAGGGATTAAAAATAGTGGTACATATTTTAGTAGCATATTATAACTAGCGGTATATATTTCATTAGCCTATTATATCACAATTGCTCAACATAGGAGCAACACAATTTAATATAAAAAATTATATCACAATTGCTCAACATAGGAGCAACACAATTTAATATAAAAACAGATACAACTGAAACTATATATTATTTGCCGATTGAAATTCTTTCATGTCAATATTTTTTTGGTCAATCAAATTTTTTGGTTTATTCACCAATGTTTAAAGTCTGTTATTTTCACCAGCATATTATATTCTTTTTGAACTTTTGTTATTGTTTTCCCACCATAGAGAACTATATGTACTCATTGCGTACATGTTTGATTATGGTTCATGCACAACAGTAAATCTAACTTTTGATTGAAAAATATTTAACCCAATATTTATGAAAAGAGGAAACTCTCGCTGAGAAATTGGCCAAAATATTAAAATTATCAAAACTATATCATGTATAGACTATATATAGAGGTATAAGGGCATTATTATAACACATACCTAGATTAATATAACATATGCAGAAATAGTGAGAATTGTTTTAAAAATATAAATGAAACATACACTTGATCGGTAACATGCGCATTGGTATAACACATACCTAGATTAATATAACACATGCATAAATAAATTTTTTTTAGTTATTATCATTAATGTTTATTTTTATCTTATTAAAAATTTATGTTGTTATAAGGGCATTATTAGAAAATGAGATTCCATTCTCACTTGTGAACTAGTGATACCAAACATGGGAATGAGAATTAGATTTTCATTCTAGTTTCATTCTACAAACACACACAAACAAGAGAATATGAATGACCATTCCATTCTCCCATACATTCCATTCCATTCCATTCTCACTTGACTTCATTCCCACGTACCAAACGAGGCGTAGGTTCTGTTTAAATTGGAGTTAATATGAGGTAGGGAATGTTAGGGGACTCATTAATCTTGTTTAGGACTCATTTATGATAAATAATGTAGAGGAAGTTAAGGTAACTGAGATGCGGAAATCTAAGATTTTGTTCCCCTTCAAAATGGGGTATAACCGTATAACCAAGGAGAAGGAAAATGATTTATAGAAAAAAAGAATGTTACACAAGAACAATTTCATTATTCTGTCAAGATTTAAGTAAAACAATTCAATGACATGTGAGGTTATTTATTTAAATTTACTCATATTCTCTTCCATTCTCTTCATTTTATTGAACTTTTCTAACGGGGTGAAATAGTTTCTCCATACTAAATCTCCAAACAAGTTTTATATGTTTAACTTTCATTGCCTTAACTTATTCTATGTTAACTTTCCTCCACTAGAGGCCAAACAAGTTCTTAGTTAATAGATGCTACTATCTTTGTGTATTTTCTTTTCTTTTTTTGCTTTCCTTTTCCTTATCCATAGGATAATGGATCGATTTTTAACCATCATGAGCAATTTTGGCTCTTCAAATTTAGCTAGGTTCGAGCGGAGTTAGCTTGTGAATTATGCTAACTAATATGAAATGGTTGTTGGATAGCAGGTTCCTAATATGTTTCATAATTTGTTTTGGTAACAGTTTATTGGGATTCCTAATCTGTTTTGGTAACATGATTCCAAATCTGTTTTGGTAACAGGTTATTAGGATTCCTAATCTGTTTTATTTTTTATTTTAGAATTCCTAGTATGTTTATGATTTTAGGATTTCTATATATATGAAACAATTGGAAGAGAGAATTGAGAAGAAAATTGGGGATATTTGGAGCACAGAAAAGATGTATTTTCTTATTGGTTAGGGTTTTGTTTGGAGAGAATTAGAGATTTGTTGATGAGATTAATTGGTGAGTTTGAGTGATTTGTAATCTCAGTTTGTACTCTTCTTCTCTATTAGTGAAAAACTCTATCCTCTTCTTTCCCCGTGGACGTAGGCAACTTGCCGAACCACGTTAAAATTGGTTGCTTGTGTTTGTGGCATTGATTTGGTTTGTTTGGCCTTCTCTCGACGTTCGTTTGATTTGGTCTCTCGAAGCACATTGGTTTGGTTGTTTGGCTTCCGCAACGCTCAACAATTGGTATCAGAGCTCGGGCTACGAATGAGCTATTTGGAGGAGTAGGTCGTTTTGGAGGCTCGCCTAGTGCTTCGTTTGGTGATAAATGTGGGATCTTTTTTGATAAAGACTCTATCTTTTTTAGTTTTGGATCTATTCTTCATTTGTTCCGTATTCGTTTTGGTGCTTTGAGAAAGATGGTCGGGAAAGAATGAGTTATGGAAGGTACTTCCGGCGTGAAGACCGTCCAAAGTTTGAATATCCACTCTATGAAGATAGATGTGGAGAAGTTTAATGGCAAAAACAATTTTGTTCTTTGGAGATGTGAAGTCTTGGATGCGCTCAATGCGCAAAATTTGGAAGATACTTTGGAGTTGGACGGGAAACCGATCGACATTGAGGAGTGTAGGGTCCTGATTGTGCTTATGTATACCAAGTGTAGGATCGTGACCCTTAAGAATAGAGTGTGCTCTTATAAAAATCTGCGGAACCTTTACACTTAAACACTAGAGGGTGAGTTTGCAAAGTAGATTATAAATTGCAAAGAAAGAATGATAATATCAGAAAATGAACATCATAAACACAAGCATGTATACTGGTTCCATCTCCCCGGTGTACATCCAGTCCCCAAGCAAATCCCGCTTGAGAGTTTCCACTATGATTTTGAATAATCTTACAAAATCAAAAGCAAACCTGACCAATTTACAAGACCATGCAAATTACAAATACCAATTGACAAAACCATGCCAATTGCCACCCAATCTCTAAACCAAGAGATCAACCCTCTCAAACCCGAGAGAAATCCTTTTTGAAGCAAGAACACAATTGATCCTATAAGCCTTAAATGTGGAGTGAAGTGTTGCAGTGGGTTAGGATTCTTTAACTCTCTGAATATTGCCTATATAATCTCTAAGAATGATTGAAACCAAGGCAATATCAGAAACTCTCTTTTTCTAAACACTTAGCATGAAAATCTGGAAAATTAGAGAGTGAATATGCACAAAATGTTTGATCTTGCAATTGCAAAACTTGGTGCTTGTTTTCTGATGTTTAAACCTATTTATAGCCTCTGAAATGACATAATTTTAAACCCAATTAACGTCCACAAAACGACAATAAACAATCACTTATTTAAAACCTGAAATCTGGAAAAACTACATCTGTAATCGATTACAAGTCATAGTAGTCGACTACACTGAGTCTAAACAGACTCTGTGAAATCAGAAAATTGCTTAGTAGTCGACTACATGGCATAGTAGTCGACTACACTGTAAACTCACAGATTCTAATTTTTTTTTTTAGTATTTTGGCTGTTACTTTCTCATCCGACATCAGAATGAGGTAATTTAAGATTTGTTGGAAAGGTGTTGAAGAGACCTACAACTTTGGTCTTTTGAGTTTTTCCAGATTCTAATTTCTAAGGGGTGTAAATGAAATGTTTTAAGACTCACTCAATATCTATAAACTCTAATGGCTAATATAGGGGATTTCTATTGTTAACCAACACGCTAAGCATGTGTTAGTGTGTTCTAACACTATGTGTATATATGTGTGTGAGTGATCAAGGCTTGTACAAATTTCTAAGCAAAGAAAATATAAAATTACATTTTGACAATAAAGTATATCTTTTTCTTTGCTTCATTTTGCCTTGAACTCATCTATGTCTTGAGTATCTCTTTGAATATAATTATTGATATAGCTCTGATACTGCAAAATAAATGTTAGCACATAATACACATAACATATAATATTTATTATCATCAAAACAAACTAATCTTGGGGTCAAGATTCCTAACAAGGAGAAGGTTTGGAAAAAGATGAATAGAACGGCGTGTGGTGTGATTAAATCTTGTTTGACTCAAGATTTAAAATGTGATGTGATCAATGAGACTTCAGCTAAGAAGATTTGGGAGATCCTAGTGGGTAAGTATTTGACCAAGAGTGTAGAGAACCGTTTATATTTACAGAGGAGACTTTATCACTTCCAATTGAAGAAGAGGACCTCCATTGGTGATCATATGAACCACTATTCGAAGCTTCTTACGGATTTGGCAAATGTAGATGTGATGATTGAAGATGAGGATAAGACGTTGTTGTTGTTGAGTTCTTTGCCTGATAAGGAATATGAGACATTCGTTCTTACTCTTATTAATAGGAAAGTATCTCTTTTTTATAGTGAGGTCACTGTTGCACTTGTGAATTATCAGCTTCGAAAGAAGAATAAGGAGACTTCAGTTGAGCCAGTAGTAGGGGCATTGGTCACAAGAGCAAAGAGTCCAAACCGTGGTAGGAGGTCGCAGTCTAGAGGAGCACATCTTGGAGTTCGTAGGAATCAGTGTGCCTTTTGTAAAGAGGATGGACATTGGAAAGCCGAATGCCCAAAGTTAGTTGATCGAGTCGGGAAGAATAAGGAAAAAGTTATTCAAGCTTCAGAGGTGAATGTTGTCAAGACTAGTGACAATAATTCAGATTCGGATTCTTCGGGCTACTCGTTATCTGCACTACCGTCAGTTTGTATTGCCGACTCTACAAAGTGGATGTTGGATTCGGGTGCTTCTTACCATAATTATCGTAGGAGGGATTGATTCTCCAGCTTTCAGGAGTTAGAAAGAGGGGAGGTCGTGCTCATGGGTAATGATCATGAATGTCCTATTGGTGGTATCAGTACCGTTCGGATTAGGATGAGTGACAGAGTGATTCGGGAGTTGGTTGGAGTGAGGTTCGTTCCTCAGTTAAAGAAGAAAATTATTTCACTTGGAGTTTTGGAGGTAGCAGGCTATAGGGTGACCTTGGTCGATTCATGTTTGAAGGTCACATCAGGGTCCATGATTGTGATGAAGGGCGTTAGGAGGAATAATTTGTATTATTTGATTGGGAGCACGGTGTTTGATAGAGAGCTGACAACTTTTTTGGATTTGTCTAGATTGTGGCATTTGTTGAGGCTAGGTTATTTGATTGGTTATACCGTGCATGGTTTGTTAAGGAGTGCTTTGACCTGCAGATTGAAGTCCTTTGAGCACATTGGTATGAGCAAGAAGACCAATGTGGAGTTTGGCACTTCTATCCATCGATCGATGGGTCTTTTAGGTGGTGTTCAGTCAGGCATTTGGAAGCCTTCCAAGGAGGTATCATTAGGAGCTAATCGATATTTGGTTTTCGTAGTTGGGGATTGTTCTAGGCATTGGTGGATTACAACCAGGTCCCGTTGGTGTGAAGTCCTAGAAGTCAACAACAATTGGAAGAAGTGTATTGGCAGAAAGGTAACCTGTCGTTCTAACTTTTGTAGGGGTTCTTTTTTGCATTTGTGCCGAGGTCATGGCAGTTTGAGACACTTCATTGATGTGGAGACATTGGAGCGACAAGATGAGATGACAGTTTTGATGGGTCGTTCCTTACTAGAGGGGGATCAACATTGATTATCGAGCATTAGTTTTGGTTTTGGAGCTTCGACATGTTTTGGTCATCTTGGTCATAGGTTGCCGACTGCTGCGTGTGGAGATTTTGGATCTGATGGAGCTGCTTCAGATTTTAGGTTGCGTCAGATATTTGGTTGCCCAACATTTGGTCACATCGAGGATGTGAGATTTCACATCGAGGATGTGAGATTTGATCTGATTGCACGTTTGGGATTCAGAGGTTCGTTTGATTATCAGTTAGGAGCTTCTGATTTTGTTCTGAGCAAGTATGTCACATTTGACTCTCGGCAGGTGGAGAGTGTTAATCAGATCATTAGGATATCACAGCGGGTAGAGGGTGATGCTACTTTACATTGGATGAAGATTATTCCACATACTCTAGATCATACTGCATCATTTGGGATTCTAGCTAAGGTGACACAGTTTGGAGATCATTTAGATTTGGATGCAGATGATGAGTTGGTTTTGGATTCGAGTGCAGCTGGTGGACATGTTTTGGATACGGCCATTGGTTCACCTCAGGTAGTTTGATTTGTTTCAGTTTGGGGCCATTGGGAGCGCTATCAGTTACAGATCCGTTGGTGATATTGGTGAAGAGTTGCAAACTTTTCTATTTGATTGAGGGGCTTTGGAGGCTGTTTGGGTGAACTACGTGAATGCTTGATTCCTTAGGCAAGAGGATACGTAGGCAGTCATTTATGATGCAGTTGGGTTGGTGAGTTGATACCGACATTTGGAGTTTGTTCACACTCTTGTTTGGGTTCTCAACTTATTGTGGATTGAGTCTATTGTCGTGAATTTGTTCTACTTCGTACTGGACGCAACAAGTGAGACGTTTGGTTGATATTGGTGTCAACTCGGTTTTGGGAAAACTTCGCCGAGGTGGAGAATTGTTAGATAGCAGGTTCCTAATATGTTTCCTAATTTGTTTTGGTAACAGGTTATTGGGATTCCTAATCTGTTTTGGTAACATGATTTCAAATCTGTTTTGGTAACAGGTTATTAGGATTCATAATCTGTTTTGTTTTTTGTTTTAGAATTCCTAGTATGTTTATGATTTTAGGATTTATATATATATGAAACAATTGGAAGAGAGAATTGAGAAAAAAAAATTAGGGATATTTGGAGCACAGAAAAGAGGTATTTTCTGAACTATTGGTTAGGTTTTTGTTTGGGGAGAATTAGAGATTTGTTGGTGAGATTAATTGATGAGTTTGAGTGGTTTGTAATCTCACTTTGTACTCTTCTTCTCTATTAGTGAAAAACTCTATCCCCTTTTTGCCCCATGGAGGTAGAAAGCTTGTCGAACCACGTTAAAATTGGTTGTTTGTGTTTGTGGCATTGATTTTGTTAGTTTGACGTTCTCAATTCTCTCTTGTTTTGTCACTCCCGTACGCCCATGCGCACACGTAGCCATCACCAATTCCGACGCGCCGGACGGAACTCTTCTCTCCCCACCCCCGCAAAAATAGATGACGGAAGAGGGAGCAGAACCCGATCCAAATCTAACCCAACAAGCTCGAGAAAAATAAAAAATAGAAAATAAAAAATAGACGATTAGCGAATGCCGGGGGCTCTGCCTCCATGACATCGTCGCAGAGATTATGCCAGCAGCAGCGCCTGCTGGCGCCTCGCCCTTCGCCAGCGGCCCAGATTCGCACCGGTGGCCGCGCCACCGTCTTTCAGGCGCCACCACCGCTCTACAAACGAGCGAAGAATCCTCGCAGGCGCGCGGCTGGCAGTTCCGACCCGGCGTCCATTCTCTGGAGCCACATAATCCACGGCCTCCTCCGCCCCATCTTCCAGTACGTAAACACTTGACTCTCTGTATTTACCCCGGCCCGGCCCGACTCTATATATTTTGCTCATCCATCTATTCTGCCTATTTTTATTCCCTGTAGATTCTTGGAGATCGATCGAAAGTCATGGCCGGGGCTCGAAAAGGCGGCGGGCTCTTCTCCCGCCAAGGATCAAGCCGTCACCGTACGCCATTCTCTCCTTTCCCTCCCTATGTTTATTACGCATACTCTGGTCACACACACAAAATACAAAAAAAAACAAAAATTATACGAGTAACTTGTTCTGCTGATTGCGTTTTTGTTATTATTTGAAATCTTGACAGTTTTTAGTTAATTTCCCATATAATTATCTACTAGGACTAGTACTTAGATTCTATAAACGAACTCCATGATTGCGGTAAAGAAGAAGATCCAACCAAGGGAGAAACGCTGGAGGTATAGATGATGAAAAAGATCGATCTTGACCGTGAATGTAGACTTCAGGATGTCTCCTTGTTACGGGAAAATCCACCGGATCCCTCCGAGTACACAGCTTTGGGCTCACAAGCCCCGGCAACGAAAGAAAAATGACGATACGGTTTGCCAACTGAAACGAATATTAAGGGAACAGTACAACATTAATCTACATATGACATACACCGATAATAAGTTGCACCTGTCCTTTTCCTTCTTTCAGCACGACCCGTTAAGCTCCATCTCTACCGTCAAATTCTGAAGTTTGATTTTAACTTATTTAATCTCTTCATGGTCTTACATGACCACAATCACATTATACGCAGCCAGGCTTCCTTTATCTGCGTTTTGCAAGCCCATTTGTTACGTGTTGACGGTGCTTGTTTCAGTTATTAATTGTTTAGAAGTTCTTGAAAGGGATCTGTGTGTGGCGAGCAATATCTTTATCTTCTTGTTCACAACTTTTGGTGTGCCAATTCCTCTCTGGGTTCTATTCATGTCTTTGTATGATGTCCCAGTTCCTGAAGATAATATCCGAAGAGGAAAGTGAATCCTCTTCTCAAAGGTCAAATGAAGAACGAGTGTTGGCAGAAACAATTGATTCTATGGCAACAAAGCTTCAAACTGCTCAAGCTGAATTATCCAAGAAGAAGCACGGAAACCAATATGCCCGCGATTCTGAAACGATGCATAAAATTTCTGAAGATACAACTGGGCATTCTGAAAACCTTGAAGTCACTAATTCTAAGACGGCGTTCAAGGAAGAAGAAGAATTCAATCAGTCTAAGAATGAATATTCGATTATGGGGGGAGTTTCGGTCAATTACCAGCGGCGAATGACACTTCTGTTTGAGCTTCTTTCTGCCTGTGTAGCTGATACACCTCAAGAAAGCAACGGAAGTCCGCAGTTAAAAAAAGGATATGATGCTCGTCTTCGCACTGCTCTAAGATTGTTGGCAACCTGGCTTGATGTCGAGTGGATAAAAGTGGTCTGTGTTTTTAAACTGCTTCTATTAAGCAAACTAGTGCATCTTAGTTAAATATGATTGAAGTCTCTTCTCTGCTTTGTCTTTAGTGATTGTCTTCATATTTAAAATCCATAACAAATAGATAACTATTACCATCTCTTTCGAGATAATTTTTTTTAGTTAACTTTGTTTTGTACATGAGGAGTGCATGGAGCGCATTGCACACTTATTTACTAAGAATATTGTTTAAATTCTCGAATGAAGTAAATGTAATGTAACGAGAGAATGTTTGATTGCCATAGGGAAGTCTTACTTATGGAAGTTGTGAAGGTTAAAATTAATACTACAAATATGGGCTTAATCCAGGATATGCCATAGAAGGGAAACAACCCAATCCTTTGGAAAGGCATCATGATTCTTTAAGCATTGTGTCATATGGGCTTAATACTCCCTGGCAATGAAAATTACTAAATTTAGATAAATGGAAAAACTATCTTTGTATGGTTAATTATGTAGGTGTTGTACGAACTTCACTGGGTAATACTCAACAAATAAAAATTATTTTTTTGAGAACTGCTAAGTATATCATGATTCTTTAAGCATTGTGTCATATGGGCTTAGTACTCCCTGGCAATGAAAATTACTAAATTTAGATAAATGGAAAAACTATCTTTGTATAGTTAATTATGTAGGTGTTGTACGAACTTCACTGGGTAATACTTCACAAATAAAAATTATTTTTTTGAGAACTGCTAAGTATATCTGTTTGAAAACTTGTTTTTGTGAAGGAAGCAATGGAGATCATGGTTGCTTGTTCTGCAATGGCTCTCTTGAAAGAAGAGGGAGCACAAACAGATGAAATTGAATCAGAGGATAGCGGATGGTCTCAATGGAAACGCAGTGGTATTATTGGGGCTGCTGCATTGACTGGTGGAACTTTGATGGCCATCACTGGAGGTCTGAAATCACAGACTTAAGATAACCAAATTTTTTTTTTGACCCTCTCAAGTTCCTTTCATCTTATACATCTTATACATCTTTCTTTTAACAGGTTTAGCTGCTCCAGCAATCGCTGCAGGCTTCAGTGCTATAGCCCCAACAATAGGAAGCTTAGTCCCTGTTATTGGCTAGCCAGTGCTGCAGGATCTGCAGCTGGCTCTGTTGCAGTTGCTGCATCTTTTGGAGGTGGACCCTTTGCATTAGACAAGTGTCATCTTTTACCTTGAAACAGTACTTGTAACTACCTAGCTTATACATATATGGGCTTGCATGCATGCTATGTGTGAGTGCATGTGTGCGCATGAATCCATGCGTATGCTATTCTAGTTCGGTACAACCACATTTTAAAAAATTTCTCTTGTTATACACTTTTCATTTACCTGTAATGCTTGTTAAATGTGATTATGATTCCAATACAAAGTACAAACAATTATATGCATTCTTCTGAGTCATACACTTTTCTCTTTTTGGTCATGTGCTTGTATTGTTTAGCTTTCCCTAACGTGCTCCAGAAATAAGAAGGTGCCTCGGTTAACAGCATCTTTGATGGAGCTAGGAAGACCACTAAAGATGAAAATGTTCCAAGCTTTCCTTCAAGACCATAAGGGAAATGCTACTTTGTTATTCATTG
>NC_033801.1:247057-250011 GCF_001876935.1 Asparagus officinalis | reverse complement strand
TATATATATATATATATATATCTTTCAAAATTTTGATCTATGTTTATGATCACTTTCCATGAAAAGGTCTTGTGTCATAAAAGTTTCCTTTGAGAAAAAGATCACAATAAAATCCATCGACTCAAATCTTGAAAATGCATGCATCAGATAATGTAACGACCCTGAAGAAAAAGTCATTCTTCACCAAGGATCATAAGCCAGTTACATCTTTGGTTTAGTTGCTTCTATCAAGCAATGCTGTCTCTTTATGCACCCTATATGCTGCAAATGATCTTTATGTTTGTAGAAAGGTCAACGTATCCGATTATGCACCTACGTTTGTTAATAAAGTGATAAACTGAATATTTTGCAATTACCCTATATTGTGCTCTAGCTTTTATCAGGGAACATTGATCAGTATGCTTGCATGGTGAAATGCAGCTGCTGGTGCTGGACTTTCTGGAAGCAAAATGGCTAGAAGAACTGGAAGCGTTGAAGAATTTGAATTTAAAGTTCTTGGTGAAAATCATAACCAGGGTGTAAGATCCTTTATTTGCACCATTCAATTATTATTTGGGTATAAAAGTCTAATTTTCTTCACTCTGTACATGAAGAAGGTTGCCTATCTATCTTGACTATATTAAACCCTGACTTGAAATGTTATCTCATTTACAGCGTCTAGCTGTTGGCATTTTAGTTTCTGGTTTTGTTTCCGAAGAGGAAGATTTTACCAGACCTTGGGAAGGAACAAATGAGAACTTGGAGAGGTACAGTATATTCTAAACATATGTACATGTAAAGAAAAGAAAAGTAAAGATATGTACATGGCCTGATTGATGAAAGATAAAGTAGTATATAATATTCTCCTTTGTTGCCTCTATCTTTCAGTGAATAATGATAATTTTCTAATTAGTTCAAATTAATTCTCAGCTATGCGCTTCAGTGGGAATCAAAAAATCTTATTGCAGTGAGCACTGCAATTCAGGATTGGCTCAAATCAAGTAAACTTCCTATACGTTAAACGTTTCATGATATTCTTTTCACCGTCTTTAACATCACTGTCTTTTGTGCATAGAACTTACAATGGAATTGATGAAGCAAGGTGCCATGATGACTATGTTAGGCACTCTTGTTTCTGCATTGGCTTGGCCAACTACACTGTTTTCAGCCCTTGATTTCATAGATAGCAAATGGTCAATTGCCATTGATAGGTGCAAATACGATATCCATTAATGATTTAAGTGTCAGGATCTTTCTCTTTTTAGTTTTGTAAATAGTTTATTGACCACCATGGTGTATTTTAACTACAGATCAGATAAAGCAGGAATTCTCCTTGCTGAAGTGCTATCGAATAATCTTCAAGGCAACAGGCATAGTATTCAGAGTTTCTCTTTTTTTTTTTCTTTTTCTATTTTTCAAGTGTCAAACCTGCCAGTTCACTGACATTTATGATGAATTCTCCAGACCGGTGACTCTGATAGGATTTTCATTAGGAGCAAGAGTTATATTTAAATGTTTGCAGCAGATGGCTGAATCGGGAGAAGGTACTTGTTTTTTGTTTCCTGCTCATAAAGTCGCTCGAACTAGCCTGATAAAATGGTTAGTTTGCAGAGGGACTCGTAGAAAAGGTTGTTATTCTAGGTGCGCCAATCTCTTCCAAAGGTGATGAATGGGAGAGTGCTAGAAAGGTATTGATACCTCTGCATAGTGCGACGCTCTGAGAAAATTATTGGAATTCCTAGTGTTTCATAAGCAACCTTTCTTTCCAGCTCATTAGTATTTTCTCTAATTTATAGTTGGTTGAGCTTTGTTGCAGATAGTTGCAGGGAGATTTGTGAATGTTTTCTCAACAAATGACTGGATTCTTGGAGTGACTTTCCGTGCAAGGTTTATCTATTTATTTCTCATAGCAAATTTTTTTTATTAAACATCCTAATTATTTTTATGATCTGGTTTCTATTATTCAGTTTACTTACTCAAGGACTGGCTGGCATTCAGGCCGTGGAATTACCTGGGATCGAAAATGTTGGTGCATAAACTGTTCTCATGCTTTTCTTTTCTTTCTTTTTCGTCTGCTTAATGAACAATTTCGTATATCAAATCATGGTCAGGTTGATGCTAGTCATCTTATTGATGGACACTCTTCATACCTATCAGCTATGCAGACGGTCCTGCAACAACTTGAACTCGACTCTTACTATCCTGTTATTTTATCTGCCCCTGCCGAATCCAAAGAAGTTCAAGTTGAATAACCTCTGCAATTCAATTTTATGCAGAACATTTAAAGAAATAATACTTCTATTCTCATGTTTGACCCTTTGGACGGACAAGTGGCTTGAACCACAGTTTTGGAAAATAGTTAGGTCATGATATGCAGTAGTCAATGTATAAAATATACCAATGAACCTACAAACTTCTTACTCCATAAAGATCAAGGAACATCACATGTCCTGTCTCAGTAACTTATGCATCTATGTATGTTCATGTTGGATATTAGTCCGGAGCGTGTTCATTGAGCAAGTTGTTTGAACTGGAACTTGCCGACGAGCATCCCATCCATCCTCATTGATGATCAGTCTATTGAGATGCTTCATCTATTGGAGAGGACATTCTTACAAATTTGGTGAAGGAAGGAAATCTTGTCTGCAAATATTAGGTCACATCTCAACAATCTTGAACAAAATTTGTCACTTCCTCCTAAGGTCGGTATGTCCGTAATGAAATAAAATCAAATTACATATCTAAACACAGAATTATCTGCCCTTACTTGATTAAGAAGTGAGACCTCTACTTTGAAAATTGAGCTCTCTAGTTTCAATGGAAAGAGAGAAGTTGAGGACCAACCGCAACCATTTCCTCAACAAGTTGGATATGTCCCGCCAAGAATAATAGTACCAGTTACAATTTTCCGCATAATCAAGTGAGATTTGGGCAGAGGCTTAATCTCAGAGCTTCAGCTTTTTCTTAGATGTTGA
>NC_033801.1:243676-247047 GCF_001876935.1 Asparagus officinalis | reverse complement strand
TATGGATTCACCGAAGTCCATCGGTCGGAAATTCATACTAAAACTTGGACTACAGATTTTGAACAATCAATCTGTACATTAAATTCGCAAGTGGGGGGATGTCAATTTAATGTTGCCGATTGTATGCAAAGGAAAAATTAGAATAACACCAAAGACGATCAATCTGAGCTCCAAAGCTAGAAAAGAAAATTAAACAAAAAGAAGGAAGAAAGAATTGAAAAAAAAAAATAAGAGAAGAAAGGCTCGGGCAGCAAATCTTAACTATGTTTAGTTCAGAAACAACTGGTTGCCATACCGATTATCGTTATCTGTAAAGCTATCAAATAAGGTCACGAAGCGTGCGGAATCGAAAACTCCATGCCTGCATAGGCAGCTGCAAAATTGAACTGCCTCTTGATCATCTGCAAAACTAAAGAGCAGAAGGTTGCCTGTGGCCTGGATAAAATCCTGAGCTATCGAAATTCTCAGAACCTTAAAACAGTGATACTCGCTACAGCTCTCACAAGAAAGCAGTAGTACTTTATCTAGGTTGCAGCTGGGAAAAAAACAAACAAACAAGATAGCCAATTGAAATTTCTTTCTGCGCTTTTGAACAAAAAGAAAATTGGGTTAAAAAAAAAAGAAAAAAGAAAACATTCTGGAGGTAGAGGATGCTAGAATAAAATAGAGCAGATATCCGGAGCGTGCTTTTAGGCCAAAGCAATATTTTTTGACCAAGCGCCAAGTGCTAAGTCCTCAGATTGCTGTTTTATACAGAAGCTCTCTCCTTGTTCTTGGAGCACTTTGTGTCCATCTTACCTCTCTCGATTAAACTCTTTTCCGTCCTACATCTCTCCCTGTTCTTGGCGCACTTTGCTGTTTCATAGTTGCATAAAATCTCACCGCACAGCTGGAGGTCGTCCGCCAGCTAATTGGCTGCGAGGCTTAATGGCATGGCAGGGCCCTGATTACTTCTGGTTTGTCTTGCCTGGAGTGGGTGAGTTCGATTAACAGAGAACTCAGAACCGATTAAGGACAATACTCGACCAAGAATGCTATCTCATGCAAAAGGTGGGAATTCTAAACCTACAACCCAACAACAAGAACAACAACAAAGCTTTTATGCAAAACATTCAGGTTGGCTAGAAGAACCCTTTGTTCCTGTCCAACCTTTTTATGAATCTCCTTCATTAAAATTTTCAAACGCCAAACCTGCAAGGACAGAAATCTTGAAGGCAGCACAGTCTCCCCCAATTTTAGATATCAATTCAAAGGAATCCAAAGACTGTACATTCAATAGTAACTGCATAAAGGTCCACAGGAGATGACACCACAGCCATCTTGCAGAGATACACAATCTTAGTGTGTTCGCATGCTAAAACAAGAAAACAACTGTACACCACGGAACAAAAATTGCATCTTTTACCTTCACATCGGCTCAGGAATGGATATAGTTGCACGAGGCTCCTTTCTTGCAGTACCCATGTCTGTGGAAGTTGCAAATTCCTCTCTGCTCTCCCTCGCCACCGCCATTCTGATTTGAAGCACCACCATTCATACTTCCTTGTCCAGTTCCCTGCACAGGTGTTCCCCAAGCAGCATTCTGATTTGTATTTCCTTCTGTTGGTGCAACCCAAGATGGACTTGGGTTTGCACCCCCAATGACAGGTGCAAACCAACCAGGATTAACTGCTGCTGGATTTACCTGCATTGGCATTCCCCATCCAGCATTAGGGTTTGCCATTGCCTGTGCTCCCCAAGCCAAATTAGCATTTACATTTCCCTGCGTTGGAATTGCCCAACCTAGGTTTGGGTTCATAGTTGGCTGAGCTGGCGGGCCCCACCTGCATTGGCATTCCCCATCCAGCATTAGGGTTTGCCATTGCCTGTGCTCCCCAAGCCAAATTAGCATTTACATTTCCCTGCGTTGGAATTGCCCAACCTAGGTTTGGGTTCATAGTTGGCTGAGCTGGCGGGCCCCAATATTCACGAGTCCAGGTGTAACCATTCCCCAGCCCATATTTGCAGCACCCGGGATTGCTGCGTGAACCAAGTGTCCTGTTTCCTGTCCTGTTCCTGTACCAGGGTTTGAATTCTGCTGAGCCATTCCCCAACCAATGTTTACAGGTTGAGCAGCATTAGTACTTAGACTGTTAGACCCTTGTTGGTGAGCTGAAGAAGGTGCACTGGAACTTGAAGCTTCTAATTTCTCGACAGCAACAGAAGCATCAGATAAATTTGAAGATCCTAAAGCATTTGGAGCAACAGAAGCAGGACCTACTACAGTGTTGTTGACAGGTTTGTTTTCAGGATTTGATCTATCATGTGCTCCAGGGCACTTCATATTGGCATCGAGTTCATTCATAGGTATTGTATGATCATCTGTATCATTCTGAGGATTGGCTGGTTGAATACTTTCAGAATTTAGAACATCAACAGATGCCTGCTCACTGTGTGGTTTTGTATTGGAACTGCTACTTTCCAACCCCTGCCTCCTGTTTGATCTGTCCATAGACTCAGTGGCATTGGAACCACAATAAACTGCATGACTCGCAGAAGTAGCTACTGCTGATTCAGTGAGCTTGTTCTGCTGCTGAAAGTCGCTCAAGACGCCTATGTTCTCCGGGGTCTTGGCAAGATTGACACAAGGTATAGCACTTGAAGCCCATCCTCCAACAGAGTTCAGTGTCGACGAAGTTACATTAGCAGGAGATTGCTGCAAGTCACTTCCCAGGCCAGAGCATGCAGGCTGCACAGAAGCTGAAATTCTGTTCAAAGCACCCTGAAGACTCGCCCAGTCAATGTTGCTTGGCTGTGGAGCATTAGCAGGGGGATTAAACGACCCATTTCCCAATTGTTTTGAGGAGTCATTTGCAGGCTGCCCTTTCCATTGTTCACCACGATACTGCTGGCGTGATGAGCTTTGATAAGGATGCTGCCTTTCATAAGCTCGATCATTTGGCTGGAACCTCCTATGCCTGTTTGAATTCCAATTATTTTGCCAACTCCGATCCCTACTCCATCTACCAGTATTTTCTCCTCGACCATCTCTTCCATGGAAAGATGTCTGCTGAGACAAATTTCTGGAAGATGGATTTATTGGTCTGGGAGCGTTACATGCTTGGGATTGGTCAGGCCAGGCATTATAAATCTTTGATGACTCACATCCTGTTGAAGATGCTGCAGGCCTCCCATCCATGTGATTACTAGCCATTCCTGTATTGGTCACGGATAAGGAAGATGGATGAGCGGTCCACTTATCAGAGTTTACCAAGTTGTAATTATCAGTAGCAGGCGAACTTGCAACAGCCTGAAGAATAGTATTTTCTCTCACAGATCCATCCATGTTGTTTGCCCTAGATCCTAACATAGCTGTTGCATTTGTAGGCTGG
>NC_033801.1:240279-243651 GCF_001876935.1 Asparagus officinalis | reverse complement strand
CATAGCGAAGCAAGGCAGTTATAATTAAATGTTTGGCAGCAGATGGCTGAATCGGCGAAGAAGGTACTTGTTTTGTTTCCTGCTCATAAAGTCGCTGAACTGCCTGATAAAATGGTTAGTTTGGGCCAGAGGGACTCGTAGAAAAGGTAAGTTATTGGCTAGTGCGGCGAATCTCTCAGAAGGTGATGAATGGAGAGTGCTAAAAGGTATTGATATTCTGCATAGTGCGACGCGTCTGAGCAAATAATTGGAATTCCTAGTGTTTCATAAGCCAACCTTTCCTTTCCGAGCTCATTAGTATTTTTCTCTAATTGAAGTTGGTTGAACTTTGTGCAATACGTTGCTATGGGAGATTTGTGAATGTTTTCTCAACAAATGACCCTGGATCTTGAGTGACTTCACGTCAAAGTTATCCTATTTATTTCTCATAGCAAATTTTTTTTATTAACATCCTAATTATTTATGATCTGGTTACTATTATACAGGTTTACTAACTCAAGACTGGCTCATTCAGGCCGTGGAATTACCCTGTGATCGAAAATGTTGGTGCATAAACTTTCTCATCTTTTCTTTTCTTTCTTTTCGTCTGCATTAATGAACAATTTGCGCTATATCAATATCATGGTCAAGTGATGCTAGTCATCTTAATTGATTGGACATCTTCAATACGTCACCTATCAGCTATGCAGACCGGTCCTGCAAACAACTGAACTCGACTCTTACTATCCTGTTATTTTATCTGCCCGTGCCGAATCCAAAGGAAGTTCAATCAAAGTGACCCTAACCCTCTCAATATCAATTTTATGGCAGAACATTTAACAGAAATAAGAGCTTCTAATTCTCATGGTTGAGCCTTTGGACGGACAAGTGGCGGTGAGACGCAGTTATGGAAAAGAGAGTCATGATATGCAGTAAGTGCAATGTATAATGAGAGTATCCATGAACCTACAACTCTTCACTGCCATAAAGATCAAGAGACATCACAGAGTGTCCTGTCTCAGTAACTATGCAACTAGAGTGGTCATGTTGGATATTAGCGGGACGGTGTTATTGAGCGAGAGTTGTTGAGAGGTGGAACTTGCCGGCGGAGCATGCCTCATCTCATTGATGATCGGAGGTTGAGATGGGCTTCATCATATTGGAGAGGACAGTTCTTGGACTAATGGGGTGAGAGGAAGGAAATTGTCGCAAGTAATTAGGAACATTAAGACTGGCGACATTGCAATTTCCTACAAGCACATCTCAAGACAATCTTAACAGAGAATTGTCACTGCCTCTAAGTCGGTAATTGCCGTATGGAATATAAAATTCAACATTACATACTAGAACACAGAATTTACTGCCCGTTACTGTTGATGAAGAAGTGAGACTCGTACTTGAAATGAGCTCTCTAGCAATGGAAAGAGAGAAGTTGAGGACCAACCGCAACGCATTTCGCTCAATCAAGTTGAATGTCCCGCAAGAAAATGAGGTACCAAGTTACAATTTCCGCATAATCAAGTGAGATTATTGGCAGAGCTTCTCAGAGCTTCAGCTTTTTCTTAGAAGTTGAATTGTTCAGCATTCCTGCATATGGTTCACCAAGAGTTGAATGGTCGGAATTCATACTAAAACTTGACTACAGATTTTGAACAATCAATCTTACATTAATTCGCAAGTGGGGGATGTCAATTTAATGTTGCGCGATTGTATCAAAGGAAATTAGAATAACAAAGACGTATCATCTGAGCTCCAAAGCTAGAAAAGAAAATAAAACAAAACAGAAGAAGGAAAGAATTGAAAAAAAAATAAGAGGAAGAGAAGGCTCGGCAGCATCTAACTATGTTAGTTCAGAAACAACTGGTGCCATACCGATATCGTTATCTGTAAAGCATGCAAGAAAGGTCAACGAGCGTGGCGAATCGAAAACTCATGCCTGCATAGGACTGCAGAAAGTGAACTGCCTCTTGATATCTCGCAAACTAAGAGCAGAAGGTTGCCTGGCCTGGATAAAATCTCTGAGCTATCGAAATCTCAGAACCTAAACAGTGATGACTCGCTACAGGTGCTGCAACAAGGAAACAGTAGTACTTTAACTAGTTGGGCAGCTGGAAAAAAAACAAAGCAAACAACGATACCAATTGAAATTTCCTCTGCGCTTTTGAACAAAAGAATAATTGGGTTAAAACAAAAAGAAAAAAGAAAAACATCTGGAGGAGAGATGCAAGAATAAACACAGCAGATATCCGGAGCGGCTTTTTAGGCCAGAAGCAAATATTTTTTGAACCGAAGCGCCAATGCTACGCTCAAGATTGACTGTTTTATACAGAAGCTACTCTCCTTTTCTGAGCACTTTGTGTCCATCTTACCCTCTCGATTAAACTCTTCCGTCGCTACAATCTTCCCTGTCTTGCGCACTTTGCGTGTTTCAATCGTTACATTAAAATCTCTACCGCCCAGCTGGAGGTCGTCCGCGGCAGCTAATTGGATGCGAGGCTAATGGCAGGGCCCTGATTACTTCTGGTTTGTCTTGCCTGGAGTGGGTGAGTTCGATTAACAGAGAACTCAGAACCGATTAAGGACAATACTCGACCAAGAATGCTATCTCATGCAAAAGGTGGGAATTCTAAACCTACAACCCAACAACAAGAACAACAACAAAGCTTTTATGCAAAACATTCAGGTTGGCTAGAAGAACCCTTTGTTCCTGTCCAACCTTTTTATGAATCTCCTTCATTAAAATTTTCAAACGCCAAACCTGCAAGGACAGAAATCTTGAAGGCAGCACAGTCTCCCCCAATTTTAGATATCAATTCAAAGGAATCCAAAGACTGTACATTCAATAGTAACTGCATAAAGGTCCACAGGAGATGACACCACAGCCATCTTGCAGAGATACACAATCTTAGTGTGTTCGCATGCTAAAACAAGAAAACAACTGTACACCACGGAACAAAAATTGCATCTTTTACCTTCACATCGGCTCAGGAATGGATATAGTTGCACGAGGCTCCTTTCTTGCAGTACCCATGTCTGTGGAAGTTGCAAATTCCTCTCTGCTCTCCCTCGCCACCGCCATTCTGATTTGAAGCACCACCATTCATACTTCCTTGTCCAGTTCCCTGCACAGGTGTTCCCCAAGCAGCATTCTGATTTGTATTTCCTTCTGTTGGTGCAACCCAAGATGGACTTGGGTTTGCACCCCCAATGACAGGTGCAAACCAACCAGGATTAACTGCTGCTGGATTTACCTGCATTGGCATTCCCCATCCAGCATTAGGGTTTGCCATTGCCTGTGCTCCCCAAGCCAAATTAGCATTTACATTTCCCTGCGTTGGAATTGCCCAACCTAGGTTTGGGTTCATAGTTGGCTGAGCTGGCGGGCCCCACCCC
>NC_033801.1:224251-240269 GCF_001876935.1 Asparagus officinalis | reverse complement strand
CCCACCCAATATTCACGAGTCCAGGTGTAACCATTCCCCAGCCCATATTTGCAGCACCCGGGATTGCTGCGTGAACCAAGTGTCCTGTTTCCTGTCCTGTTCCTGTACCAGGGTTTGAATTCTGCTGAGCCATTCCCCAACCAATGTTTACAGGTTGAGCAGCATTAGTACTTAGACTGTTAGACCCTTGTTGGTGAGCTGAAGAAGGTGCACTGGAACTTGAAGCTTCTAATTTCTCGACAGCAACAGAAGCATCAGATAAATTTGAAGATCCTAAAGCATTTGGAGCAACAGAAGCAGGACCTACTACAGTGTTGTTGACAGGTTTGTTTTCAGGATTTGATCTATCATGTGCTCCAGGGCACTTCATATTGGCATCGAGTTCATTCATAGGTATTGTATGATCATCTGTATCATTCTGAGGATTGGCTGGTTGAATACTTTCAGAATTTAGAACATCAACAGATGCCTGCTCACTGTGTGGTTTTGTATTGGAACTGCTACTTTCCAACCCCTGCCTCCTGTTTGATCTGTCCATAGACTCAGTGGCATTGGAACCACAATAAACTGCATGACTCGCAGAAGTAGCTACTGCTGATTCAGTGAGCTTGTTCTGCTGCTGAAAGTCGCTCAAGACGCCTATGTTCTCCGGGGTCTTGGCAAGATTGACACAAGGTATAGCACTTGAAGCCCATCCTCCAACAGAGTTCAGTGTCGACGAAGTTACATTAGCAGGAGATTGCTGCAAGTCACTTCCCAGGCCAGAGCATGCAGGCTGCACAGAAGCTGAAATTCTGTTCAAAGCACCCTGAAGACTCGCCCAGTCAATGTTGCTTGGCTGTGGAGCATTAGCAGGGGGATTAAACGACCCATTTCCCAATTGTTTTGAGGAGTCATTTGCAGGCTGCCCTTTCCATTGTTCACCACGATACTGCTGGCGTGATGAGCTTTGATAAGGATGCTGCCTTTCATAAGCTCGATCATTTGGCTGGAACCTCCTATGCCTGTTTGAATTCCAATTATTTTGCCAACTCCGATCCCTACTCCATCTACCAGTATTTTCTCCTCGACCATCTCTTCCATGGAAAGATGTCTGCTGAGACAAATTTCTGGAAGATGGATTTATTGGTCTGGGAGCGTTACATGCTTGGGATTGGTCAGGCCAGGCATTATAAATCTTTGATGACTCACATCCTGTTGAAGATGCTGCAGGCCTCCCATCCATGTGATTACTAGCCATTCCTGTATTGGTCACGGATAAGGAAGATGGATGAGCGGTCCACTTATCAGAGTTTACCAAGTTGTAATTATCAGTAGCAGGCGAACTTGCAACAGCCTGAAGAATAGTATTTTCTCTCACAGATCCATCCATGTTGTTTGCCCTAGATCCTAACATAGCTGTTGCATTTGTAGGCTGTGCAACTTCCCACTAAGTGCATCAGTCAGTAAAATAGAGTCTTCTTGCTTCTCAGATGATCTCCATATCCTCAAATTAGCTGGGAAAAATTTGCTTGCATTCCACTTCCTCAACTGTGTCATTGAAAATGGCCCTTGTACTTTACCTGCTGGATCCTGATAGTGCCACATCTTTTCATTTTCACTAGTGCTAGATGACACAATATTTGCCTGCTGTGGCACAGTTTCAAAAGTAAGGCCACGCGCCTGTCCGGGTTCTGCAACAGGCTGAGCATTTTTCAGAAGAACAGCATCCATACCAGTTGCATTTGGCTCATTTTTTGGAGTTTTGGGACTGCTGACTGAGTGAGCATCATTTCCTTGATTCCTAGAGAAACCATATGTTCTATCAGCTTGAACGGTAGGTAAAACTATGCCCTGAACTCCTGCCTTTGATGTATTTCTGTTCGAATCCCATGCTGCAAGTGAATTTTTATGTGCATTAAAACCTTCTCTTCCCATAGAAAACTCATCTCTACCCTTGAAATAAGGTTTCTGCTTCTTGTTATCTGCAAGTAATGCAGGCAAATACAAGCAAGAATCAGTGTCAATAATCAACATACAGTTTTGATAGATTGAAATCAAACATTGTGAAGCACCTTCTCTTTTGGCATCTTGACCCTCTTCATCCTCAGTGGAATCATAATCTGGATCCATATTTGGGTCAACATGAATTTCAGGAACTTCATTTAGCCTCCTGATACGCTCCTCAGGAGTGCTCAGAAGCTGAAGTTTCTCTACACATTCTCTATGCGTAAAAAGAGTTGAGGAACAACTGCTGATTGAAGATAGTTACAAGAGCAAGTATCTGATGTATGAAATGTTTGCAGCTGAACTGTATCTATTTCAGGGAAGCTCATTGTGAAACAAGTCAATTTTTGACACAGAAAATATAGATTAAGTATGCTTCCTAAAGAACAATGATATTCTTTTATAGTGAGGGTTAAGGTATAATTTCACGCTCTAAAAAGTGAAACAGGACACACTCACAAGCCATTAGAGTCATGAACATGTGAATATATTAGCATGAATATTTGACTATAAACTTTGCAGTTACCTAACAAATGGAAATACTTGATTGTTGATGACTATTTTACAGGTTAGGTCTTACAGTTCCATAGCAGAGGAATTGTGACCAATTTTCAAAAACCTATTATATGCTGTCAGTTCCACATTAGAGGAATTGTGAACGGTAATCACACACCCTATGATATGCTATGTCTTACAATTACATACTAGAGGAATTGTGACCAGATTTCATACACCCTATTATCTGCTATGAGTTTTCGGCACAGCAAATTTAATGGTATCATGTCTCGATCTAAACGAAGGAGATAAGAAACAAAGAAAGCCGAAGAAGCACAAGAGATAAGAGGATAATAAGAATTCTTCAGCACAACTATCAATCACTGTTCTCCTTTCACATATATAATCCATAGGAACTATGTAGATAGATTTCATTGCTCAATGTCATGTGGATACCTTCAGAAAGGTCATTGGGTATTGAAAGTTGCACTATGCAAAGCTAGACACTGAAATTTGTTCCATCCTTGTTAGACTGACACGACCCTCTAGGCAGTATTCTGAATATCCTTTGTTGAAGGCAAATTAAGTCTACATTTTGTGAGAACCTTACCAGCTCTTACTGAATTAACTTGCATATAAATTGACTGCAGTCCTTTAGGTTACACGAGAATTAATAGCCTTAAAAATCTTATGCATATGACTTTCCAGAGGTAAACAATGCAGCAAACAAAATAATATATCTAAGAGTAGGATATTCCTTTTTGCGACCTTTTTCACTAGCACGATCACGGAGATGACCTAGCCGTGCCTTCTCACTTTCGAGCCACTGCAAAAAGGAAAAAGCAAATGCAAAACATGGAGACATCATAAGTTTGCTTCATCAACTATTTCATAGAAGCAAAATGTGATTACAAGAAAAATCCTCACGTCATCGACTCTCACAGTATGAAGAGCCCTTGCCTTCTCCTGAACTTCAGCCTGATATTGGTAAATAAAGGAAAATTAGGTAAATTGGCAAAGAATACCAGGATTACGTACATTAAGTCTCCGTTAGCATTACCACTTTTGGTCGATCAATAAATCCACATTTCACACTTTGTCTTAAGCGTTCACACTCCTCCTGGAATCACAGCATAGAATTTGTCAGTTGATGTGGACATGTCTTATTTAGAAAACTCACAGCTCATGAGTCAGTTAACATTATATGGCAGACTTTTAATCTTACAATTTACAAAAGTAGCATACCAATTCATGCAAAATGCCATACTGGCAGTGAAGAGCTTTAATTGTTACATATCTTGTTGTTCATACATGAATAAATAATCTTATCTGGAGAAGGTTAAGATGTATTTGAATCAGGCTACAAAAAATTTGAGATAAAAGAATCAAACCTGAAATTAATCTTCTTTTACATATTTATAAAAAAAAGGTCACGGGCATAGCAGGCCACCCAGTGACCTCTTTCTAAACTTTCCATAGTTACTAGCAATTTGCTTCACATGCCCTTTATACATATAGATATGTAGGCAGGAGAGTGAGCCCTTTGGACAATAAAAGTCAAACTATCCCATAATATCTTTGATACTTCAAGATGATACCATGACAGCATTCACTGTTTAATTCTCTTACAAAGAATTTGGCATATGCCGAGTCATTTAATACATTTTTGCACAAACTATAAGGCATCTGCTCATCATTTTAAACTTAAAATGTTAAGAGGAACAGAAGCCATGAACAGAAAATTTAGGCCTATATATGTTTTTCATATAGTTGTCAATATGCACATGAACTAAAAATTAAGCATATGAAAAACATTCTCCGTTACATTAAAACTTACCTCAGTAAACTCCTGATTTGAAATCAGATCAATCGTTATAACCTCTCTCTTGTTTAAATTTAATATCTCCAATGTGATATCTGTTGTCTTCTTACCAGTCTTATATTTTCCTGCTGCCTTGCCAGTCCCTGTATGAAGAAGAATGACATTTACAAATTTGAACTTACAATTGCATATCTAGCTAAAGTGAGAGATGATACAATAAAAACCTACCGACAACTTGCACTAGCCGATACATATCCTTAGCTGAAGTAGAACCAGAAATCCTTATTCTTACAAATGCTCCAACAACATTCTCCTTAAATGTATCATCGTCATCAAGGAAATCCTCCATCAAGTTACGACGTAAGTACATTAAACTGACATTATGAACATCTATCGCTGCATAATCATCAGGATTCATCAGCCCCTTTTCTTCTACCCTTCTACGTGGTTTTCTCCTTAAATCTGAAATCTTTGTGGATGCATCGCTGTTTCCGTCAGCATCAGTTTGACTGGGCTCCGGATCTACAACACCTCCTTGATTATCATCTGTCACAATCGGTGAGGCCTCCTTTATAAGAAAATGTGGTTCAAGAAGCTTCAGCATTTCAAGATGTCCAACACGTGATTTTCCAAAGAGAGCCCAGAGCCTTGAGTCACAAATAATTTGACTTTTTCTACGAGGATCGCGTAAATTATTTTGTTTAATATATTCAAGAAGAAGAGCCTGAACATCAAATTGGGACAAGACAGATCTATCACCATCTTTCATGTGTTCAACAAATTCGAGCAGCTCCTTTGAAGCCCATTCAATGTCCTCAGAATTGGAAATTTGTCCAGTGCCAGCTCTTTTTACTTGATCCTCCCTGTTGGTTGTGTTCCTTGACCGTTTTTTCACTTTCTTCCTCAAAGAAGCGTTTTCTTTATAACGCTTGGAAGAGCTGGATGCACTTCCTCCCTGGTCATCACTAGCATTACCAGAGTTCTCTAGAGGTTCCTCATTCCACTTGGCTGCTCTCTTTTTATTTAAATGTTTTTCATTGCCAAATATTGTATTTGTTTCCTTCAATGGATTTCTAGCCTCAATCAGTTCCTCAGTTGTCAAAGATAGCTTTGCTTTAAGATCTACCCAATAGTCCTTAAACAAATACATCCAACTAGTTTTGTCATCAAAATCAATAACACCCTGCATAAGAAATCCAAATGAAGCAATTAGGGGGAATAAAATTAGAGAAATGATGTATAATCATCAACAGGACACGGTGAAGCGACTGCCTACCAAGCATGGTTTAGTAAAAAGGGAGAACAAGAAATGCATTAGAAAAAGTTTCCTGAATACAAAACAAGAAGAACCACTTCTCTGACATGCAGGAAATAAGACGTGACATAATGATCATTTAAAATCAAAACTACAGTCTGGGAAGCCTGCTATTTCTTAAATTTGGCACCCCTTTTGAACCAAAAGCCAGCCTAGTAAGTAGCATGCACATATCTTGCATTCATGAATGGTAGCAAAATAGAGAGCAATAGGGGCCAAAATCAAACTAGCAGTAGACAACTGGAAATTGCCCAAACTGATAAGGACAATTCATTATTTGAACTCTCAGATCAGTCACGGTTCTGGTTCGCCTTGCTTAGTGCCGTTGTTGAGGGTCTCAACAGTTTCAGCAGGTGGAAATATTGGATTGGAATTGCAAAAATGTAGATTTCGGTGTCCCTAAAAGATTAAAAAAATTACAATTTAAAAAAAATGGAAATGTTTGGTCTGATATTCTTAAAGATTAGAAGATCAAAACTTGCACAATCCTATTATTAACGCAGCATGAATTTCTAAATTGATATGGCATTCTAATTATTAGTTTAAATTACATAAGTTATAACAACAAGATCTTTTAGAAAATAAATCTTAAAATCAGCTCTTACGAAATATATGACCTTTTAGCAAGATTTTTTTAGGAAATAAATCTTAAAATCAGCTCTTACAAAATATATGACCTTTCAACAAGTTTCAATGACATCAAAGGTGTTAGGGTTTGTCCTAGAATTGACCCAATGTGTTAAATTGGTGTCCAAGTTAAGGGTTTATCGAGACACTGAGGTCATATTCTGTGGTTTCTTATATTGGATTAGACCCAAACAAAGAGAGTAGTCCAATCAATTGCTCAATTTATTAATTCTTTTCTAATTGATAGCTTTTTATTGTGGCTCTGAGAAGAATGGTCCTTATCATCTACAATTAGGTCTAGTTATCAGATTTAAAAATTATAATGTTAAATGCAGATTCTTACAATCATATATCAAATAATTCAAAAAAGCACAAACATTCTCTTTGTTGCTTTTTAATCTTTCGACAATATAGAACTATCAAATCAATTTCTTGTACTTCACTCCTCAAACCTCCCTGTTACCTGCCATTACTAGCCGACATTATGGTATAAGCCCATTTGGCCAGGATTTGATAGCTAAGAATCCACATAATACAATTACAACCAGTATGCATCATCATCAACTCATAATTCAAAGTTCAGACCTTGGAACCAAGTAATGCAAAAGTATAGATGACGTGCTTTTTCTGAAGATTTACTAGAATTAGAGTTAAAGTCCACACTCTACCAGATTACAAGAAACCTTGCATTTTTTGGATAAGCAACATCCGTCTTGATTTATGCAAGCAAAGACAAATTGTATCTACTATTTGACCAACAAATTTGGCTACGATTTCAGTTATTATAACAAATAAAAAAGATTGGTCTACTAAAAGCTGCAAAGATGACCAAGTTATAGCAATAACAGAAGTACCAGAGCAAACATACTCGTTCTTGATTCATAATTATCAACAGTGAAAATAAAAGTAATGGTAATTAATATGTTCAGCTGTGTGAGATACTTTAAAAAGAAAATGTGGCAGAGAATCAAGCTCGGATCTCGATAAGACAAGTCAAAATCATCACCTTTTTACTCAAAAATAGACGAGCTACCCAGCAATTTAATAGTAGTGGTACTTACTGTTTAAAAGAAGCAAAAAACGGTGGGTTTCGTAGCTTAAAAATTGTAAATAAGATTAAATTTCTGGTGTACCATGTAGCATATTTTAATTGAGGATCTTCTGCAGAAAATTTTTAAAGAATCTCGAATGAGAATTTTAGTTTTTGAAAATGACACAGCAAAGTTTAAATGACAAAATAGAACACACCATTGTGTCATCTGCATGCTTATTCATCTCTATCAGCATCACTGTTTTCATACACTCCTTGCAGAAACCTTTATTTCCTCTAACACAGACAAAGTCTGATTCTTTTATGCACCCTCTACATAAAGAGTATGTACAAGTATAGCACATGTATCGGGCAGATTTCTGACAGCTGCTACATATATGCCAACCTGATACACAAAGATCAAATATTAAGACAGGTGCCATGACATAAGAATCGATAATCAAGAAGTCTAACTGTAAATAGATTATTTTAGACAAATTGTCAAGAATATAACTGCAAGCCAAGAACAGTGACAAAATTAATAAGAGAAAACATTTTTTCAAACCAAAAACAATGGTAAAATCAGTATGATAAAGTTAATAATGAAGAGAAAGAAATATAGACACTCATGATAAGTTTGCCACGGCTTGTCGGTATGAATGAGAGATAGAAGAATTAGGGATTTCAAAGAACAACTGACACCACAGAGGCTCAAACTCATAATTTGTGATATTTTACACAATACTTGTCACTTTGTTATTAATGGAAGTTAATGTATAGTTTCACGTAGGTTAAGGTACCTGCTTCATCCTTTCAGAATGAAATCTTAATGCTATCAACCAAGAAGACATTGTTCCTAAAACTTTCTGAGTCTTTTTCTAAGGCAAGAAAATTCTCCACTTTAAAAGTGCTCATTGGATTTCATGAATAATAGAAGCCTTGACAAGTGATTTCATCAATTCATTTCAACTGACAATACCTGCATTAACAAATGAACAGCATAGGGATAGTTTTAAATCAACCCATGCTTCCACTCATCTCTATTGGCTACTTCAGAAGGTCGTCATGAGATATGATGCAATCAGGGCATATCATGGGCCTTAAAGTTTAAATTGCACAGAAGAAAACATTCTAGGCTCAGTGGAGTTTTATTATTTTGTTTGCCCATTCCGATTACTTTAAGGGCTCTCAGAGTTCCATACCCACTTTTGATATTTGAATCACTGTGTTGTCAGCCTAGCATTTTCATTGTTTCCCCTCTTTCACTTGTTTCTTTTTTTAATTGTGGCCAATGATTCTGAAAGCAAAGAAAAAATACAGTTTGAAGAGAGGATCACCAATGACCACCATCCAATGCAAGAAATTGTGATGCTGTTACAAATCTGTGTCACCGCATTTTGCTAATCCGAAATTTTTAACGTAATTCACCTCCTACAAACTTGAATAACCGTTTAGTTGTGAGACACCTTATATATAATGATGATAAATCCTGAGCACAGCAGTCCTAGATCGAAATTACTCTGATCAACGTTTGGATTAATGGATCATTTAGTACATGATTGCATCACAATAAGCTTTTTACAGCCTTTACTAACACAACTTCATTTAAAACGGAGAACAAGAAAATAAATGTGACTTTAAAAATTTTCAAACCTATCTTGAACATTCTAACACACACTTTTTTCAAAAATAAAATTTTGACTCCTTAATGCCCTTAGTGCCTTAGTCTGTGTATTAAATATCGGCCGATATATCACTATATCGGCCGATATATCAGTTTTGATGCCCTTCCAATATGATATTTATGAAAAAATATCATTTTTCAATTTTTACCACTTTTTTCGGTACATTGAAAATATTGGCCGATATTGGCTAATATCCAAATAAAATGGGTTATTGAGTTTGGATTTGGTTTTGGTTCCCACTAGACCCGAAAACTTAATAAATTTCCAAACTCAAATACCCTAAATCCCTAGTCAATCTCATATTTTGCTTTCTCTTCGTTCGGCACTCTCTCCTCTCTATGAACTCTCTCTTTCACTTCTCCACTTCTCCTCTCTCTCAGCTCCTCCTCAAACCCCTCTGTCTCTCTTTCACTCTCCTCTCTCTCTCTCTCTCTCTCTCAACTTCTCTCCCCCTTCTCTCTCTGTCTTCCTCTCTCTTCCTCTCTCCACTGTTCATGTCCTCTCTCTCTCTCTCAGATCTCTACCTGTATCTAATGTCTCTAAACGTCGTACATCATTATTCATGATGTAATTTCTTATGTTTAGAATATATTAAATATGTTTTGATTACATATTACAATGTTATGTTACATATGAACATCATCCAATATGATACCCTGCTATTTTAAACATATCCCTGATATATCCCCCATTTCCGCAATCCGATATGGATTTTGGCCATCCGATATTTCCGATATTTTTGATATTTAATACATTGGCCTTAGTTAATTGTAGAAATTACTTTCTTCTAATTTTTTTTTTTACTTTTAGATGAGATTTATTGTAGATTTTTTTTTCTATACCAATCTAACCATCGAGCAATCCAAAATATGCAACTTCACATGAAGTTCGATCACCATTTGTTGATATTATAGAATACTTTGTTGAATATGTATAAATCAAAATAATTCAGCTACTGACACAAAAGTAGAAGCTGCTAACTAAAAAATTTGTATAAGACATACCACAGGTCCACTGGCCCTTCGCCTTGAAGTACTCCTCGTCCCGGTTAACACATGAAGGGTGATACACCTTCGGGCAACCCCTATAGCAAATATTTATCAGTACAAAAGTGAGAAAGAAAAGATACAAAGAGGTTATTCATACTCACCTGTGATCACAGACCACAAGGTCTCCACCATCGAAGCAAATGAAGCACAATTCTTCATCCTCCTTTGGCTTTGATGGTGCCCTTGTCCTTCTCCCATTAGCCACTTGAGGGCGACCACGCTTCTGCTTTGACCCTGTCCTTCTTCCAGCTGCCTTTGCCGGGCCCCCTTCATCAGTATCCACCTCATCATCCTCTTCTTTCTCAGCTGATTCTTCCTGATCCTTTTCAGCTGATTCTTCTTTCAACGATGAAACATTTTCGTCTTTTTCAGCTGAATCTTCTGGAAGAGCTGAAATTTTATTATCTTCGTCAATCTGTTCCTGTTGCAATGAGGACACTTCGGTGCTTTTACCAGCTGATGCTGCTGTCTCCTCTTTCAATTGCTCTTCTGAGAGCTCTTGTTCAACTTTTTCATGCTTAATCTCATTGACAGCCGCAGTGGAGACTGAAAGTTCAGATATGGGCTCTTTCTCTTTTTCTCCAACAAATTCTGCTGGCAATGAGGAAAGTTTCGCAACGTCTTCACCCGATTGTGGAATCTCCTCATCTAGTTGCTCAGACGGATGTATCCCATCAAGCTCTATGGGCTTGTCTTCAACTTCTTCTTGCATGATATCATCTGGTACATCAACTTTATCTTCTCCTTCTTTTCCAAGTAACCCTTGCTCCAATGAGGATACTTTGTCATCTTTTTCGGCCAATGTTTCCTGCAGTGAGTAAATTTTCGAGTCGCCTTCAACTAACTGTGGTCTCTCCCTGTTTAATTCCTCAGTTGAGCAGGCCTCATGGGCATCATCAATGTTGTCTCGCATTACCTCATCAATATCAGCAACAGAGACTAAAGGCTTTCTCTTTTCCTCTTCTTCACTCAATGAAGAAATTTTCTCATCTCCTTCAGCAAGTAGTGACCTTTCCCCATTGAGTTCTTTATCCGGGGTGGGTTCAGAAAAATCGGCAACGGCTTCTCCTCGGCATTCTCTTGCATGATCTCATCAATCAGAAGGTTCAGTGCATGGGATATTTCTCCTGCCTCCACCGTCACGCGCGTTCTTGCTTCTTTCTCGTCCCCTGCGGCTAATAGTGATATTTCCCTGTCTGGGCTCTTCTCCATCGGTATTCTCTTCCAATGGCCTCGTCGGCATGAAGGCTCAACGACGGGAGCTTTCTCCTCCTCCATCGCCACCACTGTTCTAGGTTTCCCCTCCTCTTCTTTCAATGAGGAAACTCTCTCATCTCTTTCATATACCTGTGGCTCATCCTCTCCACCGGCCATTAGATTTCTCCGCACACAATATTCACTCCTTCTCGCTCCGCAGTCGAGGGGGGGGGGCGACCGCCGCTCTCCTCCATCATCAAGTTTCGGCGGAACGGGAATCGATCCCTCTTCATCCAACCGATCGGATTCCTCCGTGATGGGTTCGTCGGCGGATCGAATCGACTGTCGAATGTCGACTTCGTCGAATTGGGGGGAAACCCGTTGGGGGTTCTCGTCTCTGGATTCCATGGCGGGTTGAGGATGGATGGAGTCTGGTTGTGGCGGTGATTCTTCCTCCATGAATTGAATCAAAACCCTAAAATTTACTTATTTCTTGGGAAGTTGGAGTTTTTAGGGGCCGTTTTGCTACGGGAAACAGGAACGGGTGGGGATAACTGATCCTTGGCACGTGTGTGCTGTAATATTATATATATATATATATAATATATATATATAATATATATATAATATACATATATATATATTAACATATATATATATATATATATATTATATATATATATATATATATATTATATAGGGAAAATTGCTTGAGCAAGCAAAATAAGTTAGGCCAATCATCCCCACCCCCAGCCCAACAACCATAACCCATAAGTCCTAAATTAAAAAATATATGCAACCACCACCCAAACCCACTGCCAAGAAACCAACTTCCCAATTACCCTTCTTCCCAATTAAAACTCAATCCATTTCCTCCTCTCCCTCCTCCTCCTCATTCGCACCCTCCTCCTCCACGACGCCTCCTCGGCTCAGTCTGCCTCCTCCCCTCCCTCACATCCTCCCCCTCCTCCGTTCACATCCTCTCCTCCTCCCTTTCCCCTCCTCCCCTCGCTCCTCCCTCCTCTGTCCATCCTCTCCTCTCCCCTTCCCCCTCCTCCTCGACCCCTCATCGGCTCCGTCCGCCCCCTTCCCCTCCTCCCTGACCCCCTCCTCAGGCTCCGTCTGCCCCCAGCTCTCTCTCCCCCCTTCCCTCCCCTCCTTCTCTCTCCTCATCCGTATCCTCTCCTCCTCCCCCTTCTTCCTCCTCCCCGACCCCCTCCTCGGCTCCGTCCACCTCCTCCCCTTCCCCCTCCCCTCATCCGACATCTTTAATTTTAAATTCTCACAGGCTTTGGGATTTGTTCATGGTGCTAAAGTCGTCCATGCTCCTGAACCAGTTCATAGACTTCTAAGGTAGATTTTTGATCATTTAAACATCTTTCCATTTAATTGAAAATGTAGTTTGTCTTTCAATAGGAGAAGTCAGATATATTTCTGTTGTAAAATACTTCTCCTTTTATGATCTATGTATCTTTTCCTAGCTGAGGCAGTATCTTAGAAGGTTAGTACACAATACTTCTGTATTGGTGCTTATTAAATATCTTTTGTTTTCCAGTGAAGTATCTTAGAAGGTTAGTACACAATACTTCTGTATTGGTGCTTATTAAATATCTTTTGTTTTCCAGTGAAATTGAGCACAATGAATTGCTTATTAAATATCTTTTGTTTTCCAGTGAAATTGAGCACAATGAATGCGACATTTTTCAGGGTATCCCATCAGGAACAAATTCTGGATTTGAGGTAAGTTCTGAATGGTTATCATATATGAACTTTAAAGATTTTGCTTTTCTTTACCTAGTCACTTTGTATCTTACAACAGAAAAAAAAGGCAATTCATTTGGGTCTTTCTACGTGAATCATTTCCTCCATTCAGCTCTATAAGGCGACTTCCTATATCATATTTCACTAATATTCAAGTCCTGTTGTTCTGTTTTTGTTTTGCACAATTACTGTCTTCTTTTTGTGGTCCACACAAACATTCTGCAGGTTAGTCTTTATAATTTTGGAAAAAAAAATGAAGTACTTTTTTTTCTAGGAAGAAGTACTAGTTAAAGTTAAAAGGCAAGCAATAAACAAAAAGATATTTCGGAGGCATTTGTAAAAGTTTTTACTTGTACATTTTTAGAGACTCCACTTTAGGCTGTTTTACAGAAAAATTATTTGAACTCTAAATCGTTGCTTTAGATAATATACAAATAGATGGTGATGCATTAAACTAAATTCTGTGTGAATTTTGGTGCCCATATGTGATATTTTAGTATGATGTGTGACTTATGCTGCATTTAGTCACATTTTGGTATTTTGTGTGACTTTTGTGGTTGTTACGTGACATTTTAGTATTCTGTGTGACTCTTGGGGCCCATATGTGACATTTCAGTATTCTGTGTGACTTTTAGGGCTGTTATGTGATATTTTTACATTCTCTGTGTTATATTCTTGTTACCAGTTATATATCCTGCTATTAAGTGTTATGTTATATTTCTACAGGTATGATTATGGCATACATGCGTATTTTTTCATCAAGGCGATCCTAGAGGGAAGGGAGATAATGAACGTTGAAGCCTTGCACATAGAGTCGCATATGCTACGAGTAGGAGAAATAACGTGAATGAAAAAATATGCACATGGAGTCGCATATGCTGCTCAACTCATATGTGAAGGCCGTGAATGAAAAAAAAACTACGGTTAAAATTAGACAGTGATGATCCATAATATTTTTTGTACTTTGGGGGTAGTGATGTTCCTATGATTGAGTGGAAGTATTAGACTCTACATGTAACTGTAAAGTTCTTACAGGTATCACTGTTAATACTAACAAGTCACATGAACATGTAATATGTCACATTTAAGTAGCAAATATCACAACAAAAGGGAAAATGTAACATGTAACAGACAACAGTCACAAAAGAGTCTGAATTCTGTTAGGAAACGTTAATCATACTAAAACATCACATAACAGCCTCAAAAGTCACACAGAACACCAAAATATCACATACAAGGAGCAAAAGTCACACAGCATACTAAAACATCACATAACAGCCTCAAAAGTCACACAGAACACACCATACTAAAATGTCACATAAAAGCCCCAAACGTTACACATCATACTAATGGTCACATATCTTCACATATAGCTCACACAACAATCCAACAAATGTCACACACAACTAGTAAACTAGTTATCATTTACATCATAGCGTTTAAACAAATGTTACAGTTACATGTAGAGTCTAATACTTCCACTCAATCATAGGAACATCACTACCCCCAAAGTACAAAAAATATTCTGGATCATCACTGTCTAATTTCAACCGTAGTTTTTTTTTTCATTCACGGCCTTCACATATGAGTTGAGCAGCATATGCGACTCCATGTGCATATTTTTTCTTTCATTCACGGCCTTCACATATGAGTTGAGCAGCATATGCGACTCCATGTGCATATTTTTTCATTCACATTATTTCTCCTACTCGTAGCATATGCGACTCCATGTGCAAGGCTTCAACGTTCATTATCTCCCTTCCCTCTAGGATCGCCTTGATGAAAAAATACGCATGTATGCCATAATCATACCTGTAGAAATATAACATAACACTTAATAGCAGGATATATAACTGGTAACAAGAATATAACACAGAGAATGTAAAAATATCACATAACAGCCCTAAAAGTCACACAGAATACTGAAATGTCACATATGGGCCCCAAGAGTCACACAGAATACTAAAATGTCACGTACCAACCACAAAAGTCACACAAAATACCAAAATGTGACTAAATGCAGCATAAGTCACACATCATACTAAAATATCACATATGGGCACCAAAATTCACACAGAATTTAGTTTAATGCATCACCATCTATTTGTATATTATCTAAAGCAACGATTTAGAGTTCAAATAATTTTTCTGTAAAACAGCCTAAAGTGGAGTCTCTAAAAATGTACAAGTAAAAACTTTTACAAATGCCTCCGAAATATCTTTTTGTTTATTGTTTGCCTTTTAACTTTAACTAGTACTTCTTCCTAGAAAAAAAAGTACTTCATTTTTTTCCAATATTATAAAGACTAACCTTCAGAATGTTTGTGTGGACCACAAAAAGAAGACAGTAATTGTACAAAACAAAAACAGAACAACAGGACTTGAATATTAGTGAAATATGATATAGGAAGTCGCCTTATAGAGCTGAATGGAGGAAAGGATTCACGTAGAAAGACCCAAATGAATTGCATTTTTTTTTGCTGTTGTAAGATACAAAGTGACTAGGTAAAGAAAAGCAAAATCTTTGAAGTTCATATATGATAACCATTCAGAACTTACCTCAAATCCAGAATTTGTTCCTGAGGGGATACCCTGAAAAATGTCGCATTCATTGTGCTCAATTTCACTGGAAAACAAAAGATATTTAATAAGCACCAATACAGAAGTATTGTGTATTAACCTTTCTAATATACTGCCTCAGCTAGGAAAAGATACATAGATCATAAAAGGAGAAGTATTTTACAACAGAAATATATTTGACTTCTCCTATTGAAAGACAAACTACATTTTCAATTAAATGGAAAGATGTTTAAATGATCAAAAATCTACCTTAGAAGTCCATGAACTGGTTCAGGAGCATGGACGACTTTAGCACCATGAACAAATCCCAAAGCCTGTGAGAATTTAAAATTAAAGATGTCGGATGAGGGGAGGGGGAAGGGGAGGAGGTGGACGGAGCCGAGGAGGGGGTCGGGGAGGAGGAAGAAGGGGGAGGAGGAGAGGATACGGATGAGGAGAGAGAAGGAGGGGAGGGAAGGGGGGAGAGAGAGC
>NC_033801.1:195045-223250 GCF_001876935.1 Asparagus officinalis | reverse complement strand
TATATATATATATATATGAGATTAATGGGTATCCTTGTCATAGGAGAGGATTTCCTCCTTGACACCTATGTGACACAATCCTCACCATCCCCATAAAATAGGAGAGAGAGTGTGAGTTGGTGTGGATTTGTGCTTACTTTATGAGAATTATGGGGATCGTGCTTATATTGACACAATCCCCACCATCCTCATAAAGTAGGAGAGAGTGTGTGAGTTGGTGTGGATTTGTGTCTACTTTATGAGGATTGTGGGGATTGTGCTTATATTGGCACAATCCCCACCATCATCATAAAGTAGGAGAGAGTGTATGAGTTGGTGTGGATTTGTGCCTACTTTATGAGGATGGTAGGGATTGTGTTTATATTGGCACAATCCCCACCATCCTCATAAAGTAGAAGAGAGTGTGTGAGTTGGTGTTGATTTGTGCCTACTTTATGAGGATTGTGGGGATTGTGCCACATAGGCGACAAGGAGAGAAATCTCCTCCTATGAAAAGGATACCCATTAATCTCTTTTGGGAATTAAAAGGAAAATTTTAAAAACTTTGGTGGACACACTATTCCCTATCCACTTAAGTTGACACAAGTTTTGTATTGTATATATATATATATATATATATATATATATATATATACTCTCTTTCAAAGTATGAGTTCGGGAAAATCTTTCTATAGTCAATATTACCCTTACTTTTTTTAAATATTATATTATTATCTAAATCTATTCTAATTATTCTATCTTCTTTGAATTAGTAACTAAATAATTTATTATATTCATAATGAGACTTAACATGTTATCGGATAAAATAGATATGTTTCATATAATTCAAATCCTTAAAGTACGAGTTCGGAAAAATCTTTCTATAGTTAATATTACCTTTAGTTTTTTAAAATATTATATTATTATCTAAATCTATTTTAATTATTCTATCTTCTTTGAATTGGTAACTAAATAATTTATTATATTCATAATGTGACTTAACATCTTATCGGATAAAATAGACATGTTTCATATAATTCAAATCATTTACTTATTTCAGTCCGTAAAGAAATAAAAAAAAACATATGCTAGCTAGCACCTACAAGTTTTTGGACTTTGTAAAAAATATTCTCTAATTTTTTTAAATTACAAAAACACCTCTACAAATTTAAAATTTTATTAAAGCATCTTGAAAATTATAAATTTTACTTATCTCAATTTAGTGAGAAATCTGAAAAATATATACTAACTAGAAACTGAAAGTTTTTTAACTTTGGAGAAAATATCTTGTAAGTTTTAAAAATTACAAAATACGCCTAAAAATTTAAATTTATAAAAAACACCTTCAAAATTTCAAACCTATAAACATACTAAAAACCTACAAATAACACAAACAACCCTCAAAAAATTATGGAATTTGCAATACACAATAAACTTTTTACAAATTATAAAATAAAACCCTCAAATTTGTAAAATTTATAAAAATCTTGATAATTTCTGACCTAACAGTACATTAAAAATATAAGAATTATAAATATCCCCTATGTAATTTATAATTTATAGAAAATACCCTTAAAGTTTCAAAAGTTACAAATAAACTTTTAAAATTCAAAATTTATAAAAAATACCATGAGAATTTCTAACCTATAGACACTAAAATGAATATGTAAAATTACTAACAACCCCTAGAAAATAAAAAATTTGTAAAAAATATCATACACTTTTTTAAAATATAGGTTTAGGAAATTTTTTTTATGGTAAATATAACCCATTATTTTTTTGAAAAGAACATAACTAATTGAAAATCTATTAAATTTAAATTTACAAAAAAATACCCTTAAAGTATAGTACATTGCAAATTACTCCTCCAAAGTTTGAATTTTTTTAATGATTTTTTTATAATTCCTTGATTTCAATGTAATGTTTAATAGTTTTGTATATTTGTAAATTACAAATTTTAGGGTGTTTTTTACACTTTTTAAATCTTTTGAGGGTGTTTATTTTATAATTTTCTACAATTTTATTGTGTTTTCAATGTAATGCACATATACTTCAATTAATAATGATATTAAAGAATAAGTCGTTCTTAAGATTATTAGACCATAGTTAAGTATGCACATCACTGTTCCTAGGTAGTATAGTTTATATATGCAAAAAATTTAGACAATCTATATGGTGGTTAAAAAGATTTTGACTTTAATGTACTATATTTTTATAAATTATATTTATTGTGAACTCACCATATAATTTTGACTGTGGTCATCATAATTTTAATACGTTTGATTGATTGACTATATACATATATAGAACATAGATTACTTTACTTTCTCACATAAGCTAATATATGGTGCTTAATAATTTAAATTATTATTTTTAAATTTAATATAAAGAGGAGCTCTAATAACATTTATTTATTTACCTATATCATAATACAATCTCAATTCCTATTTTTTGCTGGAGATTTATTCTATAGTTACATGTATCAAATTAGTAACTAAAATAATAATTATTTATGCTTAAATTAGGATGATTGTAGTTGGTCACTCACTATGGAATTTTTATGAAGATATATATCTTACTTTCTATAGCTATCTACACTGTCCATGTGTATTTTATAAATTAGTTCTTAATTTGACATATTAAATTACTTTTCCTTTATAGAAATTTCTTCCTTGACTTTTAGACTGTGTAATCACTATATCACCATTTTAGCGTAGAAAGAACCTCACTCTAAATAGGCTTCAAGCCAATGTTTGAGTTATACTAAAGTATATACTATTGCTACTATGTGCATATATTTTTAAGAAAATCATGTCAATACTTTTTTAATAAAAGTGAATATTCTAACATCTGATATTATAAAAACTAAATATAATCAATTAATGATTAGCAAAAAAGAACTTACGTCAGAAAAGTGTGAATAATAAGATAAAGATGAAAGATAATGATATTGCCAATAGTACTACAAATAGCAAACTATAATATAAAATTAAACTATTTTGTGGAGCTCAACTACTGGCTATAAGCATCGAGGTTTTTATATATATACTTATAATTTATTAAAAATGGTCATATAATCTTATAAAATAAAATTGATTTAATATTAAATAGTAATATCATTGTAATAATATCATTATTAGGAAAAAATCTTCATGAATCGATATGTTCTTTATGATATATAAGCTATGCACTCCAAATTCTTGTGTTTTTTATAGAGCTAAAAAGTTTGAATATGAGCCTCTAACATGTTGCTCTCACAACAACAAAATTCGTTTAGGAGATATGGATATTCCAAATGAGTTATGTATCCTATATACAATACAATTGCCCTAGACAAGTGAGTTAGAATAGCATTTTTTATTCACATCGTTTGGGGTAAGATTTGATAAGGACCTTGCATTAAAGAAAACAAAATATATTTAGGTGTTTGGTGGAAAAATTTGTAATAAAAGAAACGAAGAAAAATTGATTTGTATTCCTTTAATCTCAGTTACAATTGGATTTTCTGATTACAAAAGAGAGGATAATGGATTTGATTCTCCCATTTGTTTAATTCTGGGTTCTTCACGGTGGCGATGGAGTGCCTCCCTCGAATGCTCGCGTCGAGTTTGCTCACCGTTGACGATCCGCACGTCTTGATTCACTGGAACGGTATCTCCTCCTCACGATTTGACGCTGTGGAGAACTTACAAAGCAAGTTTTAGAACTCTTGTTGAGTTGATTGATCTTAACCGTAATTGGTTAGACAAGCCAAGGATCTCTTCTTTGCTGCCCCCAGAGCCCGATGAAAGATCCAGGATCCGAACTAAGCTGATTTCTTAGTTATTTATAAGGGATTAAGGGGTGTAACCGCCCCCTTAATTCGTTTCTTAGTTATTTATAAGGGATTAAGGGGTGTAACCGCCCCCTTAATTCGCTCCTAAGTGGGGCTAATGAGATGTAACCGCCCCTTAAATCACTCCTGAGTGGAGTTGTGATCCCCTCAGATCGTGGGAAACGGTTTTGAAACTGTTCAGCTCGTGTTTGAACGAGTCAAATGCAAAATCCGCGTTTTGGCATGAATTCTGCGTTCAAATGCAGTGTCTGGAAGCTCAAACGCATCAATTTAGAAGCTACGTTGGCAGCGTTGGAAGCTGCTCGTGAGCTACGTTTGCAATAACTTGGAAACTGCGTTGGCAGCGTTAGAAGCTGCGTTGACAGCAATTTGGAAGCTGCGTTGGCAGCGTTGGAAGCTGCGTTGGCAGCGATTTGGAAGCTGCGTTGGCAGCGTTGGAAGCTGCGTTTGGCAGCAGATGGAAGTTGCGTTGGCACAACGGATGAAAGCTGCGTTGGCAGCTTTCGGAGGCTACGTTTGCGGCCGAACATGAGCTGCGTTGACAGCTGGATCTGAGCTGCGTTTGCAGCGTTTGGAGCTGAATGTGAGGTGCGTCTTGATGCTGGTACGCGGGGAGGACTTCCGCGTCTTGATTTGAAGAGACCGTCGATTTGTAATCTCTTTCTGTCAAAACGTTACAAAGATCGTTATTTTGTAATCTTTGCTTTAGCTCTTTGATATGTGAGAGTCGTCAGATTGTAACTCGATCCCGATGTTGATTGTGAAGGCTGTTGATTAGAGCTTTCATCAGTTGTTGTGAAGATCGTCATATTGTAACCATCATCGATCTTCATGAAAGTCTTCAAATTGTGGCCTTCTGGAAGTCGTTGAATTGTAACCTCTATTGTTGTTGTTTGATGGGGATAAGCTATCTGTTGTGATTTTTAGACATCCTACATTAGGGCACATGGCGAAATATATCATAATCTCTATGTTCTAATTTCGTAAGAAAATAATTTTTCATACTTTCAGTTTTACTTCTATGATACAAAGAATGAGTTATAAAATTGAATGAGAATATTAGATATAAATATGAGTGAAACATCAACTAAAAGTTAACGTGAATATGAGTCAAACTACGACTAAAAGTTTAATGGACATATTGCAAGTAAATTCATATGCAAAATTTCTTTGTGAATTGAATGATCACCTATCTTTTAAAGACGTTAAGATACTAATAAATAGAGATGTTATACTAGATTAATGTGTTTATAATTCACAAATAGTAGATCACATGGTCACAGTCTGGATTGAAAGGAAACAATGATAATATTTTATTTGAGAGAGAGAGATTATTGAGTTGATGATCAATCTAAAAAAAACTTTATTTTATTTTTTTATTTTTACTCTATTATCATCAATTTAAATAATCATGATATTCAATCACGTGCATTGCACGTGCATCTCAACTAGAAATAATTAGCAAAATTGTCTCTTTTTTGCCACGTTGTCGAAGGCTGACCAAAAAATATTCGATTTTGCAAAAAATTATTTTCAAAATACACAGGACTAGCTAGTAGTCCCTTGTAATTTGTGCTAAATAATCCTACTTTCTACAAAAACACTATGTATTCTCTGGGCATGTATGAGAGAGTTAGCTAATCTCCAATACATATAATAACCTCATGTACATATAAAGCATTCAAATTAACTTCATATACATATCCAAACTTATAATTTTCATAATTTCGTGTGTGTAACTTCATACACCTTGCATTAACATGAAAACATGATTCATACCGCATCCAAATCAAAACACAATTGGTAAAAATAAATACATATTAACTCCATACACTAAAATCTCACAACAAAACCGATTCTTGATTGACCATTCACGTATAGCAAAAACCAATGACTTATTGTTCTAGAATAGATCTCCTTTTTTAAAGGTGAAGTCTTCAATTCAATCAAAATTTGAGCCAACATCAATAAATTTAGCTTCTCAAGCATTTAGCCAATCCTCATTTTGAAATTCTTCTAGCAATGGTTCCCTAAACTCCACATAATTGTTGTTTACACAAAATTCATTCATCCAACGAGGGTCATCATCAATGTCTCTAATAGCACATTGCATGCTATCAAGTCACTCATCTTCTTCAACATCTTCAGAGTCATCATTTGCTTCCTCTTCTACAATCATTCTAGTTGGTAAATGACCCATAGCGAGCGTTGTCGAACATTACACTTGACGTCGCACTAAGTGAAGACCCGCTTAAATGTTGTAGTTGAGTCCATTCCTTTTCACTCAAGCCATTTTCTAAGCTCATGGCACTTAGATATGACATAAGTTCACTTGAGTTATTTTTTAAGTCAAGCATGTGGGAGAACACCCCCGAGATATTTCGAAACTTGGGCAGCATCAGAAATCAAAAACTTTTCAATGAACAACTTAATTAAGATTTACTTTTCAAAGAGTTGTTTTAAATCGGTCAATTCTTGACCATTGGTGATATTTGTAGCAATTGTTCTATTCTTGTTTATCGGACAGTTGAAGAACACCTTAGTTGCATAACTATGTGTATTTCCTTCATCATCCCATCAAAATTACATGATTTAGATAACATGAACATTTTCCTAAAATCTCCTCGTATATGGGCATACTATTCAATGTAATAATAGTTAGTCTTCCACTCAAGAAGCAAATAATGAGTATCTGTTCACCATCAAAACTAAAAAAATATATTTTATTATATGCAACTTATTTATTACACTTCATATCTTTAAAACTTTAAAGATGCTACATCAAAATTCCTATAGCAATTTTCTAGTTAAACTGTAAAAGGAAAAACCTATATCAAAAGTCACTATACCAATTTTAACCAGTAATTGACAAATCCTATAACAAATTTACTATATCAAATTTATAATTAAACCCTAATTGAAAATCTATAATTTAATATTATTTAAATAATTCATTAAATTTTTTCTTATGCAACTCTAAAATCCTAAATTCTCTTTTTTTTTCTTGATTGTAACCAAACCATACTGTTATGGTCATTTTAGTGTTGAGAAATGATCTCCAATCAATGGCGGACAAGTGTCCCACATTATGCATAATCAAGTCAAACAGTTCAAAATAATGAGAAGGCCAATTCAGTTGACGCGATAAGCCGACATCTTACGAGGACGATCCGAAAGGCTTCACGAGTTGGCGACTCGAAAGGTGTCACATATTGACAACCCGATAGGCGTTATGCATCAACTCTTGACTAAGTCGACCGCCTAATCATGCTACTTGCCCGACTCATTGGCTGACACTTTGCGAAAGCGACTCAAAAGGCGGTACTTCTCAACCATCTGACGAGTAGAAAGGTGACAAAACGCCTCAAGCCTCGAGGCCCCCTCCTGTGCACTGATGACCAATCAACTCGCAATAAAAATGCCATTAAATGCATTATGGGCACCATCATTTCTCTGTCCCTAATAGTATTTATGACACATCAAATCACGTCAGCACCGCACACCCCCTATCACTTCACATTAAACACTAAAGTGATCTTTTCTCCACTTGTTAGCCGACACCTATAAAGTTGAGACTGATGTGGCCGCCAACCCATGCTCGACCAAAAATACCCTTCTACCCTCCTGCCCTTACTATAAAAGGAGATACTTTTTTCAATTATGGGGTAGATTTTTACTACTACTCTCTGAGCTTAAGAATTACTGTAGTTCCTTTTACTTCTCCACTCAAACAAATAACTGACTTGATTTTTAAAGGAATAATCGGGGAATCAGACCCCGCCCTCTTATGATTTGTTACTTGTGCAGAGAAGAACAACTTGCTCAAGGACCAGACATTCAGAGAGTCAGAGGACCTCCGCCAACTTAATCAACTCCTTTTTATTTGACTGTGTGATACCATACATCAACGCATACTGTTCATCAAAATTCAAATAAAGTTTTCCAAAAATTATTGTAAATTTTATATTGTAATTGAAATTAAAAATTTCTAGAAAAAGAGAAAATTTTTACCTCTAGAAGGAGTCCGTTGGATTGGACGACATTAGTCAGAGTTGTTTGGAGGTTGTGGTTGTTGAATCACCATCAGAATTCATCGGGAAGAGAAAGACTCAAGAGAGAGGGACGACTTTAGGGGGCAGGGAGGGAGAGATTGAGTGGGGAGGGGGGTGGGGGATGAGTGGTCAAGAGAGAGAGAGAGAGATCGAGTGGAAGAGGGAGAGAGTGGTAGAGAGAGATGGATTGGTCAAGAAATAAAGTAGGAGAAGGAGATCGCGATATCGAGATGAGGGAATATGGGGTTGGTTGAGAGAATTGTGCTTGAGAGAGGTGGGGTTGATCTGAGTGAGAACTAGGGCATGAAGCGTTTTTTTATATGGCTAACAAATACACGGGACTACTAAATACACGAGACTACTAATCTCGTGTATTTTGTTGGCTAACATGGGATACTTGTCCCATAAAATTTGTTGGTCGAGGTTGAAGTATCTATTTAACACTGGGACTGTTAATCACATTCATAGCATTGGATCAACATAATTAGCGATCACTAATTACACAAGACTACTAGTTACGTGTATTTCAAAGATGAATTTTTTACAAAATCAAACTCTTTTTGGCTTGCTTTGATGATATGGCCAAAAAAGCCTGATTTTGTTATTTGGTAGAAAGGTCAATTTTTCTTTTTAAAAAGTCATTTTAAAGAAATTCTCCTAGAATATATCATGAAAGATGGAGATATAGACCTCTCTATCCTTGCTAGTTCTGTGTTTTGATATGTCGCTGTTAGATGTCAACTATTTTTACTAATAACGTTTTGTTTCTTTCTTTCCTAGTTTATTTTGGTCTCGCTCATCACTTGCTTTCAAAAGGGTGGCACTAGGGGCTCACCCCCAACTACAACCTCAACCACACCCCCTCTCTTATTTGCTACAGTGTACTGGGCCCCACAGCGGATTTAAAAAATTTAAGATCCCATGTGAGGCCCGGTGCACTGTAGCAAATGAGAGAGGATGTGTGATTAAGGTTGTGGTTGGGGGTGTGCCCCTATCATTTTTTCTTTCAAAATTGTTTTCCTTGTACGAAAAGAATTGATAAATAAATAAATGTATGATTAATAAAATAACATATGAGTTGATTAGATATAAACAGATGAGCAATCACATAAGAAAAATATTGTAAAATGACCTTAAAAAGGTGATAGGCATGAAAGAGATTATCAAATGTTGCAATGTAAAAATATTGAAGTGGAAACTTAGAAGATGAATATCACTACAAAGTTCGATCAAAAGAAAAATTCTAAGCCCATTGGAGGTAATCCGGACATTTGAGATGTTTCAATATGGCTCTTACGATATTCGGTTTGATTATGTGTTAGGTTAATATGTTATTTAAAAAAAAGATAATTTTGAAAAACAAAAATGGAACAAACATTTATCAAGTTTATACCCATGCTTGTACTCTTTATCCTTGTCTACAAATGTCAATATTCGTAGTCAAGGAAACTTCCATAACCATATATGGCATTGGCATCCACTTCTTGTCTACAAATGTCAATATTCGTAGTCAAGGAAACTTCCATAACCATATATGGCATTGGCATCCACTTTTGAAGAGAAGCATCTCATCCTCTTCCTCAAGGAAACTTCCATAACCATATATGGCATTGGCATCCACTTTTGAAGAGAAGCATCTCATCCTCTTCCTACAATGCCAAACTTGAGCTCATGAATTTAATTGCTTTTCACAGTGTTACCAAACAGGTTGATTGCCCTATATGGTCTCTTACAGTAAATGGTTCATTCACTGTCAAATCTCTATATGATTTCCTAAATACTAGAGGAATTGCTTTTTCTACTTACAAAGTGGTGTGGAATCAAGTTATGCCAAGTAAAGTTCAGTTCTTCACATGGCTTTTATCCTTGAACAGACTTCACACTAAAGATAATCTTATAAAAAAGGTTGGAATGGAGACTCGACATGCATTCTATGTGATATTCATCCTGAAACTAGTGATCACTTATTCTTCACATGCTCTCTCGCCAAAACTGTATGGAAACATTTCAGTGACTATTATCTAGCTTTCATTTGGCCAACATCACTATATGATCTTTTCATTGCTGTTTAATCTATACATAATATTCAGGGAATTATATGGAGATCAATTTTCTCTACAGTGTGTTGGTTCTTGTGGACATCAATGAACAATTTTGTTTTTGAAAACAAATCCTTCTCTGCTACCACAATCATTAACTCAGTTGTCTCTGCTTTATATGAATGGTCAGATTCTGGAAGAGGGAAGGCTGCACTTAAACTTGCAGCGGCTTTCGAAGACAATCCTATCTCGAGGTGCAGCAGTGTTTAAATTAGACTTTATCAGTTTGTTGTATATATCTTTTGTTGGCAAGTCTGTTTGTTTCAATTAGTCTATAGAAATTTTAATTTCTCTTTACTATATGTACGGCCGGCTTTGGTTTTTTCTTATATCCATGTCAACGGTGAATGACGGTAAGGCCCTCTCTTCACCTTCATGGATGTTTGAAAGAAGAAGGTCATACATCCCTAGTTAGAGAAATTATTTTTTCTATCTACTAATTACTATGGATACATTTCGTATCCTACTTTTGTACAAATACTTTTATTTTAATGAATAGGGAATATCCCTTGTTTTTCTCTAAAAAAAAAAAAAAATGGAACAAACATTTCCCCCTTTTTTTGTTTATTTATTTACCAACTGTAAGCTAATACGATAGTTAAGTGATCAATATATCATTTGGTATTTTTCCTAAAAAATCATAGCAAGTGAATATTATACAATTTATTGGAATCTGAAAAACACAATAACCTCACTAATAAAACCACATTAGTTGGATAGAATTCTTTAAATTGCGCGAAAAATGCGAAAAGCATATATGGTTTGTGTTCCCTGTAGAATTTTTTTTTTCCAGTTTGATCTTTGGTTGCATAGTATGGTTGTTTACTATGTTTCGATCATATGGAAATTCTTCACTGGTAGAACTCAAACCAAAAGAGAAAAAATAAGACGAAAAGTTCTCCAATAAAAGAAAAGGGAAGAAAAGGGGAAAAAAATAATAAAAGGAGAAGAAGTATAATTTTTGCGGATGTTGAGTAGAGTTTGAATTTGATTTTTTGCTAGATAATAATAGTCAAGTTTATCATTCTATCTACTCCTCTATACTTAAAAGGAGAATCCAAAGGGTAACTGTTCATACTACAGCAAATTAAATACTGTAGCATGAACACAGTAAACCAAATCTGGTCCTCTGCAGTTGAAATTGTTGTTAATGCTACATTATTTTACCGTAGCATAAACAGTAAATCAAATATGCTCATCCATACTTGAAGTTACTATTCATGCTACAGTTTTTTTTACTGTATCATAAAACACTAAAGCAAATCAAATGTATTAAAATTTGGATCATTCTTTAATTATAGAGGAGTATATAATGTTTCTAAATCAAATGTATTAAAACTTGAATTTCTTTTAAGTATAAATGAATAAATATGATTTCTAATTTTAAGTATACAATAATTAAATCATATGCATTAAAACTTAGAGGGAAACACGTCTAAAATGCCGCGCTTAAAAAAATAGGGGCCGTGCTTTACATCATTGCGTGCAAACTAGTTCTATATGATTAAACTTCAATTGGGCAAGCGAGTCCAAAAACTAAGCTCATAAAAGCAGGTTTTGGGTTGACTGGAACCTCTTGAGTTGGTGTCCGAAACAGGGTTCGGTCGGTTCGGTTCAACAAAAGTGACCCACCCCGTCCCCGCTGCTCAGCTTTAGCACCGATTGGAATTAGTTTGCGATCCGATGGGGGGCCTGTAACCTACTACAGCGCTCCGCCGATTGGCTTTGCCCCAAGTGCAGCGATTCGTGTGGGACCCCCCCACCTCAAAGCGAAATCAGAAGGGAGACCAGATCAGAATGCGGCGGAGAATCGCAGCGGTCGCCGCCGTCGTCCTCCAGCCGGACGTCGTGGGGCCCGACAGCGATGGGATCCATCGCTCTCGACCTCCGTCCTGTTCTCGGGATCGACCCCTTCACCCTCGGTATGGACTCAAAACTAACTATGCTCCTTGACTGTTCACAATTCTTGCCGAACGAGATCTCATGTTGCTTGTAACCAGTTGGCTTGGCTTAGCTTTAGTAAGTAGATAAATTAATTAATTATAGTTAATGCGTTTCTGGGATATTTGATGGCGGTAGCATATATGTATATATATTTAATATATTTTTTTTGTTGCCTTTTGTTCTCTGTGGATTTATTACCGACTGAAGACCGAGCTAATTTTATTTTATAAATAATGGCGCAAGTTTTCCTTTTTTTTTTAAGTTGTTACTGTCATCATTTTCTTTCATGTCTATTTTCTTGGCATCGTGCTTGTTTTGCTCGTGTCTTTCCATGGTTAAGACTGCTTAGGATGGTACAGGAAGCTTCAGCCTCTTGAAGCTCATGCAGGAACGCCGGTGGGTCGGAGGAAGGAGTGGGAGCGACCAACGCAATTATGACACGTGGCAGAGTGTTGATGCCTACTAGAACTCGGAGATCTTTGGAACCCTCTTTAACATGCTCCGCTTCTCTTGCACTATATTGTTATCTAATTTCTGAAATCATATTTTCACAATCCGTGGTTTTATAAGGTCAAAACCACCAATACGTCCAAAGCAATTACGGCTAGACCAACCTGCTTCTGTTTGTTCCGAGTTTTGACAGCAATAGCTGCTAATGATTTTGGAAATAAAACCTCCTAGACTAATGATCTTCTATGCCGCACGAGGATTGGGATCAAAAAGAACTTGTAGAAATATGGTTCTTTTAGGATATAAGTGGTCCCATACGCCTCGTAAAAATCCCAAAAGTATGATTCTTTATCTATCTTTATCTTTTTCACCGTGTTTCATATCTTCCTGCTCATGCTTTCTTGTGACGGGAAAAGTTTCCATGCAAAAATGTCTCTTTCTTTGTCCATTACCAGAAGTCAGTTAATACTTCCCTAATTTGATGAGAAAAGTGTGGCATATGCAGTCTCTCATATCTATCTACTTCGTCCTTCAGAATTTTGCTCCTTCATTAGCCTAGGCCTCGCGCTAATGGATTTGTCTATTGCCAATTTTCTCTATCCTCTTATGTCATCTCACCTTCATACCTTACGGATAATGTATTGGTTGATACAGTTGACTGTATGAAAAGCTCTAATCAATCTAATTAGCCTTCTATTACTTGTTTTGTGGGTTCTTCCGAACTGAGTTAATTAGACTATTCCATGTAGTCTAAACACTAATCTATGTTATCGCGTTGAGAAATTTCCAGTCTCATTCTGTTAATTTGTGAGCTGGCATCATCATATAATGTGCAATTATGGGAATTCGCTAGTCACTGCAGCACAAGATGTTTATGTCTGAATATATGAAGTGAGAAACAAGTTTGACACTTTCCTATTGCAAGTGAATGTCCAAAAATAGGAACTTTCGATTCTGAATAGTGAATATACTAAGTGGGACCTTCTTATCATGGTCAAATTTCTGTTTCAAACATAAGATGCTAAAATCTTCAAGATTTTTGTATTTCGCCAGTATCTTACATTGTATCCGTTTCTGCTACGGGAATGTCTATACCTGAGGCGTTTACTCAAAGAGAGCATCAACCGTATAAATTTGATGTGGTTCACGTGAAATATCTTGATGAAGTCTGTACAGGCTATGTTATTACTAATTAATGTAGATAATATGAAACTTTCTACTATTCTTCGGGTCTTGTAGTTACATACGAAGGAAAATCAAGCTTGAAGATTTTCGTTTCCACATTTTGTATAATATTCAAGCAGTTTTTCTTTGCTCTAGTACATGCACATATGCATTGACAAAAGTGTACATTCTTGTCCATGTACGGAGTAAATTGATTAGGCACTCATACAGCGAGAAATGATATCACCATTTATTTGAAAATGGACCAGCTGGAGGTGCATTTTCTATTTTGCTTTTGTTACAAAAGAATGAAAACCCTAATCATATTAATGAGATAACATGGGCTTATATTGGCCCTTACAACTTACAAATAACCCCCTAAATATACTAATATGTCAACACTCCTCCTCAAGATGGGCGAAAGATATCTACTAAGCCCATCTTGTCACATCCTCTAATCATATCTACTGAGCTAAGACCCTTAGTCAGACAATCTGCTGCCTGGTCCTTAGTTGGAACATGACTTAACTCTAGTAGTCTACTGTCCAACTTCTCTTTGATGAAGAACCTATCGATCTCGATGTGTTTGGTTCTATCATGCTGTACTGGGTTGTTGGCGATACTGATGGCTGACTTGTTATCACACCACAACTTCATCTTTGCTCCTTGATCCAGCTTCAGCTCCACCAACATACTCTTCAACCACAACAATTCCGCAACTCTTAAGGCCATAGCTCTGTACTCTGCTTCAGCTGTTGATCTTGCAACCACTGTCTGCTTCTTGCTCTTCCACGAGATCAAGTTGCCTCCTATAAAGATGCAGTATCCTGAGGTGGACCTCCTGTCATCAGCACAGCTAGCCCAATCAGAGTCACAGTAACCCTCAATGCTCACATGTTCATTCTTCCTAAATATCAGCCCTTTTTCGGTAGCACTCTTCAAGTACCTTAGAATTTGGTACACTGGGTTCATATGACCATTCCTCGGATCATGCATGTAACGACTTACCACACTCACTGCAAAAGAGATATCGGGACACGTGTGACTCAGATAGATCAACCTGCCCATCAGCCTTTGGTATCTGGCACGATCAACTGGTTCTCCAGCTTCAGCACCCAGCTTGAACTTCTGATCGATCGGTGTAGTTGCAGGTTTGCACCCTAACATCCCTGTCTCTTTGAGAAGATCTAGTGTATATTTCCTCTGGGATAGGACAATCCCCTCAGCTCCTCGAGCTATCTCTATTCTAAGAAAGTATCGAAGCAAGCCAAGATCTTTCACTTCGAATTCCTTACCCAGTCTCACTTTAAGTTGGACGATCTCCTTCTCATCATCTCCTGTAATAATCATATCATCCACATATACTGTAAGCATGGTGATGTGATCTTCACTCCGTCGGAAGAATACGGTATGATCGGTGTTAATCTGATGGTATCCCATACCTATCATAGCCCGTCTGAATCTGTCGAACCAAGCACGGGAAGATTGCTTCAGCCCATAGAGACTTCTTCAATCTGCAGATCTTGCCCACTGTCTGATCTGTGTTGAATCCTGATGGTATCTCCATGTATACTTCTTCCACCAGATCTCCATGAAGAAATACATTCTTCATATCTAGTTTGTGTAGTTTTCATCCACCATTTACTGCCAGAGAGATCAATATCCGAACAGTGCTCATCTTCGCCACCGGTACAAAAGTCTCATCATAGTCGATACCATATGTCTGACTATACCCTTTTGTCATAAGACGAGCCTTATAACGCTCAACCTGTTCATCTGGATTCTGCTTCATAGTGAAGACCCACTTGCATCCAACTACTTTCTTTCCTTTTGGTAGTTTTACTAACTCCCAAGTACAGTTCTTCTCAAGAGCCCCTAGCTCTTCGTGCATAACCGCTTTCCACTTTGGGTCATTCTTAGCAACCTGCCAATTGTTAGGTACAGTAACAGAGTCTAATGATGCAATAAATACTTCATGTGCAGGATGGATATTAGAATATAATACAAACTGGGCAAGATCCCAATCATATCTATCGGGAGGATTTTCTGTATTACTGCGAGTAGTTCTTTGTATTGACATTGGTGTGGGAGGAGTAAGGAGAGGAATATTATCACATTGGGAGGAATCTGGTGGTGGTGTAGGTGTCTCAGAAGTCGGGGCAGACGTTGGCAAGGGACTTGGCACCAGTGGCACTGTAGGTACTGTAATTTGCTTTCCCTTCCTACTATACGTAAGTTGCTTCCCCTGAACCGTGGGCTTAACACCTCTTGTCTCCTTCTCCTATTCTTCTTCTTCATTCTCCTGCTCCTCCTCAGCCAATTTTCCCTCCCAGGGAATCGATAGAGAAATCGATTTTTTCATATTATTCTCTACATTGTTCACCTGCCTCTCACCATTCTCCCCCTCTCGCCTCATACTTCTAATATCGGGTGAGTCATCAACGGATGAGGTTACCTTTCGGGTGTAATATGACTCGAGTTCTCGAAAGTGCACATTCATGCTCACAAACAACATCTTCTGCACCGGGCTCCAGCAAACATATCCCTTCTGGGTAGCAGAATATCCTACAAAGATGTACTTTACTGCTCTAGGGACGAGCTTCCCGATGGATGGTCTGTTATCCTTCACAAAGCATACACAGCCAAACACCTTTAGTGGAAGAAGCCCATCATTATCTTCCTTCAATATCTCATACGAAGACTTCCAATCCAGCACTCTCGAGGGCATTCTGTTGATCAGCGTCGTTGCGGTCAACACTGTTTGCCCCCATAATATTTCTGGGACATTCATGAAGATCATCATACTTCTAGCAACCTTTAAAAGATGTATGTTCTTCCTTTCCGTTACCCTATTCTGAGCTGATGTGTATGGACATGTCGTCTGGTGCTGTATTCCCTGAGCTGACAAGTATTCCCCAAACGCTCTGTTGATATATCCTGTCCCATTATCAGTCCTCAATACCTTTACCACTGCTCCGTATTGAGCCTGAACATACCTATGAAAGTTTTGGAAGCAACCAAAACTTCACTCTTATTTTTCATCAGGTATAACCAAGTAACACGAGAGAAACAATCAATAAAGGTAACAAAACTTCACTCTTATTTTTCATCAGGTATAACCAAGTAACACGAGAGAAACAATCAATAAAGGTAACAAAATATTTGTATCCATTCATAGAACTTCGAGAGAAACAATCAATAAAGGTAACAAAATATTTGTATCCATTCATAGAACTTGTGGAACAAGGCCCCCCAACATCTGAATGTATCAGGTCAAAAACATGAGAACTCCTATGACCAGAACTAACATAAGAGCTTCTAATAAGTTTTTTAAACTCACAAGCATCGCATACAAGTTTCTGTTTATTTGCTTTCTCAAATAAAGATGGATACAACCTACTTAAAACACTAAAGGATGAGTGTCCCAAATACTGGTGATGAAACATCAACACATTCTCAGCACTCATCTCAGATCCTACTCCTGCTCTCTCTACCATTGACACCAATGCTGAATCCAGTCCTTCACGATCCAGGTACCACAGTCCACTACTTCATGTGCCAGTCCCAAGTCTTCGTCCTGTCCCCTTCTCTTAAAAGATCACATTGGGAATGTTAAAAGAAACAATACATTTTAGTTGGAATATGGTAGCACTAATGGACGAGATTGACTGGAAAGAAAGGAGCATGCAAAACATTAGATAAAGTTACAGAACCTGTATAATTGACTGTACCCTTACCAATCACTGGCTGAAATGTGCCATCAGCTGTTTGGATACTATCAGTCGATGCTAGGTGAGTATATGAGGAGAACTCACTAGCATTACCTATCACATGTCGAGACGTACCGGAGTCGACTATCCATTCTGATGATCTATTGGGAGACATAAAAGCAATAGCATGTATGTCATCAGTACCTTTGGTCGGATGAGCATAAGTAGCAGTGTTGCCTCTGACGAAGAATGAAGTGGATACCTCCTTAGTCCCACTCCTCCTATCTCCATTTCCTGCTATTTTTTGCTTCCTCCTGAGTATCTCCAGGAGCGCATGATCCTCCTCAGTAAAGACCATCTCAGCTGTTTCTTTTCCATCTGCTACCATCAGATTCGCTCGGTTGCCTGCTCCTCTTCCACCTTGTCGACCCCCACGATCACGATCACGACCTCCGAACTGTCCACGTCCACCCGAGTCTCCTTCCTTGGGTGGTTTGGTGCAAGCAAGCCTTAGATGACCCACTTCACCGCAGTTATAGCACTACCGGGTCTCCCCTTTGGATCCAGTATTGAGAGGTTGCTAATGTTGGCTTCACCACAGGAAGTCCACCTGTCCCCGTCTGTAGCCTAATGCGAGTCTCCTCCTGGATCATGGCCGATACTGCCTCCTCAATTGTGGGAATCTTCGGCTGAGCTAGCAGCAATACAATCCTCTGAGCAAACTCTGATGTCAGCCCCTTGAGAAACACCATAGTCCGTTCCTGTAGAAAGGCCTCCCGTTCTTTACATTCCGGGTCCTTGCAGCTCGCCCGAGTTGAGAAGTGATCATAATCTAGCCACAGACGCTCCAGTTCTGTGACATACTCCTGTACGGTCCTCTCTCCCTGGACTATGGCGTCGATCTCTCCCTTTATCTGGAACACTCTCAGGTTATTCTCCACTCCATCATAGGTCCTCCTCAATTTTTCCCAGACGTCCTTCACCTTCTTAATGCCATCCACTGTGGCGGCGATCGACTGGATCAATGAGTTGAGGAGCCAGATGTACACCAACATATGAGTGGACTTCCACTCATCTCTTCCTGTCGAGTCCTCATCCGGCTCTGTCTTCTCTCATGTCAAGTACCCCTCTAGGTTCCTCCCTGCAAGGGTGTATCTCACCCGTCGTGACCAGCTCAGGTAAGTAGCCGGTCCATCAAGCTTCAGATCGATGGTCGGGAGTTCCAACTTCTTCGGTGATCTTGTCGCGCTCTCACCAGCCGATAACTTCATCAATTGCATCAAAGTTGTCACCTCCGCGGGGTTCAACTTCTTGATGATCTCCTCCATCGATCAGGTTCTAGAGCAAACACCTATTCACCTTCTCTTCGAACTCTTGTTGTGTGCAGTGAAAATTCCGGCAGCACTTCTGCTGCACAACAAGAGTAAGATCTCAACAAAATTCTCGTTTCTCAGAGGAAACAAGAATCAAAAGTGATATATCTCATCACTATGAGATATACACTCTTCCTCTCATCAGTTCTAGGACTGAAATGTCGAGGGAATCCATGCCAAATTCTAGGTTCGGCAGGGTGCAGCAAGGGGGGGTTGGTTGAACGGGCAGGTGGGGGGGGGGGGGTTAACGCAGATCTGTCAGGTGGGGGGGAGGGGGTTTGAGCGCAGATCTGCCAGAAGGGGGGCTTCGTTGGAACTACAGGTGGGGGGGGCTTCGTTAGATCTGCAGGTGGGGGGGGGGCTTCCGGTTGAACTACACGGTGGAGAGGTGGGTTCGGTTGGATCTGTTAGGTGGGGGGGGGGTGGCTTCGAGCGTGGATCATATTTCTGAAAGGGATTAGGGGCTGGCTGAAGTCAAGGGGGTAGCGAGGCGGGTTTCGCGGTGAAGGCGGCTGGCAAGCGGGTAGGTGTCTGAGGGGGGGGGGAGGCAGTGAAGGGGGGTTTGGGGGCTCGGCGCTAGGGCTGGTCTGGTACCAAAAAGAATAAAAACCCTAATCATATTAATGAGATAACATCGGCTTATATTGGCCCCTACAACTTACAAATAACCCCCTAAATATACTAATATGTCAACAGTTACTTTTTGGTTTGCCTTTTAACTCTTGTAGTTGGAGCGCCATTCATCCCCAGCTACATGGTATTCAGAAATGAGTGTTTGGTTGCGTTATTTTGGAACTACTGGTGTAGTCAGTCAATGCATGTCCCAAAAGCGTTGCTGAAAATAGGCGCAACTATCTTCATCTTAGGAACCGTGCACAAAAGAGCGAGAATAGCAAATTTAAGCTTAATGACTCATTTTTGGCAAGTTTCTCTCCTTTCTCATGCATTTGTAGTAGGTTTCTTTCATTTGAAAAGCAATAACTAAATTAGGACCTTAGGTTTATTTAATGATTATTTATTTAGTTAGATACAAGCCATCCAAAACAACATTATGCTATTCTTTCTTTAGTAGTTGGAATTGCAATGTGATAACTGAGCACACCCTAAAGTGTGGGTCTTCCATAAATAAGAGGAAGTTCAAAACATGACAAAACATCCTCAGGTGTTGGAGGGGGGTTGTGTTGGGTATTGAAACCGCTTTCTCATAATTAATGGACGCCGACACTCTTCCCTATTTTCCTCACCTCGTTTCAACCTCCCTCCTAAAGGTTGCGAGTACAACATTGCTTAAATGGTAGTGCTATAGGAGGAAGAGACCTTGCACAGATACTAAATCGCTGTTGGAATGTGTTTAAATTATTATATTCTGTATTCTTTTAAACCCTTTTGAGCCCAATGTCACTGTATTTCTTATATATAGATTGCTTTGCACATGTTCTCTTATCTGACGTATTGAAGATTTCATCTTCTTCTTGCTGCACTTTCGAATATTATATTATTCATTATTTTTCTTTAATTTATTATTAATTCATCATTTTTGTCCTTCTCATTTAAGTTAATATATCAGGTACTTCATTAATGGTAGATATGTAATGGTAGGTCCACGACCAGTCATATGATATGAAGATCTGTAAATAATGTGGGACGATAGAAACAACTTGAGTTTAGTTTGACCAGAAAATTTGCCATGAACATAATGATCTGAGGGTCTTTAAATTATGTTGGTCATAAAAAAGGAAAAATTCTTCATACACGCATTGAATATAAGAAACCAAGCACATCTATATAAAGAAATCGAAAAATTCTTCATACACGCATTGAATATAAGAAACCAAGCACATCTATATAAAGAAATCTGGAATCGTCAATGAAAAATCAAAATATTATAAACTTTAAAGAAACCAAGCACATCTATATAAAGAAATCTGGAATCGTCAATGAAAAATCAAAATATTATAAACTTTACGCCATACCCTTCATCTCCAAATTTCCACTTCTTCATATTGGAGCAGTAACTTAAAAAAGATCTATAATTACAACTTATTCATGAAGTTCGTAGAACCACTCAACCAAGGCACTATTGATAATTGCTTATATATTGTTATGTTGTTAATAAAGGGCCCGTGGAAAACAGCTTTTGTTGTTTTAATCCACTGAAAATTTCATTTTGGTGGTCCTTCTCTTGCAGAAGCCACTGAAATCGTTTACTGTTATTAGCTTTCCAGATCATGGTTTTCACCTACATTTTGATCCATGGTCACAAGTATGTTTTCCTGTTCATTCAGTTCGTCTTTAGTGGTCTCATTTGTTATCCTAGAATCTAGGTACGTGAATGGAATTGAGTGGTGTGTTAAATTGGTTTAACTTGTTTCATATACGTAGGTCATAATGATTCTTTTACACTCAATATTTATGGATCTAATAAGAAATTTTCTTGGATTGAGGAACGGTTGGTTATATATTATTCTTCTCATTCATTCATTCTTTTGCGTGTGTGATTGTGCGCGTGCGCACGCAGATCAAAGAATAATTGCAATCCTCTCTCCTAATGCAGAACTTGTGGTATGTCTTGAACTTGTGACACTCCCATCAAGCAAGCTCCACCTCAAACAGTTCAATCTCCACTTCTTTTTAGGCAGTATCCATCTTCTTTTAGTATAATATGGGCTTAATTGAAACATCTACAGCTTGCCTCTAGAAATGGCAGCGTTTTCAACAATTTTTAGTGTTCCATGGTGCTGTTTTTGTTGCCATCAGCCTGTGGCTTTGAGGGCCTACGTGAGAATTCATGGTTTTGACTTTTGACCTGTGAAAATTTGAAACTTCTGCCTATTGAGCAAGCCTACCAGCTAAAGAGTTTATCTTGTTAATATGCCTTGATTACTGTTAGAAAAAAATATTTATTTTTTTGATTACTCTGCTTTTATAAAGATCCTCCCTTTGGTTGGAGAGTGACATCTTATTAAGTTTTACCTTGTGATCTCTGCAATTATAGCACTGCGTGTGGCCAATAACATGCGCGCGCGTACACACACCCACACATATATACAGAGCTAATGTTGTTTCTGTCATGTTCGTTTTAGTTTTTCATGTTGCATTTCTGATATACCATCTGAAAGGATATTTTTATTTTGTTTTATCTTCTGTAAAGGTTGTGCCTTATTGAGGTTAATGACATCAAGTGTCTACAGATGCGTTATGCAATTTCTTTGATTGGAGTAAAACTTTATTTTCTTTATCTTTCCTTTTTGTTTTTTCCCTGCTCATAGTTACTTTCTCTCTAGTGGCCCTTCCACTCTAGCTGCGTTTATAGTGTTATATGCACTTTTTGACTCTATATTCCCTGGTTTATGACAAAGAAAGAGAGGGACATATACTCTACTCTACCTGGTATGCCTGTTGAAGATATAACCATAGGGTGTTAGCGTTCACATCCATCTTCAAGCTTCCAGCTGACTCATTTTGGTATATCTACTTTCAGGGATTATCGTTTGCTTCCTATAACCAGGCAATATACAAGTTGCTGTCGTGATGGGGAAGGTGCATCTCCATTTCTTCCAAGTTACAGTGAAATTTTTTCTTCAGCTACTAATTTCATTTGCTTAATTGTTTCTAAATAATTGTTGCAGTATCCTTAGAATTGCCTCTGGAATTTCCTGATTGAATGACCCCAGTTGCAACTTGCAAGCCACGTATCTGTTTATGATTGTTCCTCATATAACTAGGTTGGTGTCGGATCCTTGATGGGTCAAGCTTCAGTTCCTCCATTGCCTACTGGAAGTTTATACATAGAAGAGGTGCATGCTAAGGTATGAATTATTGAACTTTTATTATTATTATATAGTTTCTGTTTGCATCATATCTATGAGAGGTAGCAACATCTACAAGAATAACGGTGCTGAAGCTCTACGTCTTTCATGTCAGTCCTTTGGATTCAGTGCACTAATCATATTTATACCTCTATGGGAAGCTTGCTTTCTCATATATTTAAACTTCAATCTTCTTCGATATAATTATACGCGATTCTGAGGACAGATAAAATGCAAGTGTTTGGAATGTAAAGTTCAAGCTTATTTCATGCTTAGGTCGCATGCATGTTTGTTGCTTCATGTTTATTCCATCTTCCTCTTTCTGTTAATTTTTCATTGCATTTTATAATGATAATGACAGGGCCATTTCTCCGGTTTCTGTTAAGTTTTTGATGCATTCTACAACGATGATGACATGAACATTTTTCCTTTGATTTTTGAGAAGTTACCTAATTTTGACTCTATAAAATAAATTATTCCCAGACTCCCTAGTTGAACTTGATTCTACCTTAGCTCTGGAGTGTGAATTTCCGTTTTATTTGTTCTTCTTTTTCAGCTTGGAGAAGGATCACTGTTCATAATTGGAGGCCAGAATATTCCATTCGGTGCATCACCACAGGTGACACTCATATGTTGGTGGAACAGTTCTTCCTTTGGATTATGCATCCTGCTTGATTGATTACGAGAAATTGATAACTCAATATTGTTCTCGTTATCATCTAAGTCTTTTTCATTCAAATTAGAATCAGCTATCGATCACATGTCCTTTTTAAAAAGACTCCATAAAAGAGTTGATGCAATTTTTATGAATGGCTGCCAAGCTCAACTTGCTGTGAACTCTTCTGCTTTTGCTGCCAAGTTCTAGCATTATAAAATGTTGACAAGAGAGTGGCTACTGGCTTGCCACAGAACCTAGTAGCTAGCTGACCAAAAGAGAACCTTAGTTATTGGCTATGACAACATAGTAACAGCACGTGTCTACTTTAGTTCTTTACTATTTACAATAATTAAATAACTAAAATAATGAGATTTTCAGTTGCGGACTTCTCTCATCAAGCTGATTCACATTTGCAGTACCTTTTTATATACTAGTATGTAATACGTGCGTTGCACGTGTTGCATGTTAAAAGTTATAAGAGATGAATCATTTGAATGCCAAATAATATTTTGTGCATCAATCTTATCACTATTTCTTAAACACATGCAGATGCCAACTAACCTGTAGTTTCAAGTAATAAATCACTAAATAACTTCTCAAATGCATAAATTTTGAATGTCCGACTAAAAAATTAATTTTTAATATTTGAAACGTCGATCTTATCATTATTTATGAAATACATACCCAAAGATTCTGAGTTGGGCAATCCTTGGGTCTGTTTTCACAAGTTAGTACTATGACCATTACAAAAAACATGACTTTTGGAATCTTGTCTAGTAGATCCAACAAAGCTGACTGTAAGATTATTAGTTCTGCTCGGTACTGAGTTGGAACATTTTCGGGTAAGTGCTTTAGATACTTTGAGCACTGCATTGCTGATGTTTCCATTTATTATTGGATAAACTGGAAGTTCTTGTGGCAAGAATCCTGAAGATGGAGCAGAAAATAGTTGTTCTCAAAAATATGGTGGACATATCTGCTCGTGAGGAAGACTGAAATCATCTGCGTTACTACTACTCCGACCCACTAAGTTAACTGCACCATTTGGTACTTGAGAACTTCCAGCCAAAACCACATACTGATTGTAGCTTGGGGATGGACTATTTTTCTAACTAAAGCGCCGGACATGAACAAACCTTGCTGATATAACATTACATGGGAGGTGAAAACTAACAAAAAACTGAAATAATAATCTATAACAACATGCAAAGGATACTTATCTATAAGTAGTGTTAAGTGTTCTCATACAGATTAATGTCACTACGTTCACCCAAACAAGTATTAGCCTCATCATGAGAGAATTCTGATCCCATAGATTTATGCTTTTTCCTTGAAGCAAAGTGAAGCACTCATGCGAAACCATTGCCTGAATGGCAACAAAATTGGAAGACCAACATCAATAAAGATAATCTATAACTAAAATGTTGATAATATTCAATATTCTATGATCTTGTTCTTTCAGTTTTTTTTGAGCCAAACTCGTAGAAGCATAGTACGCATTGGCAAAGTAATACATCATACAGTGTTATTTAACTTGCATTTCAACTTCATGCTTACAGGCAGAGATATTAAAAACTGGGTAAATTTCAAACCAAAGAGTACCAAAATTATTCTAATTTTTCTGAACTTAACATAATCAGTAAAAAGAGCACATATAGCCTGACATGAAATAATTGTTGCTTTCAAATTAAGATTCCAAAATCAAAATAACATTGCAGGAAAATCTCATACAAACAAAGATCAACCAATTAATATATGATTGAGCACTAAGTTGGAAATTTTATAAAATTATGGCAAACATGTGAGATTAAAGACTAAGAGAAAATGTACAAAATTGTTATCAAATGAAAAAAAAAACTTAAAGCATCAAGTCAAAACATATAGGATAAATGCATAAGTCAAGGATAAAAGAATGGGAAGCATAAGCGTTTGAAATGAGGTGCAGCTTTCCCTTTAAAGCTTAAAACTTATGTTGGAATTCACAAAATGTACCACTATGTAATGAAAGCTAGCAAAATCTGGAATGGAAAAAAAAAATTGTAAAGATAGTCGTACATACTAAAAGGGGGTCAGAAGAGATCAATAAGTGCCACGACATACAATTTAAGTTAACAAGTTTACTAATATAGTATTCTTATTATACTAATATTTAAACTCAATATAATGATATTTGTATAGAATGCAAGAAGTTCCAAATTAAATCTATACGTTTTTGGTTAATCTCATGTTGTGCTACTTAATAAATGAAATAAATCCATATGTCAGACCAATTGTAGGAGACAAACACTTATGATCAAGATCCACATCTATACCTGAGGATTGGTCCCAAACAAAACCCGCCAATACTACATCCTTATATAATTCTCAATGACAAATTTCAGTTAAATCCAACAACTTATATTAAAATTCTACCTTGCTTTTTCCTAACCAAATCATCAATTCTATTCTAAGTTAGCTCAAAATGTTTTAGATGCAAAGTATAGATATCTAACAGTAAGTACCTACCAGTTATTCTCTATTATCAAAAAGCAAAATGACCAGTCTTATACAAGCGTTCTTCCCATCAAATACACACTGCAAACTTATTAATTATCTTTACATGCACTCAGCTACTGGACATAAACACTGAAATGCATAAAATTACCCATAAACAAGCTTTCAAGCAGATGTTAGGGAAATAGCCTTGACGTAGCTGCGTAGTACAGTGTAAACCTCTTTGCAATATACAACATATCTAGAGTACAATCTCCACTAACCACCTGACTCTGATCTATGCGCCCCTCAAAAAAATCATTTTCAAAATTATTCTCTGAGATCTTCAAAAGAATTTTTGTTTTCCATTGTATTGTTTCTTGAACCCTATCGCTCAAACATTATATGGTCCATGCTGCTATTGCACTTGAAGTTTTTTGTTTTACCGTGGTCCAAATATTTTATGCATTTTACTCAGACAATACATACATGTTGAGCTACACTAAAAAGGATATTCTGGGAAATAATAGAAATTAAGAGACATCTTATAATTCAAATATTTTCTTCGCTGAAATTTGGAAGACTTTGTTCTCTCCTCCATTTATTCTTGAATCTTCTCTTTTGTAAACGAGGATGTATAAAATGGACCTATGTTCTAACCGCCAAATCTTGTTGTCTGATTCTCTTTTATTATTTTCTATAATGCTATCCTAACATCATTTTGATTGCAGTGTTGGCCTAACAAGTTCACTGAGAAATCTGGTTCTTTAGCACATTATAATCATAGTACCTGTCTCCACTCCACACGCACACAAAAACCAGGCACATGCACAAACACACGCACAAACGCATGCACACACAAAGCACACAAACACACACATGGAGGAATGTAAGGTATATATATTTTCTATGATTTTTTAATGAATAGCATATAGTTCTCATATGGATTAGATATTCTTCTTTGACTCAATTTCTAGATATATGTCTTATCTATGATTTTTTAGTTGATAGCATGTTACTTCTTATATGGATTGGATATTCTCCCTTGACTCAATTTCTTGATAGATTTTGATACTTTCCTTTGATCTCTGAGACAAATCTTTTGATTCCTCCAAAATCATCTAATCATGATGAAGTATGCCTAAGAGCTTGGGAATAGCTAATTTTTTGATATACATTAGGTGGCAGATTTCTAGGTTCAGGGATCGTACATCATATTAATCACATATAACTCCATGTGCAAAGGATTAGTATGGGGATAATCTTATTTACCATTTGTTACTTCTTGAGGAAATAGAATGTATGTAAAAGATTGCATGATGCAATTTCATTTCTGCTACTACTGTAAGAATAAAATCAATGATAAACGAACTTGATATATAACTACAATGCATTGTAAATACTTTCCGTATATCAAAATTTATCTTAGCAATTGAGACCCCGAATGGAAACTACATCCTGAAAATTAAATTCATGATAGAGGCTAATTGAAGCAAGTGAACTACCCCGTTTATATGTACCTTCATGTGGTATTTTCACCACTAAAGCATGTTTGAAACTAAACTGTAGCCAAATGAATAAATTAATATATCTAAAAAAAGAAATTCACTTATGGGCTCAGTATCAATCATAGTTTTACATTTCCTTTCCAGGAAATGAATAAACGAGATCTTGCCTATATACATAAATGTCTTCACCCACCTGCAACTTTCTATTGACTAAAACACAAGTTGATCTGTATTGTCCTGTTCTTTCTCCAATTTATCAAATATTATATTCCCTAAAATACATAATAAAGACCCCTTTTGAAGATTGGAAAGCAGATACTTTCATGACGATGCATACATACCATCTCTAAAACTCAAAACCGAATACTACATAATAAAAATTATATATACATGAGAATTTTCATTCTATGGAAACACTTTATTTAATTTCAACTCCTCTGGATTGGTGATCCTCATCTCCCACAAATAACTATTGTCAGTAACTTATGTTGGCAATACAAAGCTTAAAAAATCCATTCAAGCAAACTAACCAACAATAAAACATGTACTGTAGAAAATTTCTAATATAAATTACATAAACCATAGATGTGGAATTTTTTAACTGAAAATGGAAAATAGGAAGTAAACTTAAATCCATCCAATTAAACTAACCAATAATCAAACATGTATTTTAGAGACTTCCAAATCCTGAAAAATAAGTAAACCATATATATTCTTTACATCGTGAATTTTTTTTAGTAAGAAAAGAAAATAGGAAATAAATTTACCTTGGTAGATGGGTTCTCGCACCAACCTCAAATCAATAACATCAAATTCAAAAGGATGGGAAAGGATGGGGGGGGGGGAATTATAAGAATAAGAAGTAATAATAAATATTAAAAGAGCAAGATCTAATAATTGCAATGCGTAATTGAAGAGCTACATAAGCAAACAGAAATAAGAAGTACGAATAAGAAAATAAATAAATAAAATCAATCCAATACTTACGATCAAGAAAAACGCTTCCTTATCTCCATCAAAATTCAGTTAATAAGCAATTTATAGAACCAATTTGGCTAGAGTCACAAGAGAGGGAACGCTTCCTTATCTCCATCAAAATTCAGTTAATAAGCAATTTATAGAACCAATTTGGCTAGAGTCACAAGAGAGGGA
>NC_033801.1:165207-194621 GCF_001876935.1 Asparagus officinalis | reverse complement strand
AGTTAGAATTTTTAGAGAGAGATTTTTAAAGAAGAGAGAAAGAGCGTTAATAAGAGAGGGCACATTAATTTTCTTTGATTATTTTTTAACTTTTAGTTAATACTTAATAAGCAATTAGTTTATTTAAAAATTATATAAATTAGGAAAGGAATAAAGAAATTTGAGAGGGACAGACAATCAAAAGTTTTAACAATCGTGTTCTCTTTTATAAGTAGTATAGATTATTTTTATGCTTTGTATAACAAGGACAAAAAATTCATATGACATTTGTGCTTTCGTTCTCCTATCTCTTCCAAATAAATTTGACTAAACATAAGAAACTTGCAAGGAACATTTTGTGGAGATATGAACCCTATATGATCTTTGTCCTCTTGGCAAGTTTGACAGCTTTAGTTTGCAGGTGTGTTTCATTCCAATAGATGCTGACTTTTCTTACTATTTTGAGTTACCAGCTTAATATTTGATCTTTTGGCAAACATAATGTTGTGGAGATGTTTTGCGCTGCCAATTTCATAGCTTTTTTAGGTTACTTAAATAGATTTCGTTGAGCTGCTTGATCAAATGATTAGTTTAGAAATTTTGACTTGTCCTCTGGGAGGTCATTTTGATTTATAAGTTGTGAGGTCCATTGTTAATCGTGTCTTTTAAAGACTTTTTCCTCAAGTTTAGGGACACCTGTCTTCATGAATTTGTTGCACTTGTTCCTTAAGCTTATGTATGCTACTTAGGCTGGTTTTGTACTTGATACTTCTTGAGTCTAGATTTACGTGCTTTAAACTCTTACGACTTACAGTTTTAAGTTTTTTGCATGTTGTGCCTAAACCTAGAGTTATTTATCCTTTGTTTTGCTGGGTATACATTTTTTCCTGTTGCATGTGGTTGATATTCATAACATGTCTCACTTTTGTAGTAACTCTTAAAAGTCTTTTTCCCTGTTGGTGTGCGTTTTTTGGATGGCTAACTAGTTCGAAATGTTTAACCCTTCATGCAGGATGTGTGCACTGAACTTGGACGTCCTTGTGGAATCCATCAAAAGCAGGTCTTTTTCACCTCCTATTGATTTATTGCTAATCTTCATAATCGTGACGTAAAAAACAAAATAATTTCTAGTTTGCACTTCAAAGTTGTACTATTTCTGTGAAAGCATATTTCTTACATGGTGAGAATGTTAGGTATCCAGGTCCCCACAACCCCCTACCCCCCAAAAAAAAAACCAAAACCCACGCACAAAAAAAAAAGGGAAAAAAGGAAAAAAAAAGAAAAGAAAAATCCTAGTTGGTTGATTCAGAATCTTATATCTGTAGATCTTCTGCTGAAGCTTCAAAAGGTTACTCTTCCAAATTTATTGCAAATAGTATTGCAGGCTTTCTAAATTTTGGCATCGTCTTTCAGTATAATCCATGATTTATAGAATGGAAATAGCAAATAGAGACTATTTTATAGTGTCCGTTTTGCCTACTTGATTAGTACATCTCTGTGAATGAGACAAATGACCAAGACATACATGTGAGAACACTTAAAAGGACATAAGTCTAGTGGTATTACTGTTCCCTTACTGAATTATGGTGTCACAGTGAAGTGCAGACTGTCCATATGGCGAATCTACTTCTTTGTTAATGTGAACCAGCATCTGTATAAGATCCAACCTTCACGTCAATTTGTTCTGGCGTTAAGAATCATCTGTTCTAGATCCAACCTCGACTTGCTTACTCGAGATCTGATAAAGTGGAATTATCATTCGCATGAGTAAAATACCATGTGAATGAAAAATTATGTAAATGACATGTATTAACATTTGGCACAGTTTGGGATGAATAATTCTATTGAGCACAGTAATCTCAATAAATTACTTTTATGTGCAACACATAGGTATCTATAAATTGTTTTATTTTCATTAACTAACTCTATTTTTCAGTTAGAGATATAGATGGAGAGTGCAGTTTAGCAGAAGGGTGGATGGCTCAACTGAAGTTTTAACTCAAGCAAATGTTTCTCATATTACCATTCTTTTTTTATCACATTTTCTGTATGTATTTTGGAATCTTATTACTGTTGATTTCATCTATAAATCAGTAGTTAGTTACTGCATTTTACAACACTCAAAAGTATATTGCACCGATTCTGAACAAATTAGCTTAATGATATCAAACATACATACCTGTGGTCCTGTGCATAGATAGAACATACTATTAACTACTTCCAAGTGCGTTACTGTTGTAAAGGATATCTCAAATATCATATCATATATGCTTTACTGTTTAGGAACCAGGATGCCTGAGCCTTCCTGCACTATTTTGTGAATGTGTAGATATGGAGTAATATTAACCATGCTATTGCATATTAGGACAGAAGAAATTAAAATCTTTATAGAGAAGTTTTATGTGGGCAAAAGTAAAATCTTTATAAGAGAAGTTTTGTACAAATCTATTTGTTTTGTGCGCCTTTACTCTTAAAGATTATGATTGAAATAAAAATTGATTTGCATATTGTTACAGGTTCTGCTTAACACTTATATGTGTATGCCACACTTGCATGGCAGGTTTATTGAACACAATTTTGTGTTTTGTTGGGTTTTGGAGTAGTTTCACATGCCTTCTAATGCTTGGTATTGCTGATTGGAAAATGATTAATTGACAAGTTGGGGGAACAAACTTTTTTTTTCATTTTCTTAGCTATAATGTGCTAGTGTCCCATGCTTTAGTTATTTCAGACCGATGTTGGGCCTTCTAAATAATTGTGCCAGAGATTTATAGTGGTCAATCTTTAGAAACTTCCAAGCTGTTAGTAGTTTTCATAATCAGATTAGGTCGCTAATGACAGTATCATTTATGTCTAGGTTGATCACATGGTGATTCATTCTTCCTCAGACCCACGTCCACAGGCAACTCTTTGCAGGGATTACTTCTACAATTACTTCCTGCATTTTTTTCTCTCTCTCTCTCTTATTGCTTCCTAGTGGATTTTGCATATTGTTCTCCATTGATATGAAGGAAAGAAGGTTGCTTAAAGCAAGCGATATAAAAGTACATCTGACTATGTCTGCGGAAGGACATCCCTTAACTAATTTCCCCAGAAGAAATTGATTCTTTCTTTTTCCCTGTTCATTGTAAACTATATTCAGCTGGTAAACTGTTGGATGGTTTGAATGCTTAAGCTCTGAGACGTGATTGTGATAGCCATTACTATTATTTTAGGATATCCTTGGGGATGGTGGTCGTGCTGCAATTCAAACACAAGTCTCTATGAATAATCCTTTTGGATCAACTTTGGTTTATGGCTACAAAACGTGGCTTTTGATGAAGATATTGGTCATATTGAGATTCATGATTCTTGTGAAAATATAGCTGGGTTTAGTTTACTAATAAGTTTTTTCTATACACCCGTGGTAATCATTTGCTTTTTATAGGTTGTGTAGAATGGGTATATAGCAACTGTGACCCTATTCCAATTGTAAGGTATGACTTATGCATCATGGTTTGGGTAAAATGCTTCAATTTGTCACTATGCTTGTTGGTTATAATAATCAATTTAGCTTGGTTAATGCAGTACATTTGAACTTCCAATGTTGATTTTGATTTTTTCATGAATTTCATAGTTGATATTAAATGCATGCTCTTGTACATTTAACGCATTCTTCTTGGATAATTATTACACTCCAATTTTTGTATACTGCGATACACTGTGATCCGGGATCTCATAGAACACAACTGAGTTTATTTATTGTACGCTATAGTATGTTAAATCCATACATCAACCATTCATCATCACTCCATTTATGAAAATACGAAGCTGCTTTCTATGAAATTTCCTAAGGAGATAATTAATTTTGTTTTGCTTTTGTGTCATGATAATGATACAACTCATATTTTTTAATTGTTGGTGCTTCTATTTAGACTATCCAAGAAGTACTATTGCTATCATATTCGATATGTAGGTTGCCCTGCACTGATTAAAAAGATGACATTAGTTATCTACTTAGCTAAATGTGGTGGCAGTGTTGCATCGGTTATTCATGATTTTGGAGAATCTTAACTTCTGGAACTGGTAACTGCATAAAATACCACTATCATCACCTCTGAGACTTTTCCCATTAGAATGGAGTCATTTGGTGCATGAGCCTTAAGTTTTATGACTGATTGTCAACCTGATTCGACTCTCAAAGCATGCACCAAATTTTTGGAAGGGAGATTACTAACTGGTCACAAGCCATGGCGTTCGCCACTATAAAAGCTAGTTGTTACTTGTTAGGGAGGAAGACCTATCTTATTGGTTTTGCAAATTGCAATTTTAATTCAAAAATTGGTGCATGCAATGTTCCTTCTTTATTTTGAAACATCTTGTAGAATGGAATTTCTTAAAATTTTCTTGAATTTATGAAATTTGAGGGGAATGTGTTAAAAAGTGTGATAGGAATGAAGTAGTTGTATCTTCTTTTATTTTTCAATGAAAATCTAAGAAATTCAATGGGCTCTTATGGAAAAGATATATTCGCTTGTCTTGCTTTCATGTCCCTCAGCAACTCTAGGGGGGGCGCTTTCGTAGGAATTTATAGATAAATATTGATGAGCTAATATTTCTTTCTTATATGATACGGGTGTATCTTCTTCTTTGTTTCGGGAGCTTAGCGATCCTCATGGGAGCTTGAGGATAGACGATTCTCATGATAGCTTGAAAATAAAAGCGTCAGGTTGAAGCGTGAAGCGAAACGGCGGAGCGCGAAATCGAAGCGTGCAGTTTTCAGTTCATAAGTCGACTTAAGGTTTGCATAAGACGACTCATAAGTCGACTTAAGGTTTGCATGAGTCGACTTACGAAACTCACTCCAGTTATCAAAAAGTTTCTGCTGAGTCGACTTATGAAAGCATAAGTCGGCTTACGGGGGTCGTGCACTTTTGTGCACGTTTTCGACTGTTTATAAGTCGACTTACGGCCCGTAAGTCGACTTATAACGGGTTGGGTTGTTTTTCCAGGTTCTTGCTGGGATTTGGTTTCTAGGGTTTGTATAAATTAAAACCCTATTATTTTGGGATTTCCTAACCAGAATTTGGGGAGATTTGATATTAGAGAGGATTGTTCTCTATTCTAAAGAGATTGTGAGAGAGATTTGTAAAACAATTGATACTCATAATCTAGAGAATGTATTTTCCTTCGCCAAAACTGAATTGTCTTGTGTTTTCTATTGTCTTCTTCTCAACCCATCTTTGATAATTCCGCGATCAAATGTGCTCGCACGACGACTCGTATCGTTATATGATCTCCAAATATATTTGTGACTTTTCCTATCTTGTGGAGAAGAAGAAACATATTATGAAGTAGAATAGGTCTGATCTGAGAACACATTGAAGTAGAATATTTTAAGTGTAAAGCCTGAGAGGTGGTTTCTTTTAAGGAAATCTCATAGATCTTGTAATGTACTGTGCACTAATTGGCTTTTAATCATTGTATTTTATCTTGTACATGAAGGTGGGGATTTGTATGGGTGCGGAATGTTCAATACTGCATTTTCCCTATTCAATCCTGTAGCTGGAAGAATCCTTTGTATAGAGAAACCATTATGCTATGCTTGCAATTACAACTTGTAATTATCTGTAAATAGTTTGCACTCAATGAAGAAAAATATGTCCTTGCATGGTTAGGCAATGGAAAGGTCCAGAAATTAAATCCATTTGAGAGACTTCTCTCGTGGCATAAATGAAATAATCTAATTGCACTCTTGGTTTTTGTTTGCATTTTTTTTTTGATCGAATTTCCACGTTGGAGACTTGCCTTTACTATACGCAGTGAAGGGCTGAAGAGAGAGAGCTGAATGGTGCTGTAGATGAAATATATATCTAAAGAGCGCCAACCAAAGAAAACGAATGCAGTGCCCCGGTTACCTTTGGTAGATGTTACTACAAACTTAGTGTATGCGAATTCTGCATTTACATGTCGACAGTCGCTTCAATGGATTTATATATATATATATATATATATATATATTTTTTTCCCCACCAGTTATCATTTGTCATTATCATCTTCTTTGATTTTTCTTTTTTATTGTGATCATGTTGTATATTGGACAGGTCTAGCAAGTAAATGAATACGCAGTGGGGATTTTTTTTAATCTGCAATGTCCTGGCAGAAAAGGAGAAAGTCAAAGGTGAAATACATGTGGTGGATGGTCCCACGCCAGTCAATCCAAGATTGCTTGCGATGCCGGTCTTTGTTCTGACATCCATGAGACAAAGATACATACTGTGCTAGCCAATCATTCAGCGAGTGAAACTGGTTAGTTTTCAGTTGGTTGCTTCTCCATGCATAAAGTTGTGCTTTGTAGTTGCATCCGTCTTTTCTCTCTTTTATGATCCATGATCCTCTGCAGCTGATATCTCTACTTTGTTCGATCGGGCTGATGGATGGGGAAATAAACAACGGCATCTCAGACTTTTGCTTCTTGCAAGCAAAGTCGCTGGATTTATGACTGCGTGGAGGATAAAAGGGCGCGTGGGTGGGCGGTGGGTTGTTGCTGAGAGGATCTGAAAGACAAAACTTTATGTCACGGTTCTTTTAATCAAATCTTGCTGCTGAAAAATTCTTGTTGGCTCCCTTTTATGCACCCAATAAATTCAACCGCATGCTTGAGATCAACACTGTAGACTTTTGTGCGAGTGTTAAAAAAAAAAAAAAAAGCGCTGCACCGGGCTGTGGGTGGCTCCGCCTTTATTGTTGGAAGTTAATGCTTGCGAGTTCTAGGCATGTGAAGTTGTGAATGAGCCTAACCACTTGTTGGTGGTTCATCAAGATTGTATGCAGTGTTGTTGATCTCTTTTATGCCACATATGGAAATGTACAAGTAACCATTCCGCCGAGCAAAACACATTCCGCGGCGGAGGACATTAATGACAGCACATCTCTAGGGTCTAAAAACATCAAGGGCCAAGGCTGAAATGTGAAGTACGTGGATGCTAGTTAGGTTTATACGAGGATGCTAGTTCGGAGTTCGCACTTAAAATTGGAGTTGATTGATGATGTTATCTTGATCAAGAATTGACTGATTTGTCGGCAAGATTTCTTTATCCGGAGCACCGAAGCAAACTTCGTACCCTAAACAAGGGAAATGCTGGTCCGAATTATTCATGGTGTCATCAATACTGTAATATTGATCTTGCAGCACGGCCCATGCTGATCTGCGCCCTCAAGATTCAAGTAGTACGGAGAATTGGTCAAGGGGGCGGGGGAGTACTAGTTAGTGTTCATTGATTTTTTTTTTGGGGGGCCAAATCACTACGACTTCACCAAAGTGCCAAATATTTGTTTCCTTGATTAGGAGGGTCCAAATCAATATTCACCTCGCAAAACTCATTACAAAAATGTTATGGACGTATATATAGATTGTTTGTTTGGTTTTGGAACCATCAACGTTTGATGATGATTGCAGGTTAATAGTAGTTTAATCACGCTGTTACGTGGACTCAATTACGCTAGAGCCAAATTTGGAACACGGGTAGAGATTCTCATCCCGTTGGACCGACGACCCCACATGTACGTCTTTATGCTCCGAATGTGACCAATGGGGCCGATCGCTTTTTTCTTGCCCTCTTCTAATTTTACCTTTTTTTTCTTTTAATCATATGAATGAAGCTAAAGGGATTAATACCATTCGTTAACCATACGAGGTTGTGACTTGGGCTTGTGGCCAATCTATTATTTATCGACTAATAAGAGGAACCTGTTGTAATTAAGAGGACCATATAAATTATACTTGCAAAAGCAATAGATCTCTTCTTTTATGAATCTCTTTTTATTCATTTTTTTCCCCTTCCAATTAGGCTAGAATTAATATCTCCCTTTTATTAGTTAAGTACTTAGGTATTTATGTTTTGCGCAAGACTTTTAATCTTAGAGGGGGAAATTTGTGAATTTGGCGGTTAGGCCCACCGGCACTGTAGCTAACAGTGGTGGGCTCTGAACTGAAGCCTAGTAGTTACCGCAACATGTGATGCTCTGACATTAACGCCATCGCCATTGGAATCAAACAATCTTGTTCAATCAACCAACCTCCCTCCTCCCTCCCCTTTTTGATTTATCTTTCACGTGATCTCTTTAATCCTTTCCCCTCTCCTACATATATATACTACACATATATATGCGGGTATCGCATTGTGGCTCCAAACAACCACACACATACCCGCCAATGAGACCCAGGTCACCTCCTTACTTGCTAGTATTCTCACTGCTCTCTCTTCATCTGTTGCTAGCATTGGGTAGCCATGACTACCATGATGCACTGGCCAAGTCCATTCTCTTCTTCGAAGGCCAGCGGTCTGGTCGCCTACCGCCGGACCAGCGGGCGAAATGGCGTGGCGACTCTGCGGTGAGCGACGGCTCGGATGTTGGTGTCGATCTTGAGGGTGGATACTATGATGCGGGTGACAATGTCAAGTTTGGCTTTCCGATGGCATTCACCGCTACTATGCTCTCTTGGAGCATTATCGAGTTTGGCGACTCAATGCCGCCAGACGAGCTTCGGAATGCCGCGGTGGCCGTTCGGTGGGCCACCGATTACCTACTTAAGACCCTCGCACGTCCTGGTCGGCTCTTTGTTCAGGCAAGTAGTGCAATTTGTGTGAATTGTACGTACAAATATATTTAGGGGATTAACACAACTTATTAAGATTCCCAACGATATGATGACATCCTTACACTGCCTGCACTGTTGTAATTGTGTGACGTGCCCTATCTTATGATGTACTCCCAGAAACCTTCAACACCACACCTACTTTTATCTCTTTCTATTATTATTCTCCTCCAATAAATAAACTAATGGTCAAATGTAGTCCTAAATTCACGATCACGGGTTTGTGATTAATTAGCTAAGTTAATGAATTTTGTCCACATACATGATGATAGGTAGGGGATCCTATAAGGGACCACAACTGCTGGGAGCGGCCGGAGGACATGGACACGGCCAGGACGGTGTACACGGTCAGCACTGACAAGCCCGGGTCGGAGGTGGCTGGAGAGCCTACTCGGATAAGCTCATGGAGAATGCAATCAAGGCATTTGAATTTGCAGATACTTATAGAGGAGCCTATAGTGATGATCCGGGGCTTAAAGCTGGGGTGTGCCCTTTTTACTGTGATTTTGATGGATATCAGGTAAAAACGGCAAGCTTACCTTTTGTTCTGAGTGTGATTTTGATTCTCTTATTATTAACAAAAAAAATAAAAATAATAATGCGTATAGATTTCACCTATACTATAGAGAGAAAGGATCCTTTTAAATGGGTGATGGTTTGGTGGATTCTTATCCTACCACTGTCTCGTAAGTAGAGAATGCCACTTTTCTAATTAGAACTTTCTCATCAATATTATCTTTTCAAATAGAGGTTTAAGTATTGTGATCGGAGAAGAGTTAGAATATTCAACTGTGAAGATGATCCAAATTCTGGTGGTGAGGATGGACCAAAAGTTGCAGCCTTAAAAAGGGCAGGGTGTTTTGGCAAAACATTAATACTTTGTGGTCATATCAGTATATGACAGGCGGTGTGCTTCTGGCTTAATTATTTCATTCGGTGGGGAATCTTGAAAAAGGCTTCACTCCTAGGGCTAAGCTAGGTTGAAAAGCCAAATGTCAGTATTAAGTTGCAACTTTGGAAATCGAAACATTTTTAGCAACTTTAGAATGCACTGACGTCGTGGTTCATTGGGCCGTGATTGATTCCTTAATTTTTGTTAATAATAAGAAAATCAAAATCATGTGTCTTTGACCCAGGATTGGCCCAACTTGTGATGCATTCTGACACGGTGGGTTCACAGGACTTGATAAAGCACACGCATAGACTTTGGCACTAGTGACGGCCACCCTGACTAGCTAGCTTGCTTGGTAATTAGTTGGAGAATTAAACAAATTAAGCTTATATTTTTATCTCAATCTCCGCATCATACTAAATAATAATAATATAGCCTCTGACGACAACTACAGCCTAGGTGTCCGAAATGGTACACGTCTAAGTGTAGGATATAGTTTGTCCTTTAGAGTGACTCCTCGTATTGAAATTTGCAAAGCATTGGATGCTATTGCCTATTGATTGACGACAACAAACGAGACATGCTCGTTCCGTCTCTATACGCATTTTGTTCGTTTGTAAAATCAAGAATAAGTAATTGCATGTCTCCAAATTATATAGTCACTTCTCTTTTTGTTTTTACTGGTGATACAAACAAACAATATTACAGGATGAGTTACTTTGGGGAGCAGCATGGTTGAGGAGGGCCTCAAGAAACGACACCTTCCTCAACTACATACAGAACAATGGGAAAACTCTAGGAGCTGAGGACAACATCAACGAGTTTGGTTGGGACAACAAGCATGCTGGCCTCAACGTCCTCGTATCCAAGGTCTCACCACAGCCTACCATATTACTACGTACTGAATTTTGTTGTACAAATTTCTAGCGTCTGATACCCCCCCAACCCAATCCTTGCCTTGATCTGAATTAGGAATTTCTTGACGGGCAAATATTTTCTCTGCAATCCTATAAAGAATCAGCAGATAGCTTCATGTGCACGTTGATCCCTGAATCATCTTCATCCCACATCCAATACACCCGTGGTGGCCTCATTTACAAGCCCGGCGGGAGCAACATGCAACATGTCACTTCCATTGCGTTTCTTCTCCTCACCTACGCCAATTATCTTTCCAAAACGTCACAGACTGTCAACTGTGGAAGTATTTCCATCGGCCCAGCTTCCCTCAGACTTCAAGCTAAAAGACAGGTTAATTATCACATAATATTCGGCCAACATTACGTTTAGATTCTACGTTAATTAACATTTATGCTAATAATATGAATTTGTTGCAGGTTGATTACATCTTAGGTGACAACCCGATGAAAATGTCGTACATGGTAGGATACGGAGAGAAATACCCACAACGGATCCACCATCGAGGTTCGTCGTTGCCATCAAAATCGGACCATCCTCAAGTAATTGGTTGCAAGGATGGCACGGTTTACTTCAACTCCACAAATCCGAATCCAAATCCGTTGGTAGGAGCAGTTGTGGGTGGACCGGGAGAGGATGATGTGTATGATGACGATCGTGCTGATTTTCGAAGATCAGAGCCAACTACATACATTAATGCTCCATTAGTAGGAGCATTGGCTTACTTTGTCGCTAGCCCTAGTCCTGGAGGGATTAACCTTCACTAACAACATAAGTGGTGTTCATATATATATGCATAGGAAATATAGTAGCATGATATATAAATAAATATATATATATATAGGCAGAGAGAAAGAGGTATGTATAGAGTAGAGGCTTGAGAGGCTTTTGTGTGGGATTTGTTTCTTGGACGGACCAAGCGAGTGTGTGAGTGTGGTTGCTTAATAGCAGGTTGAGGTGCCAAAAGTAATTCCGACCAATATTTATAGGGTGAGGAGTGAAAAATTAAGAAGGTGAAGTTTTGGTTTGATTTTCTTCATTTGTAATGATGAGTGGTATTGAATATTATTTTCCACATTCTCCTTTTTAGTGCTGTGTTCTATTAATATTTTTCTCCTCCAAGAGACATTTTCTTTAGTGGAGGAGCCGTGTCATATGTTCACGGTTTGGCCCAGTTTGAAAGAAGAATCCAAAGCTTACTATTCAAGTTTGAATTCTCAACCGACTTCAAGATTTGTTAGTATTTCCAAATTTCTCAAATCGATTCAGCAGAATTATAAAATTATAATGGATCCACATGTACTTACCACTTGGCAACGGATATATATCCTAGTATATATATATATTAGTATATGGATATGAGCAAAACTTCTGCAACTTAAGGGACGTTCGCCACTAAGTTTCTTTATCCATTATATTACTGCATTGACTATATTCGGTGGATGATCCGCTCCGTTAAACTTGCTTACATATTTCTAAAAACCCCAGAACGGACACCAATTTTGTGGTGAACTCGTTGTCGGTTCTGACACCCTCCGTCGAGATGTAAAGAAGTTCTATCACTCGAAACCGCTTAAAATTGATACGAGTGGTATGAAGGGTTCCAAAAACCACAACGATTCCACACCAAATTTCGGTGTGTTGAGTTTTTAGAATATGTAGATCAAGTGAACGGAACGCGATCATCACACAATATGTAGCTCAATTCAAGCTGATCATCAATGGATAAGAAACTTAGCTGGACGATCCACTTAAGTTGACAGAAGTTTTGCTCATATATGATACTAGCTATATGATATATATATACATATATATATATATAGACTATATAGTATAGTATATAATATAGTAAGAGATGTAGAGAGAGCAGAGAGAGAGGGTGAGAGAGGAGAGGAACTTAGTCAATTTAAGTTAGGATGGTCCACCAAAGTTTCTATCCACTCGATGTTGCTAGGGTCCTTGCATGATATGAAGAGATTTTTTAATATATATAAATGACGTTGGGATAGTAAACTTTGGTGCCGACAAACACAGATTTGTGTCCACTTAACGTGACATAGTTTCTACTCTCTCTCTCTCTCTCTCTCTCTCTCGTATACATATATTATATATAATATATTATATATATTTATATATATTATCATAGTTATATATATATATAGATATATAATGAGATGACGAACAATCACATAGTTCGTGCTACAAGCAAATTGTTACATATTGTTACTGTAGCATCTTGTTTGTTGCTCGTTAAAAAACAGCGGTGGCGCCGGTTTCCCGGCTGTCGGAGCCGAGCTTCGATCCCTGGACCGTGGTGGGGGCGAAGAGGAGGAGGATGAGTATTGAGGCCGACTCCTCCTCCGATTTTATGCCCGATTCTGAGCGCGTGGGGTGGACTGATAGCCTGCACATGCAAGAATCGCAGGAATACGTGGCTAGTTTCCCCCGTGGTACCTCCGACGGTCAAGTTAGTTGATGAACTTGGGGATGGTTTGTTGAGAGGCCCCTGGGTCATTGAGGTCCTTGCATGGGATTTTTCTTCTTGGAATTATTAAAATACAAAGGGGAGTAAAGCTAAGGTGCAAGAAGAAGTAGCCAGAGAGCTCCCCCGTCCTTACCTTCCTTACCTCCTTTTATAGCCCCCTTGCCTCTGGGAGTTTGACCCTCAACTTTTGTTGACTACGCACAGGAGGCGGTTTGAAAGGTGAACAGGCAGGCTGCTGAGTCATCTTTCTTCCTCCAGGTGTCGGCAGGCGATTGGGAGGGAAGTCATTCAGTGCCAAGGGAGAAAGGTCTTCTCAGCGCTTTGGGTTTGTCAGAATAAGCAGGGTGTAGGGTAGGTCGACTGCGTGGTCGTCCTTCTCTCTCCAAGTGGCGGCTGAGAATTGGAGAAGTCATTCGTGCACAAAGAAGCATCATGGTAATTTTCTGGGAAATGACTTGTAGGCCGAATAAGCGGCTGGTGCACGAGGGTTGTCAGAATGAAGATCTTGATGGGACTAATCAGTGCTGTTGTGTCGATTGACGTCTGAAATGATCTCGGTCGGTTCTTATCCCTTTGGCCGAGGCGGGTTGATCTGTGAGTCGTCATTATGAGTTGGCGACTCGGTAGTCGAGTCGTTTGCTCAAGGAGTTGTCTTAATTGCGAGGGGGCGACTGACCCCGTTCTTCGAGTCGGTCATAATGACCTGTCGATCGGAATAAGGCTTGTCTGCTCGTCTAGTCGAGGGACTTGACTCTGACTGGGCTTTTGAGCCTCTTAAGTTGATTCGGACCGTAGCTCGCTTGGGCTTATGCAGGTATTCTTCCGATATTTCTATTTTGGTGTGGTGACTGGCCATAACAATCTTCAAAGGAATATTACTACAACATCATTCCAAAAAATATTACCGTAGCATTTTAAAAAATATACTAGTAGCAGAGGGGTGATGCTGTAGTTTTTTAAAATATTACTATAGCATAAAAAATGTTGTAGTGTTTAACAAATACAGTACTGCAGCAATAAAAAAAAGATTACTGTAGCGATAAAAAAAAAGGGAAGGACATGCTTGGCAGGGGGGCACACTAGTATATATATTAACTTAGTAAGAATTTTTAGGTGAATATAAGATTAGGTGTCTGCATGTTATATTTTTATAGGATAAAAGAATATGAGTAGTGATAACTGCACTACTCTCAAACTACTAGACTCAAAATAGTGTGGTACAATAAAACTTGATGGCAATCCAAGTAAGACGGACCCCATACTTTTGTTTGTAGTAGTGCTAAAGTAATTTGAAGAGTGTAGTTCAGCCAAAATTATTCTATGTGGATATGTGGATACTTATAATATGACTGACACATGTTAACTTTTTATGTCTTTATAAATGATGTACACTATGCATTTTAAAATTTCACCAATTTATCTTTATATATAAAGGAGGGAAATGAGGGGCCATTTTTTACAAAATTGAAAAGAAAACTCGAACTGAGGGCTAAAGATGTATTATAGGTATAAGAAAGACTGAGCAAGGAATAAAGAAATATCAACAGCAACAAAATAAAAGAAAACTAAAGAGCTCATCATGCATGTTTGTGCTATCAAATAAATTAAATGACTTCGTTACATCATAAAATTCTAGAAGGGAATAACATTGACGTATAAAACACTGCAATGTCTATATGTATTATAAGTATAGTTTCTTCATACATATATATGTGCTTTTTCACTTTTTTTTCCCTCTCTTTTTTCTCTTAGAGAAAAAAGAGAGGGAAAAAAAGTGAAAAAGCACATATATATGTATGAAGAAACTATACTTATACTACATATGCTTAAAGTAGAACTAGGATAATTGGTAAAAAGAGATAATATTTTGACACTGGGATAATTTAGTGGAACAATGATGGGTAATTCTTAAAGTGAGATAATTTGGTAGGATAATTTAGTGGGATAATGATGGATAATATTATGAAGTTGCATAATTTGGTAGGATAATTTGGTGGGGGTAATGGTGGGTATAAATTACTATTGTTAATAATTGTATATTAAAAATAATATAATATTGATAAGCAAATTCTAGTAATAACTATAAAATATAATGCAATAAAGCATCACTATTCATCTCAAATAATAAAATAATTTACAAAAAAAATAAAAATCTAAATCCCTAGAGTGACTCGACTTCCATCATCCCACATGGCTTCTATCATCCCACATGACATCCGTCATAGAATTTCTCCAAGCTCCTACAGCTGCTCGTTGAGTATGTATCTCGTCTTCTTTATCGGAGTCATCGTCTGCATCAGCAACATTTCGTGGAGCTTCTAGTGGAGGATCATAAATGTCGAAGTTCAAATCTCATAACATCATAAAGAAAGAAAAATAAGCATTTTTCAGCTATTAACCCTTTGGACCAATCTCATCATGATCGTTGAAACCAAATTAGCAAATAAATGAAATGTACACAGGAATCATCCATGGCCGCTAAATAGATGATCGACAGAAGAACTATAAATATCCTAATCAATTTACTGAGCCGATTTAATAATAATAGATATCACCATTAACCATTCAACATCTAATCATTAATGTGATCGCAAAGTTGCTTTCTAACTTATAAAAAAAACATAAATAGCCCGCATATCTTTAGCACTAACCCACCAACACTATATTCTTAACCTAAACCACTGTTGTGGAGAGAAAACTTAGATCAAACAAATAATAATAAAGTAATTTAACGTCAAAAAGCTATCAATAAAGTAATACATCTTGAAGATAATAATAAAAGATCTAATCATCACAAAAACAAAGTAAAGACAGAAAAATGAACGGATGATTGACTTCATGCCAGAGAAATTTTCTAGGCGGAGAAACTAACCAAGAGGGAGGGAGGCGTCGTTTCACTTTTTTTTCCAAATTGTATTCTTTCCAATGCATGGGATAATTTGAGAGAGGAAAACTTATGGTTATATATATAGGTAGTATAATTTGTGGGATAATTATGAGCAATTATCCCAATTCTAATTCTAGTAGAATTCTACTTGACTAACGCACCAAAAACATAATACAATTCTAGTTCTACAAAAGTTCTACTTGACTAACACTATAAAAAAATATCATACTTCCTAGTTCTATGTGACTAACACCTTAAAAATTTATCCCACAAATTATCTCAGTTCCAGTTTTAAGATCTTTTATTATTATCTTCAAGATGTATTACTTTATTGATAGCTTTTTGACGTTAAATTACTTTATTATTATTTGTTTGATCTAAGTTTTCTCTCTACAACAGTGGTTTAGGTTAAGAATATAGTGTTAGTGGGTTAGTGCTAAAGATATGCGGGCTATTTATGTTTTTTTTTATAAGTTAGAAAGAAACTTTGTGATCACATTAATGATTAGATGTTGAATGGTTAATGGTGATATCTATTATTATTAAATCGGCTCAATAAATTGATTAGGATATTTATAGTTCATCTGTCGATCATTTGTTTAGCGGCCATGGATGATTCATGTGTACATTTTATTTATTTGCTAATTTGGTTTCAGCGATCATGATGAGATTGGTCCAAAGGGTTAATGGCTGAAAAATGCTTATTTTTCTTTCTTTATGATGTTATGAGATTTGAACTTCGACATTTATGATCATCCACTAGAAGCTCCACGAAATGTTACTAATGCAGACGATGACTCCGATAAAGAAGACGAGTTACAGACTCAACGAGCAGCTGTAGGAGCTTGGAGAAATTCTATGACGGATGTCATGTGGGATGATAGAAGCCATGTGAGATGATGGAAGTCGAGTCACTCTAGGGATTTAGATTTTTATTTATTTGTAAATTATTTTATTATTTGAGATGAATAGTGATGCTTTATTGTATTATATTTTATAGTTATTACTAGAATTTGCTTATCAATATTATATTATTTTTAATATATAATTATTAATAATAGTAATTTATACCCATCATTACCCCCACCAAATTATCCTACCAAATTATGCAACTTCATAATATTATCCATCATTATCCCACCAAATCATCCTACCAAATTATCCCACTTTAAGAATTACCCATCATTGTTCCACTAAATTATCCCAGTGTCAAAATATTATCTCACTTTACCAATTATCTCAGTTCTACTTAAAAAGTTCTAGGTGACTAACCCCCCCTAACTTGCTTCGTGAAGATGAACTGGCAGTAAAGAAATTCTGATTCTTTGTTTTGTTTTTAAATTACATCTATGACTCAGTCTGATTATTTATTTATTTGTTATAACTCAGTGTATGATTCATTTTGCAGTCTACCTTAATTTTTGTAGCTCATACGTCCTTATCTCAGTTACATTACACCCACGTATTTACCATATATGGAAGCCTTAGCCGGATCACCATTATCTACACAGTACTAATAATATTATACGATCGCCGGCCAATCAATTTCTAATACAAACACTGAGGTCCTCATGGTGTAGCCATTTGCTAGTTGCTACCGAAGCAAATTACAGTGCGAGACAAATGAAAGTGGTTAAAAATTTCCGCTATATATTATGAGTGAAGCAAACGGAAAGATTAAAAAAAATGCAGTAGAAGACCTCGGTGTCGGTGAAGCTACAGGTGAAATCATATCGCCTCGTGCTCACTACTTTCAGACAAGAGCAGCGAGATGCTGCTTTCTTTGCTTCTGGCATCCAAAGCTAACAATAAGCATGACAAGAGAAAAATACAGTGTCTGCATCTTTAGAGCACCAAAATTCTAAAACTCGTCTCACAAAACATCTCTAATAATACCCACAGAGAAACCAACACCATAACATCTGTAAAGATAACACCGATAGTGCTTAGCACTAGCCCAAGACCGTAATACCCGAGAAACCCGAAAGAAACCAAGAGAATAAACCTCTAAGTATGAAGAAGAATATGAAGAACACTTAGAGAACACTAGAAAGACTTTTAGAGAAATGTGTTGGAATCATGACATACAATGCAGCGGAAAAAGCATATCATGACTATTAATCAAAATTAATTGAATATTAGAAGAATACCTGAAACGCTTTCTGAATTTCTACAATAATCTGTCCCGAGATCAATCCAAAATAGCTTCCTCAAGAGAAAAAGCCTCCAATTGAAATCCACCCGTCACCGTAGAGGAGCAATACTGAGAGATAGGTTCTCAAAAATCTATTTCTTCATATTATCTTCATAAGATTTTCAATCTCATCTATCTCCTCTCATAAGGCTACATATGAACCCTATTTATAGGATTACACTATTCTTAGAGATTTTAACTTTAAACAATTCATAATTATCTAGAACTCTATCCATAACAATTAAGGATAGAATAGATTTGTTCAAAAACTTTATCCATAACAATTAAGGATAGAAATAGATTTATTCAAAAACTTTATCCATAACAATTAAGGATTGAAATAGAATTGCATTGCATGTATACCTCTTCTAATGACATTAGTGAGACCAATTGGGTCCCATATCGAGAACCAATTATTGATCAAATTAATAATTTTAATTTAACAATCAAATCCCTATCCAACCAATTATTCATAAAAGCTCTTCCATAATATGGGATTAATTATTAATAAATAATATCTTACATTCAATCCATTCCAGTATCATTTATTTTAGGCAACTCTTTTAAGCAGGACAACTCACCTATTTGCTCATGCCTAAATTTGTAATTCCCATGAACATAAATAAAAAACATTTTGAAACATCAAAAATATTTTATTTTTATAAGAAAGTAAATTTTTAAAATATTTTCAAAACCACCTGCCGGCAGGAATTTAATAGCTTCATGGGAATGCATAATAAATTAACTCATCATAATGAGCATACTGGATCCTATCTAGACATCCATCATTTTCCTAAATGAAATTTAGCAACCCAATGTTTCAGGTTGTGTAGCGCTTGCTAAACAAGCTTAACCATCACATCAAAGCATACTAAATTATCAAATCGAAAATAACAATATCATCAAGTCAAAGGGACCATGTAACAATTTGAACTCTCTATCTCTTAGGTGACTCTTCCTAGAGAATTCAAATACGGTCTAGTGCTACACACATCATAATGCGTGCTTATATATGACATACACCCGGAGAATCTCTATTCCCGATGGTTGAGACCCACCATCATATCTCATATACCGGTGTCATGCATAATAACATGTTATAACAAAGTTATCCTTTACTAGTTATAGGTTAAGCACAAATTTAAGAAATTTCTAAGTTAGATCATATCTCCAAGCAAGTGACTATCACAGTGCATGATCTAACAAAATAACTTCTAAGGATATATATAACAATTATATAAATAATACCCAAATTATGTGCAACAATTAAATTTATTAACATTACAATATTATTACATAATTTGTATTGGATGTTCAAGGGCAAATTATTAAAATGTAGAGGACTTATGAAGAGGAAGACTCTTTATTTGAACTTGCTTTATTCACTTGTTCAACTTTTTCTTCTTACTTACAAATGAGAGAAGTGAGGAGGTATTTATAGCCTCCCAAAGATATGTTACAAAGGATCTAAATTCTTCTAATATCACCTCCATAGTTCCTAGATATTTTTCCAATCTCTAGAAATTTCTACATAATATCTAAATATTTTTATCACAAATTATCTAGATGTTTCTTACTATTATATAGATATTTGGCTTAAAGATTTCTCTAGAACACTTTAAGGAGGTGATCAACCTTCTAGAGTGTTTCTAGAAAACCTCTAGAATTTGGACCTAATTTTGGGTTTGGTCAAACTTAGAATAATTCCATCATAAACCCAAAATTAAGCTTGATCCAAAATCAAGTTTAATTTCAATACTCCCCCTTAAACTTGATTTTGTCAACCATCCCGAGCTTCGAGCGAAGTAACTCAAATTGGCCCTTTGGTAGTGACTTGGTGAAGATATCTGCAACGTTGTCTTCGCTTCGAACCTCCAAAGCTTCAATTGTTCCATCAAGCACCTTCTCCCGTATGAAATGATGTTCTAACTCGATATGCTTCGTCCTTGCATGAAACACCGGATTATTAGCCAACTTGATAGCACTTTGATTATCTCCATAAATTGCAACCGGCTTATTGATTGGCTCCAACAAATCTTCAAGGAGTCTTCGAAGCCATATACACTCTTGAGCTGCGAGTGTTGAAGCTTTATACTCCGCTTCAGTGGTAGACAATGACACCGTTGCTTGCTTCTTGCTGCACCACGAAACACTTGTGTCTCCACATAAGAACACATACCCTGAAGTTGATTTTCGATCATCTAGATCTCCACCAAAGTCAGCATCCGTGAAACCATGAAGAGAAACCTTGGCATTGTACTTGTACATCAGACCCATGCCAAGAGTTGTCTTTACATACTTCAAAATCTTCTTTGCCGCTTCTAGATGTGGCTTCCTTGGTTCTTGCATAAACTGACTTACGAGACCCACCGCGAAGGCAAGGTCAGGTCTTGTAATGGTTAAGTATAGAAGACTTCCTACAAGAGAGCGATAAGGTCGAGGATCAGGTAGCAAGGACCCTTCATCGCGTTTAAGCTTTATGTTCACGTCCATCGGAGTAGTACGTGTCTTCTCTTCGTGTACTCCGAACCTTTCAACAATCCTTCTTGCGTAGCTTTGTTGGCTGACAAATATTTCATCCTTTACCCTTTCGACCTCCAAACCAAGAAAATTGGCTTAAAGATGTTTCTATACTATTATCTAGATATTTGGCTTAAAGATTTCTCTAGAACACTTTAAGGAGGTGATCAACCTTCTAGAGTGTTTCTAGAAAACCTCTAGAATTTGGACCTAATTTTGGGTTTGGTCAAACTTAGAATAATTCCATCATAAATCCAAAATTAAGCTTGATCCAAAATCAAGTTTAATTTCAATAACCTCGACGGCGTCGTCATTCTAAAGACAACGGCTTTTGAATCACTGTCATTGGACAACCGAGCTATCCTGAATCTAAACTTTTTTCTCTCCCCCCCCCCTCTTTTCTTCTCACGGGTTACTATTTATAGATTACTGTAGCACCAAAAAATTACAACTTTTTTCATGAATAGAATTATTTTATAAAGGAGTTTTATTTTCAGGTCCTCCAAACTTATTTCTATTACAACTAGATCATCTAAGTCCTCTTCTAAATAGAATTTTAATTCATGTGGACCTCATATGAGCTTTATCTTGAGCTGGATCCACAACAATATTATGATCCTAATTAATTAATTACTCGGACAAGAGCCAATAATTTGAAATGTTTGTGACACGGCGTAGAAGAGATAAACCTCAAAATCCACTAAGGGTTGTCCTCTGAATCCGTAAATAGCGATCTCCGAATCCACGAAGAACTTTGAGTCCACAAAGAAAATATTAAAGATGAGTTTTATTGATAAAAATATTATGCCTCTAGGACGTACAATACTCTACTTAAATAGAAAATAAACAACTCCTACTATGATACAAACTTTGCCAAAAATTTAAAAAAAAAATTTCCTTAAAAGACTCCTTAGGATTAGGGAAATGAATCGGTTAAATTTGGAATCAAATCGGATTTGCTTTCTAATCAAAACAGACTCCTAAAACATTACCTAAAATGGTAAAAAAACTAATAAAAACTCTAATATCTCTCAATCTGGAGGGAATTTGTGGCAATTCGAACAACGATGGGTTTGGTTGACTTTGTCTCGAAAAAATACACAATTTTCATATATAATTCGTCCAATTCCAAAGTACGGTTTGAGAGATATGAGTCGTACGTTCTTTGTTACAAATTATTTTCTTCGGTTAGGCACACGTTTGGATTTTTGACGGTCCCGTTTCTCCATGAATTTATCTGGAACATGTTCTACATCAGTTTTGATGTTGTTTGGCACCCGAGTACTCAAGATAAGTAGGTCGTCAAATATTCTGGAAGAGTTGGCAATTCAAACAGCTACAGCTGAATATTTTGCTCCGACTTACCTATGGCAATACAAGAAGAAGAAATATGTTGATTGTTTGCACAATGTGAAGGTGTGTAATTTGAGCCTTATGTTATCTGTAGTTTTTCTAGACTTCCAATTATCTCTTCTTTTGTTTTGTTTTCATAATATCCGATACATTACGGTCAAAAAAAAAAACATAGACGAAATGAGTAGAAGAGGAAATATCCTCTCTCCTCTTACATTAGACTAGATCGTTTGCACAGAGTTTTAATACATAAAAACAAACAAAAAGAGAATAGATTAAAGAAGTTAGCTAGATTGATTGAAATTTTGATATAATGGACCGAACCACATAATTAAATACAGTCCTGTCATACGTACAATCAACACGACGTACAATTAAACTCGTCCGCATTTGTGTCCGGCTTGTGTCTAGAGTACTCTAGAGTACCCATGGGTGAAGGTTGCCTCCGGCGACGAATTCTCAAAGCTCCGGACGTCCTCTCAGCAGGGCTAAATGCACGACTGTGGAATGCAAAATTTTGGATAACACGCGCGACGGTGTAGACGGACAGAACGAGATCAAAATTTATCAGAACTCGTGAGGATCTAGTTTGCTATAGCCTCTAGGCTCTAGCTAGCTAGCTGTTTGAGTTGCTCGTGATGCTTGTCATGTTACGTACAAATACAAATTAATTAGGTCTAATTTCCTTATTAATTACGTACCCCAATAAAACCGTCCAGAGTCCAGACCCCTCGCGCGGAAATGTGAGTATCCCTACCCTCTCCGGCCGGCAAGATTGAGGTGTAGCCGGCAGGATGGTATCATCGATCGATCTGTACTCTTTTTTAATTAAGGGTGTTTTTGTCTTGTGAAAATAAATGGAGATCCAGTGGCATTTTATATCCAAATACTGACTACGTACGTACCTGCTGACTCTTGGACTGTTCTATAAGCTGATTATATAGCAAGAGTTAAATTAACATATATATAAATTCTGCCGGCTCTAATTCTTAAATGAAGGTTGTGGGGGGGTAAAAAATGGTGTTTTGTAAGTAAACTGAACAAGGGGCCGGCTTTCATGATTATTTAAAAAAAAATTAAACTTGCCTTAGTTCTGATTAATTAGCAAGGGTCGGTCCACCTCACAGTCAAATGTTCTCTTATATTTGACTAGATCAACTACACGTATAAAAATAAAAATAAAATAAACGAACAAACATAAAAAAGACAAGTTAAAGAAGATGATATACCGTGTTAACTCGATCGACCCCCCCGGACAAACAAAAACTTGCCTTAAAAGTTCTCTACTTCTTCATCCCTGCCCCGAACAAACATATATTATAATTGCTTGGGGCCGGGGTAGCAGTTTGGTAATGGGTCCGAGCACTAACGTGTCTATAACCAGCCCATAAATGCCAGCCCACGTATGTACGAGCGTCTCACGCTCAACTAATTAACCGGGGAGCAGTGGGTAGCACCTCGTAAGATTTGGACGGTGGCGTCCAGACAAAACTGTAAGCGGGCTAGCTAGACCCGGGCCAAAAAGTACAGTTTTCAAGATCATCAACTTTGATAGGCTAATTTGTAACCATAACGTAAAACTTATTGGCAGAATAGTTAAATTTTCAGCACCAAGTTAATGATTTGTTGATTTTAGGGTTTTCTTTATTTAATTACGTTGATGAATTAAGGTGTAGCTTTGCAAATACTAAGATTAAGGAGGTACTTTTATAAATATCCATGATTTGAGGGTGTACATATGCAAATACAGTCAAGTATTCTGTTTATATTGATTTTTATTGCGTTTACATTAGTATATAAATTATTTATTTATACTAAACTTTTTTTAAAGGAATTGTAAACCGGAAACTGTTAATAGAAGACGTGGCTCATACTCTCCGCGTCCAAGTCCACCGGAAAAACAAACCCCCAAATATGCGCTGGTGGTCCCCCAATAACCCATCTGGGCCTAACCCATCCACATGCAATGGCTTTAGGGAGAAAGAAAAAAAAAAGGTGTTTTATTTATTAACCCGGCCGAAGTTTTAGAGGGTGTTTGAGGAGGCTTAGTTTTTAAAGTTTATAAGTTATGTTTGTTTTTAGTTGTTTTTAACTTCTATGATAAAAATGCTATAAGATTATTTGGGTAGAAGTGTAATTTATTTGGTCAAATCTAACTTACACAAGTAAGCTTATAAGCTAGTTTTTTAAAAAGATGGTGTACACCGGCCGGCTTTTAAAAATGATATTTATAAGTTAACTTATTCAACACGCTATCAATTCCTCCTTAATTTCTTTAATTTTCTCCTCACCAGCGATCGTATGGTCCCGCACGTATATGTATCTTTAGCTAACATCATATGTTACACCCTCATCAAAACGCTATTATAATTATTATTGCTCCGTCTCTTAGCTCGCTTGCTGCAACAAGTTACTATATATCTAGCAAATTCGATCTGCCCATGCACATAGATCGATACACGCAAACAATTAGTTACCCCAAAATCAATAAGGGAAAACAAAAACAAACAACAAAACTATATATGGGAGGAAGTCGTCGACGCTACGATGGCCAGCTCGGCGGGGGGACTGCCGGGGTCCGAATCCGTTGACAAACCCATTGACAAGCGCTCTCTACCTGCGGAGGAGAGCAAGTGCAAGAATGTTGAGCTAGCCCAAGTATTAATTATTAACTCATGTCTTAATTAATTAACTTTTTTTTTGTTTGGATTATTTTTGCAATTAATTAATTAAGGGATGTTATTACTTTTGATATATATATACTTTTGATATATACATATATATATATGGTGGTCGGCCGGGCAGGGCACAAGTAGTAGGGTGGCCCCCGGTGAGAGCTCACGGGAGAAATAGTATGCAAATAATGAGGATTAATAAGTCGGAGGGTGGTGGTGGTGGGAATGGCACGATGGCTATCTACGTCGTGAAGGTGAGCATGGATGGAGCTCCCTACTTGAGGAAAATAGATCTCAAGGTCTACGAGGCATACAAAGATCTTCAACAGAACTTGGAGGACATGTTCAAATGCTTCTCACTTGGTAATTAATTAAGAGATTAATTAATTAGTTATAAGAGATACTAACATGTATTAATACTTATGAATTGAGAAAAATATTGCTATCCAACTAAGCTTGTTAATGTTCGTTATTACGTAGGCGATCATGTGGTCGCTTATATGAAGATAAAGACGGGGATTAATTAAGCTAATTAATCTTTTCTTGAATAATATTGATCACCTTAGTAAATCCTCGAGAATAATTTTATTTGTACGTTATATCTATTATTTTTGTTGGATTTAATCTAATAAATCTAATTGTGGGCACATATGATTAATCAATGTGTATTGCTATCTTTCAGGATAACCCACTAAAGTGATCAATTAATTTGGGTTAATTCGGTATTTAAATAAGTCATGGGGTTATATGTGCAGATACCAGGTTATAATTGTGATTTGTTGAGGGGCCAAATTGCAAATGTACAACATCTATAAATAAGGGGTTATGGTCCCTAACCTGGGGTTACATTCTCTAATTCTCTTCACCCCCATCTAGAAAGAGAAATTCGGCTATAGAGAAACCCTAAGGTTAGAAGATCCAAAACCCATCTCAGGTTCATCTATGGATTCAGGTATAAGCTTCCGCTCTTTTGATTCTTGTTAATCTCTTCGAATTAATCATGGCTATATGGTTTTAGATCTCAAGTTTTATGATTCAGATCTAACAATTTTGAGTTATGATTTTTAGCTATATATAATTAGTATTTCTTTTTCTTCCATTATACAGAATGTTCACCTCAACATGCAAGAGGCTGAGAATTATGAAGGAATCTGAAGCAAGAGGTTTGGGTTCAAGTAATTAATTAAGTCATGATATGCAAAGACCTTAACTCCTGCAGGCTGTAAACTAGAGAGAGAGAGAGAGAGAGATTCATGAGATATATCATGCAAAAGCAGACTTTCTTTAATTTCTATTTTATTTTGGGGGTTCGTTTGCAACTGCAGGCCAAGTTTGTGGATGTTTGTGAAAAAGGTTTGTTTTTTTTTGGGTTTGTCATCAGATGGATCTGAAAAATCCTTAGGGGGGGTTAGTCACCTAGAACTTTTTAAGTAGAACTTACCAGTTATCACTTTGATTCAAGCTTCCATCGACTTACCAGTTATCATTTAAGTTATGCTGCTGCAATCCTTTCACTAATTTTAATATGAACCTTATGACACTGGACTTTAGCAAATACCATTAACACCCAAAAGCTTTATATGTAACATTTACTCGGCAATTTGCAACCGTCATTAGGTTGCTCCAGTAATCTAATAAGGAAGCAAAAACCTCCTCCATCACAGAAAAGACTGGATGCAGACTAGACTACAAAAATAAAAGTGGATTGTTGCAGTTCAAGACTAGATGTGTGACATAAATATGTTCACATCAGCATGTTTTGATCATTGCTGGGAACCTGTACATTATAATTTACTTAGTTGTTGCAGTTAAAGTGGATTGTTGATATCTAGGATTAAGGCTTGGATTTATCCCTCCTCTAACTAGCATAGATATAATATATAAATCATTGCCAGCATTGTGGCAATCTCAAAGACAAACAAGGCTATTCATGATAAAACAGGACAACATAAACAAGAGGGAAATGCATGTGTACACAAAATTAATTAAGTTATATCGCTAATTTCAGGGCCAAACTCCGTGAGTTATCAATGAACAACTTCTTAGGTTAAAATAGAACTACGTTTACATCTAATTAATAATATGTACATGATCATTCACAGCAATTTTCTTGTATTAGTCTAGACTACCGATGCAAATAGAAGGTTGAAACTAAGGATGAGTTATCATTACAAATTCTAATTGGGCAGGATATATAGTAGCTTTTTTTTCGATCTGGTTAAAAAATGAAGAAATCCAAGTACCTACAAGCTTTTGAAAAAAAGGCAATGGCTACCACAGGCTAGGTTTTGATGGCTCATGTGCACACACTTGATGAAAATAGACAATTTTGCTCTTTTACCCAAATAAAAAAAAATCAAAATCCAAACCACTATATACTTATGCCATCGCTGGATCATTGTTTAACCATAAGATATCCACATTAATCTTGTCAAAATCATATATAATCATTGTTTAAAATCCAAAGCACTGTAAAGGCCTGGTCGTTGTTACGGTGGTACGTACCTGAGTTCGTGGACGGCGCCGGAGGGGTTGATGAAGTCGGAGAAGATGAAGTCGAAGGGAAGAGGAACGGAGGAGAGAAGAGAGGAGGAGAAATTAACCGATAGGGAGGGAGGCGGAACGTTGTTCTAGGTATTTTACTTTTTTCCGATTGTTGTTTCTTTTCAATTGTAGGATAATTTGAGAGAGGTGAACTCATGCTTCTATATATAGGTAGGATAATTAATGGGATAATTATGAGAAATTATCCCAATTCTAATTCTACTAGAATTCTATTTGACTAACGCTCTAAAAAAATAATGCAGTTCTAGTTCTAAAAAAGTTCTACTTGACTAACACTATAAAAAAATATCCCATTTTCTAATTCTATGTGACTAACACCTTAAAAAATTATCCCACAAATTATCCCAGTTCCAGTTTTAAGTTCTAGGTGACTAACCCCCCCTTACAGAAAAAATGTTAATTAAAGACTGTTCTTTGTACAACGAATCAACGATATTGAATATAATAACAATTGATAAGAACTCTGAAAATAAAGACTTACTAACATGATTCAAGGCCAAAAGATGGACTAGCCCATTCGATATAGTTACTCCATAACACGACAAGAAATGGAAATCGTAATAAAGATGAAATAACAAAAAAATTTCATCTGAAAATTAAAATAGAGTAATAAGTATGAAACCTTCTTCAGGTTTCACAATTTATTATAAAAACCCTAACATTATTTTTTTCATTACAGCACCCTATGATGTTATTAAAAAAAGAGATAAAACTCATTTAATTTATACTTTTTCTTTAAAATTAAAATACAATACCCGTCGTAATGCTTCTCTTCTTCCTCAAACTATTGCAAAACTCGTCTCCCCTTGGCTCACGTCAAACCCAAACAACCACAACCATGCATCAACAAAGAGAGAATTAATAGAAGATCAGAGTAATGTCGTAATCCTACAAGATGAGAACTCTTTTAATGACTAGTGAATATCAAGTTTTGTTGGATTGCCAATTCAATGGTAACATGCACACACATGATTTAAACTAGACATAACATGATTAAATCTAATTTAATTTTTTAAGTCTAATTTCATGTTAAGTCCAATTAAATTAGACTTAAAACAAGTTGATTTAGACATAACATGATTTAAATTAGATTTAAAAGGAATTAAATTAGACTTCATATGGATTAAATTAGACTTCATATGAATTAAATTGGAGTTAACATGAAATTAGACTTAAATTTGACTTAACATGAAATTAGACTTAACATTAAATTGGACTTAATATGAATTAAATTGAGCTGAAATTAGACCTAAAAAGAACTCTAAATAGACCTAACACGAACTCTAAATAGACCTAACATGAAAGAATAGAGTATATAAGGATATTATGGGGTTCTGTACTTTTTATCCTCTCTCTATGCTTAGTTGACAGGTAATAATTGCTAAAAAAAGCTGCAGCATAAGATGTCACACTTCTTAAGACTGAACTACATGCTCGAAAAGTGAAGGAGCTGATGAAGATGTTGCTTTTAGGGCCTTCACACAATTTTACCAAATTATAAATTCATATCACTCGTGGTCATGAGAGGACGGCACATACTGTAGATGATGGGATCTGTATCGTCCGGGCATTGCCTTTAATAGTCCAAAATGGTAGGGCGGTGGGGGTTAAGGTATTCAATTGGCATTTGGTTGAGCCTCAGTTCATAAATTAATTTTTGACTTTCACGTAAATTAAATTGTTAGTATTTAAAGAGAGAGATCGAATAGAGGTAAGGGTGGTCGTGGGCCGGACCGGTTCAGGCATGTAACCTAGCCCGTTGGGTTCAAGGTCGGGTCAGATCCGAACCGGGCCCGTCCGGATCAAAATGGATCGAGCCTTTTTTTTTCTAATTCCGGGTCTAGGACTAGCCCCACCTATGGGTCTTAGGTCAGCCTGTGGATTTTTTTAAACTTTTTTCTAATTTTTTTATTTTTAATTTATAAACTATATTAACTTTGTATTAGTATTCATTAAATTATATTTAAATTATTTTTTCTATTTTACTCTTTATTTAAAATGATATATATATACACGCACGTTGTACAAAAATAAACATCATACAAAAAAATATTAGAAACACAAAGATATACCTGGTTCGGACATCGAAAGAAGACCTACGCCCATGGGAAGTTAATAACTTTTCTTTAGTTTCAATTTAAATTATAAATACAAGAGGAAAAAAGAAAATAAAAAATGTTAACTAAAAGCTAATAATTAAAATTTCGGGTTGGGTTAAGCCAGGCCGGGTTAATGGTGGGCCGGGCCTATTTCTTTAGTTCTGGGTCTAGAATTGGACCCAACTCGTCCCATGACTCGTATATATCAATGG
>NC_033801.1:139654-163838 GCF_001876935.1 Asparagus officinalis | reverse complement strand
TGTGATCTTTTCCTTTTTTTTTTGGTCCAAGAAAAATTGAGAGCTTCCCCAGATTAGAGCCAGGACCAATCCTTGCCACATTTTGAGTTGTTGCCAAACCCACCACGATAATGCACTATTGTTACGGTAGAATGTCCAATTTCTTGTGAGCATATGCAATAAAGCTGCGAAAGTTCAAGAGAAAAAAGAACAAGGAAAAGAAATGATCATCTCAAAAAGCTGATCAAATGCCCTATCAAATACTGATGAAAGCAGACCGTATTAAATCCTGACTTTCCAACGTCCTACAGCCTACCAACAAAGGAAACCTTGACTACCGTCACAACCTCAAAAGGTTCTACATCACGGATATAAAAATGCGAGCTAGCTGCAACTCAACAAACCCGAAAACTGGAATTAGTGCATTTAGTAGGAATAACTATATAAATCTAAAACAAGCCAGAAATTTACTGCAAACTTTTGTACAAGAAATGCATTACAATACAATTTCATGGCAACAAGGACAGAAGTCACACAGAATCCTCTAAAGCAGATCTGAGCCGCAGGCCAATTGTCCGATAAAAACCAAATTAAAGAAGACAGATCAGTTACTCCGATCACTGCTATAATGAAACAACAGAATAAAGGGTTAATGTACATTACACCATTATTGAATTGTACCTCACTACTAAGTTTGTTCTGTGATAATTCTCCTGAAAGATCCAATCATGAACCGTTATTGTTGCTCCCACTCAGGTAATCCATGCTCTGACTCTTCATTCATGAGATAAAAAAATGAATATTGGTATCATAAATTTTATGCTTCCGACCAAAATTATCAAATATAATTAGATAAGTATCCACCTGTAACAACTTTGTTTCTTTTTTAAAGATCTATAGAAGGGAGAAATATACAAAGAAGAAAAATAAAAAGCATGCATACCCTAGAGTTTGAAGCCTGCCCAAGATTCCGATAAGGTCTTGTGTTAAGGTCAATCATTTTTGTGTCAATCTTGCCGTGATCATCACCGTTGACATCTAAAGGAGTTGCAGCTGGTACTTTGTGATTTTGCATATTCTCTATCATCATGAGCTTTGCCACATGATTCTGATCCTTTCTATTTTCTACTTGTTCGTTGGACTGCATGGCCACATTTTCTACATGGCCTTGCTTATCGCCGTGAAACTAGATTAAGATAAGATTTTTTTTCTTGAATCAGCAAATCCAAACGACAGATGTCAGGTCACTCATCTGAAAGTTTTATTTTGTTAAAATGGAAACACGAACCTCAACCCTCTGCCTCAGTAGGAGATACCTTCCGTGGGTTCTTTTTCCTCCAACATGCACAATCATATCACATTGCAAGCACAGGGAAGTTCCATCTATATCACAATAGAAGAAAGCTGCACATTTGAAGTTGAAGTTTAATTCACTAAAAATAACCAGAAAAAGAATGAACAAAAAAGACATACAAGCATACCAGGGGCATTTTCACATATATCGCAGCGAGGAACTTCACTAGGGTCAGCAAGTCCTACTCTAACATGCCGGCTGGCGAGTTTGTTGCACATGTGGACCTGCAAACCTCCAGTTTAGAAAATAAATTAGAGGATAGTAACTATAGCAAAAAGACCAACCCTCGTAAAAACCCCATGGTGAAATTGGTCTGAAAGTCAACTCAACTATTGTTCATATTTTATGGCACCAAAAACTTTAGCATTATAACGCAACCGAGAAAAGATCCTCTCAGCCAACCGAGTCCAGGAAAAAATCAAATAGAAAAGCTGATGTGATCACTTTTTCTATAGGGAGTGGCATTTATCTTGAGGCGTAAGCTAATTCGCACAGTCAAAATGGTACTTACCCTCTGCATAATACTTAGTTCGGCACACTCAAGCTCGTGGTGGCTCTTGCAACTGCATGTATAACAGCCGAGAAAGTAAAACACTCAAGAGCCGCCTATCCTAACACTTTTCTTGCCTAAAGAATGGATAAATATGAAGTTTTGTTACAGTTTCTTCAAAAAAATGCAAGCTAAAATCAGCAGCTCAAAATAACTATACATAGCAGACACCTTCCTAGCACACTACTATTTTGGAATCACCATTAGGATTGTGGCACAAACAGGAATAAGGATTGAGGTCTAGCATGTACAGGCTAGATACAATAAACATGAGCTGTTAGCATATCACATATAATATATCTGTAATGAATAACTATACATTTAAAGATGACTTTTCAAGTGAAGGAGAATAATGAGGCGGCGCTCACATACGGCATGAGTCTAAAAATATAACTACTAAGATACAGTTCCTAGCAAATTAAGGCCCTTTCAAAAATTGACAGCAATCACTTCCCCGCCTTACTTTCCGAATTCAATAATTTTCCACACACTTGATGCACCAACCAAGAGAATTGATGTCAAATTTATAGCTTGCTACAAATACATAGTCAGATTTTGATAGAACTCTCTCAATGGGGGTCTCATGACATAAACAAACCCAAATTTGCGGGAAGGGGAAGCATAGATGACGCTCTAGTAACATATGCTCAAGTACATTCTGATAAATATGATACACATGTTAAGCTGAAGACAACAATTAACATTTTCACCGCAAAAACCAAATGATCCCAGTATTCTGGATCCTCGAAAATCAGATAAAAGGAACCTAGTAAACACAAGCAACATGAATTTCTTATTGTCGTCTGCTTACCTAATTATCCTGCCAATTAGAAGGATTTCACTACATATTTTTTTATTTAGTTCCCACTATAGGCAACAAAGAAGTTGAGTGACAGAGTGATGTATCAGGGAACTATGCCCTATGACTTGGTGAAAGAACACTGGAGACTAACAACGTCTAAAATCAACGTGTAGGTGATTCATTGACTTTTCTCCCTACAACAAGCATTACATCCTTAAATTAACAATGATACGAAGGGAAGGGCACGTAAATAGAAGAAACAAAAACTGAAGTTTATCTTCAGCCAAATGGGTACTTTAGGCAGGCCCTCTTCATTATCGACTAAACTATCAACACTCATCCCCCCCTAAGATTTGGAGCCCTCCAGCTCCCAGAGATCGATTACCATCTTAACACACTAGATGGCCGTATTCATGCTGATATTACCAATCTTTCAGTTATACGTAACTCTGAAATTTGTTAACACACTAGATGGCCGTATTCATGCTGATATTACCAATCTTTCAGTTATACGTAACTCTGAAATTTGTAATTTATATTTTTTTTTTAAAGAAAACGTGTAATTATCTACAAAAAGGAATGAAATTACCAAATTATTCAAGTTTTCTATACGATTTGGTACCCCACCAATACATACCATAGAGGAAATAATTCAATTTTTATGCACAATTTAGCATCATTCGTATTTTCCCTAATCCATAAACATCACACTCTATACTCGCAGCATATCGATACATCTCCCCAATCAATCAATCGATCGATCGATAAACATATGCGGAAAAAAAAAATTCGCATTACCATGGAAACACACACTATCAAAATTGAGATGATAAAAGCCTAAAAAGGTTAGGAAGAAGTTAAATAAATAGATAGATAGATAGATGATAAATAAATAAATAAATAAATAAATAAAAGGAGCGGAGACAGAAGGGAGGGGAGACCTTGTCATCGCAGGATCTGCAGAGGGCAGCCTCATCAGCAGCACAGAAGAGCACAGCAGCCGCACTCTCGCAGACATCGCATATTGTTCGCATCTTTTTTTATTTATTATTATAGATTTCTCTCTTGATCTCTCTCTCTATTCCCCCCCACTCCTCATCTCCCTCCTCTCTTCCTCTCAAAAACTAACAACAAACGATTAAAGAAAGAGAAGAAAGAAGGGTTTTATTTTCGTTGGGCGCCGCCGTGCTCTTCGATCGGTCTCCCTACGCCTCCCCCTCCCCTCCCCTCCCCTCCCTTCCTTTTGTTTTTTCTTCGTTTCTAATAACTGATAACGTGAGTGACAGTCCCCTCCCCTCCCCTCCCTTCCTTTTGTTTTTTCTTCGTTTCTAATAACTGATAACGTGAGTGACAGTGAGATGTGGATTTGCGGTGGGGGGAGGGCGGGGCCCGCGTGCTCTGGAGACCTCCTACGCGTTTCGGCTTACGTGTCAAGCTGTTACGAGTGACGTGGGGTCCGGTGAGGGATTCCTTTGGATTTGGAGGTCGGGGTGGACTCGCGACCACAAGTTACTACGTGTGAGAAAGTTCGGAGCGGGCGAAGCGATGTGCCGCGGTCTCTTCCCGGCCTCCCTCTTTTTTTCTTTTTTTTTCTTTTTTTCTTTTAATTGGTGCGGGTGGGAGCAGCGAGTACAACAGGCTCCACCCCTGAGATGCCATCTGTTTGGTCCGGAATTGCCTACTTTGGGTTGTACGTGGGCCACCGTCCCTCTCCCCCGGATCCCTCTTACTTCTCGTGGCTGTCTGTGCTCGTCGCTAGCTCCAACCAACTTTACGTATTTTATATATTTATGGAAATAAGCTACTGCCAGATATCGACGTTGGTTGAGTAGCCATTATCTCGATAAATATGTAAAGCAGGCCGTCTCTTTTGGATCCCTGAGCTGGACAACCTTTTAGCCTTTACCAGTAAGATGGGCGCGTGCGATGCACGTGATGGGCTAATCTGTAGTCTCAAAAATAGATGCTACTTCATAAGCCGCATCAAATTAGACGGACGAACACGGATGTTCCATATATATATAGTCTGTTTACGTACGAAGCTGACATTTGCGTGAGCATACTAGTCTATCTGCAAAGACCACAACTACATGTTTCATATACATATACATGAGTGTCGTGCGCCGCAGCCACTTGTTGTGCGCCAAGGAACCAAACCAAACACCGAGAGAGAGAAGACAACTCAAACCAAACGATAATGGTACAAACTCAAACAAAAAATTTAACGTGGTTTGGCAAATTGCCTACGTCCACGGGGCAAGAAGGGGAGATGTTTTCACTATAGAGAAAGAAAGTACAAAATAGAGATTACAAGATCACTCAAAGTAACCTCTCAAACAAAACCCTCAAATCTCTCACAAAACCCTCAAACAATTTGCTCAGAAAAGAACTCTCCTCTCAAACAAAACCCTCAAATCTCTCACAAAACCCTCAAACAATTTGCTCAGAAAAGAACTCTCTTTTCTGTGCTCAAAACCAAAACCCTCAAACAATTTGCTCAGAAAAGAACTCTCTTTTCTGTGCTCAAAACTCTCCTTCAAGCTACCTCAAAAGTGATCAATATGATCCAATATCCCCAAAACAATTCCTAATCAAAGCTAAAGGAACCCTAAAACGTGTTGATATTTATACCAAACACCAAATCCCAAAACAGAATAAGAAACCAAACTCAGGCCCAGACCCGATCCGCGGTCGACCGTCGCGTCAGTCGCGGTCGACCGTGGCCAACGACAGAACCCAAAAAAACTTACAGGGGTCTCACGGTTGACCAACGTGCCAGTCGACGCGGTTGACCGCCAAATGTCCAGAGACTTTCTTGTTCCTTGTGCACGTCCGCGGACCGTCGCGCCACCCGCGATCGACCATGTAGCTTTCAAATTGTTCCGTGTTCAATTTTCTGAACCTCGTTGTTCCCTCTTCAATGAGCATTATAGTCTATTTGCAAAGGTGACTTTTACAGAACTGCTATATATGTACGTACATAAGCTGTTGTTCTTGCAATTAACAGTCGTGTCCTTGTAGAAGATCCATATCTAACTATACATAGTGTTAAAACAGTTTTATTACACTACCAAAAAAATTCTATTATATATACTACCAAAAGTATTGTAAGCAATATTTTTTAATTGGTGAAAAGCACTGCGTGGAAATTGAGTTTATAATATACAGATCGAAGTCAACAACAAACTTATTAGATAAAAGGAACATACTCTTAGCAGGCTTTTTACCAAAGTGGTCATTATTGAGATACAATATTAGTTGTGAGATCAAGGCATTCAAGATTTGAGCAGTCAATGGTTAAAGGCAAGCTTCTTTGCAAAATGACAGTTGTAGTATTCAACATTTTTGCAGTGAAGGAATCAGTCATTAATTTGTCGCGCGCCTTTGCGGAAGCCTTGCACGAACTCACAACGAACCTGTGATCACGAGTAGAAGAAAGCCAAACACTTGCACAAACCAAGCCAATTACGACAAATCAAACCAAACACAAGGATATACGTGGTTCGGCAATTGCCTACGTCCACGGGGAGAGGATGGGGAGATTTCACTATATGGAGGAGAAATACAACGGGTTACAACTCACAAAATCACTCAAATATAACCCTAACCAAAGCTCTCAACTCCCTCACAATATCTCCCTCTCAAAGTGCTCAAAACAATGCTAAATCTCTTCTTTTCTCTCCTTTAGAAACCCTAAAAACGTGGTCCTATTTATAATAAAACACAATCCCAAACAAAGGAGGATTCCTCAACAAATAAGGATTCTAAAAACGAGTCTGCCACACCCTGCACCATGGGTGTGGCAGAGGGTGTGGTGCAGGAGTGGTGCAGGACAGATTCTGCCACACCCTGCACCGTGGGTGTGGCAGAGGGTGTGGTGCAGGACAGACTCTACCACACCCATGGCAGACACCACACCAGGGTGTGGTGGAGCCTGTTTTGAGTTATTCTTCACGTTTTTCACAATTCCTTCGCCGTTTTCACAATTCTCCACCTCGGCGAAGTGTTCCCAACACTGAGCCGACACCAACATGAGCACCAATGTGTCGTCTCTCTAAACTCGGCTGCACCAATGCGGTTGCCTACGTACCCCCTCTCCCAAGGGATCAAGCCGCCCGTAGTTCATCCAAATGGCCGCCAACGGCCTCAACAATTACGAATGTGCAACAAGTTTCGACAATGATCAAACTTGTTGCTCGGAACCACCTTAGTGAGCATATCTGCCGGATTATCCTTCGTGTGGACTTTCACAATTTCCACATCGCCATCTTCAAGAACATCCCGAACGAAGTGATAACGAACGTCAATGTGCTTCGTCCTCGCATGAAAAACCTGATTCTTCGCCAAATATATAGCACTCATGCTATCGCAATGAATAGTGACGGATCGCTGCGATATACCAAGTTCTTCCAAAAGTCCTCGAAGCCAAATAGCCTCCTTCACAGCCTCCGTAACCGCCATATACTCTGCCTCCGTCGTAGACAAAGCCACCGTAGACTGTAAGGTGCATCTCCAACACACCGGCGCACGGGTCAAAGTGAACACATACCCCGTAGTAGACCGGCGCTTATCCAAATCCCCGGCATAATCCGAATCAACATAGCCAATGCATAGCTGCCCACCTGTAGTGTCCCGCTCATAAACCAAACCAACATTGAGCGTACCTCTAATGTACCTCAAAATCCATCTCACGGCGTCCCAATGACCCACTCCTGGATCGTGCATGTATCTCGACACCATGCTCACTGCCTGTGACAAATCCGGCCTCGTACATACCATCGCGTACATCAAGCTCCCAACTGCGCTCGCATATGGAGTCTTCGTCATCAACTCACGGTCTTCAACTGACTTCGGTGAAAGGCCAGCTGAAAGCTTCAAATGGGCTCCCAACGGTACACAAACTGGCTTCGTATCCATGCTAACATGGAATCGCTGTAGAACCTTCTTCAAATAAGCCACCTGTGTCAAACAAATCCTGCCCTTCTTCTTATCTCTGCCGATCTCCATCCCTAAAATGCGCTTCGCCTCGCCCAAGTCCTTCATCTCAAACTCATTCGAAAGCTGAACTTTCAACTCATCTATAGCTGACCTGGAACTAGAAGCAACCAACATGTCATCGACATAAAGCAACAAATAAATGTACGCACCTCCTCTCAACTTGCGAAAATACACGCAAGGATCAAACTGGCTCCGAGTGTACGAATGACCAAGCATAAAACCATCAAATCGCCTATACCACTGTCGAGGAGACTGCTTCAAACCGTATAGCGATTTCTTTAGCCTGCAAACCAACTTATCTTTCCCTGCAGCTCGGAATCCCAATGGCTGAGTCATATATATTTCTTCATCAAGATCACCATGAAGAAATGCTGTCTTCACATCCAACTGATCTAACTCCAATCCATACTGTGCCACCAAAGCTAGCAAAATCCGAATCGACGAATGCTTCACCACCGGAGAGAAAACCTCATTGTAATCAATACCTTCCTCCTGTGCATAGCCCTTCGCAACCAACCTAGCCTTGAACCTCACTGGAGTGCCCTCAATGCCCTCCTTCTTCGTGTACACCCACTTGCACCCAATCGCCTTCCGCCCCTTTGGAAGCTCTACAAGCTCCCATGTATCGTTCTTGTGAAGAGACTCCATCTCCTCCTGCATAGCCACCTGCCACGAATCAGCCTCCGAACTCTGCTCGGCCTCTCTGAATGTAGTAGGCACCATCTCATCGATACTCTCCACCGGAAGTGCATATGCAACTGTGTCGGCATACCGTGCTGGCACCCGTATGTCTCTCCTCTGTCTCCGTGCCGCAATAGAATCCTGAACCTGAGCCGTCGGTCCCTGATCCTGCTCATGAGTACCCGTATCCTCCGCATCACCGTCGTGCTCGCCTGGCGTCACCTCAGTCGGCACTCTCATGGATACTGCACTATCTGGACTCTGTGGAGCTGCATCAATCTCCACCACCTGCGAAATCTCCTCTGTCGGGTTGCTCTCCACCTGATGAGAGCTGGGAAGCTTCAAGATAGAAGCCTCATCGAATGTGACGTCCCTACTCAGCACAATCTTCTTATCAACTGGATCCCAAAGCTTGTATCCCTTGACACCACGCTTGAATCCTACAAATATGGCCTTCCTAGCTCGAGGTTCCAACTTATCAGTTCTAACATGATAATATGCAGGGCAACCAAATACCTTAAGCTGGTCATAGTCATGTGCTGTCTCTCCCGACCACATCTCCATAGGGGTCTTCCCCTCAATCGCAGATGAAGGCAGCCTGTTAATGAGGTGGCTCGCATAAGAAAGTGCCTCAGCCCAAAAGATCTTCTCCAAACCACTATGCGCCAATAAACATCGAATCTTCTCCAGCAAAGACCGATTCAATCTCTCTGCCACCCCATTCTGCTGCGGTGTATGACTAACTGTGAAGTGCCTCTCTATGCCCTCGTCTCGACATAGCTGCAGAAAGGGGTCTGAGGTATACTCGCCGCCGTTGTCGGATCGCAACGTCTTGATCTTTCTCCCAGTCTGCAGTTCCAATCTCTTCTTCCACTCCACAAACAAATCTAGGACTTCACTCTTATGCTTCATGGTGTACACCCAACATCGCCTAGAATAGTCATCAACGAACGTGACGAACCAATGTCGACCACCAAGTGATGCCGTCTTAGTGGGACCCCAAACATCTGTGTGCACGTAGTCCAAGATGCCCCTCGTCCTATGAATGGCCGTCCCGAACTTCACCTTCGTCTTCTTGCCAAGTACACAGTGCTCACAGAATTCTACTTTACCACTCTTGGCTCCCTTCAAAAGCCCCTGCTTGCACAATGCCTGCAGTGACTTTTCACCTGTATGCCCTAGCCTGTAGTGCCAAAGTCTGCTCATGTCCGCCTCTGAAATCGCCGAAGCAACCTGGCCAATCTCGGTGCTCCCCTTCAGATAATATAAATTATGATTTCGGACTCCCTTCATCACCACCAAAGATCCCTTAGTAACCTTTGCTACAGCATCCTCAAAGGTCACCCTGAATCCCTTCGCCTCCAAAGCCCCCACTGAGATAAGATTCTTCTTAAGTTGAGGAACGAATCTCACCTCCTTCAGCTCACGGACTACTCCATCGTGCATCCGAATCCTCACAGTACCTATCCCACGAACGCCACAGGATTGATCATTTCCCATGACCACAACACCCCCATCGAGTCTCTCAAATGATGAGAACCAATCTCGCCTAGGAGTCACATGATAAGTAGCGCCAGAATCAAGCATCCACTCCGATGCATCCAAATGGTTCACCTCCGGAGTAATCAAAAGAGAAAAGCTCGAATCATCGGAATCATCGCCTTTCGCAACATTCACCTCATTGGCCTTCGGGCCCTTATTCTTGCTATTCTCCTTTTCTTTGACTTTCGGGCAATCTCTCTTCCAATGTCCCTGCTCCTTGCAGAATGCACATTGGTTCTTTCTAAGCTGGTGACGACCTCTTGACTTTGACCTCCCTCTATTTCCACCTTTCTGATATGAGCTTCTACCTCTCGCCGACAAGGCCTCTCCTGAAGTACTAGCGCGGGAAGTCTCCTTATCCTTCCTCCTCAAATCATAGTTCGTCAATGCGTTAGTCACTTCACTATAAGTGATAGAAGATCTCCCGTTCAGCAACGTAAGCACGAAGGTATCATACTCCTCATCCGGTAAGGAGCCCAAAAGAATAATAGCCTTGTACTCATCTGTGATCTTCTCATCCACGTTCGCCAAGTCCGACAACAACTTAGTGTAGTTGTTCACATGAGCCGCAAGCGAGGTACCTCTGGACATCTGGAATCTGAATAACCTTCGCAGCAAGTGCAACCGGTTCTCAACACTCTTCGTAAGGTACTTATTGTTGAGAATTTCCCACATCTTCATCGCAGACGTCACCCCAATCACATCGTATTTCAGCTCCTGTTCCAAACAGGACCTGATCACCCCGCAAGCATTTCGATTCATCTTTTCCCATATCGCCTCTTCATATTTAGGTGGCCTCACATCGACCATGATGGTCTCCTCCAGATTTTGAGCATTGAGCGCATCCTGTACGTCGCTCATCCACAAACCAAAATTGATCTTGCCGTCATATTTCACAACACTAATCTTAGTGTTCTGAAAACCCACTTGAACTGTGCCTGTCATCTTGCTGCTTTCACCAATTACTTCACCCATAATCACAACTTCCAAATTGTAGAGAAAGATCCAAACTTTAAGAAGAATAAGAAATTACCCAACTGAACCCTAGATTGGATTCCAAATAGAACTCCTAACCACACGAGGAAAGCGAGATCTCCAACGGCAACTTCAAACCCTAACTCCACCAAAACCTAGAACTCCAAGAACCAAGCTTCAAACTGAATCTTCCTCCACCTAATCCAAAACCCTAGATCTGAATCTGGGCTCTGATACCACTTGTCGCGCGCCTTTGCGGAAGCCTTGCACGAACTCACAACGAACCTGTGATCACGAGTAGAAGAAAGCCAAACACTTGCACAAACCAAGCCAATTACGACAAATCAAACCAAACACAAGGATATACGTGGTTCGGCAATTGCCTACGTCCACGGGGAGAGGATGGGGAGATTTCACTATATGGAGGAGAAATACAACGGGTTACAACTCACAAAATCACTCAAATATAACCCTAACCAAAGCTCTCAACTCCCTCACAATATCTCCCTCTCAAAGTGCTCAAAACAATGCTAAATCTCTTCTTTTCTCTCCTTTAGAAACCCTAAAAACGTGGTCCTATTTATAATAAAACACAATCCCAAACAAAGGAGGATTCCTCAACAAATAAGGATTCTAAAAACGAGTCTGCCACACCCTGCACCATGGGTGTGGCAGAGGGTGTGGTGCAGGAGTGGTGCAGGACAGATTCTGCCACACCCTGCACCGTGGGTGTGGCAGAGGGTGTGGTGCAGGACAGACTCTACCACACCCATGGCAGACACCACACCAGGGTGTGGTGGAGCCTGTTTTGAGTTATTCTTCACGTTTTTCACAATTCCTTCGCCGTTTTCACATAATTACCTCGGCTCTGCAATAGCATTCTCAGCATTGCAGGTCATGCAATTGAACCGCATCCCATATTCTGCGTTAATTGCTTTTCGGCATTTGTTACACGCCATATACCAAAACCTCTGTTCGTAGTCTAAAATGGAAGCAGAAGCATGCATGAATGCAAAGATTGTGGCCCTACAATGGATGGGAAGGAGAAAATAAAGAGAATTAGAATTTTATAGCACTTGTTTTTTATTTCACAATAATAAAAAGATGCTCAAAATCTATGAAGAACTGTTAAATTGACTGCATATACAAGTAGAATTTCTTGACAAAAAGCACAAAGTTTAAAAAAAAAAAAAACTCCATGAAGTAATACATTTTTGTCATCTAATATAAGTTTTATTTTGATAAGCAGAAAAGTATGACTTCCTAGGAAAAAGAAGAACAATTCGTCTATTAATTGTCTCCATAAAAAGATTTATGCCAGGACAAGGTTTTATGATCTCCAAGCATCAACAGTTATAACACCCTTATATGATACTGACCAATGTGAATTCACAACCGAACTACCAATATTGTAGCTGACTATGGAAGGCAAGCATTACAGGAAAGCAATAACAGCAGTTTGCAAGAAGCGTTATAGGAAATTTTAATTTTAACTCACAAATTTTATAACCATATAATATATATATAGCAGTGTGATAATTTAGGAATAGATAAAATTCAAGTTTAGGATAGTAAATTAGTATGAAGCGAAATCCTACTAAACTAAGCCACATATACCATATATATAGCTTTTTTGTCTCATGGCCATATAAATAAGCATGGCCTACAATTATAGTTTCCTATAAAAATACTAATTAAGCATAACTGTTGCATTAATTCGAGAGTCTAAATAAAAATGAATAAGAAAATATGCACACCTCACAAAAGAGAGAAAATATAGAATGCTAGAGACAAGTATAAACCCATATAGATACACAAAGAAACAAGAAATCAGAATTGCTGGGAAACAAAATTGATCGAATTAATGGTAAGAAATGTTTTCCTGGAGACCTATATATGATAGGATTGGATAAGATAAGTGATTTGGTTTTTTAATTTCAATAAGAAAGGGAAATCCTTAACATTGGGAAAAAGAGTGAAGCTTGGCAATCTTCATGTAGCTCATAAAATTATGAATTTTCAACTTCCCTTTGGGTTAAAATGAATGAAGATAGACAAAAATCATGGAATGTGTATCATTAAATTATAAAATCCGGCCTCTTCAAAAATATTTGCTAATGGGTCGAAATGACTAACAATGAAAAAATCGTGAGTTATAGATCGTGAAATCCTGAATTTTAGACTTCGCAAAGTTTTTTGTCAATGGGCCACAAGGATTAAAAATGGTTAAATATTTTGGGTTATAGTTCACGTTAATGTAAAATTTGGTCTCCACGGAATTATTTTCAAATGGATTGAAATGGGAAAATGAAAAAAAATCATGGGTTATAGCTCATGAAATTTTAAATTTTGGGCTCTGCAAGTTTTTTTGTCAGTAGGACAAAAAAGGCTAAATATTATGAGTTGTAGTTCATAAAATCATGAAGTTGAAGTTTGAACTCCACGAGCTATAACTCATGAATTTTGGTAAGCTAAAACCCATGATTTTAAAATTCAAATAACCAAAATTCATGAGTTACACGAGCTATAACCCATGATTTTAAAATTCCACGAGCTATAACTCATGAGTTATAGTTCATAAAATCATGAAGTTGAAGGTATTTGCCAATGGGATAAAATGAATTCAAATAACCAAACTTCATGAGTTATAGCTCATGAAATCATGAATTTTTACTTTTGTAAAATTATTTGTCGGTGAATAGAAACGACTATAGATGGCTAATAATCATGGGTTGTAACTCATGAAATTATGAATTTGAACTCTAAGAAATTATTCACAATTAGGTAGAAATGACTAAAAATAGCCAAAAACCATGGGTAATAGGTTATAAAATCATGAATTTTAGCCTCCATGAAATTATTTACAAACAGATAGAAATGGCTAAAAATTACCAAAAATCATTGATTATAGCTTATGAAATCATAAATATTAGACTCCACAAAATTATTTCTAATTGGGTAGACATATCTTAAAATAGCCAAAAACCGGTTATTATAGCTCATGAGGTCATGAATTTTAGCCTTCGCTGAAATTATTTGCCTACATGTAGAAACAACTTAAAATGACCAAAAATTATAGGTCATATAGTTAATAAAATCATGAATTTTGGTCTCCGATTAAGTTATTTGTCGGGGGTTGAAATGAATAAGAATGGCCAAATATCATGGGTAATAATAGTTCCTAAAATCGTGAATTTAGACATTTTTAGTTGTTTTGATCTAAAGAAAAAAATTTGTAGAGTCAACAATTCACGAACTCATGAGCTATTATCCACAACTTTTGAAAATGTTTGTTTGTGTCGACCCGTGGAAAATAATTTCTTGAATACTAAAATTTATAATTTCATGACCAATAAACCATGTTTTTTCCCCTTTTTAACTGTTCTGATTGAAGAAAAAAATATTAAATAATTTTACAATGAGTAGAAATGACTAAAACTAGGAAAAATCATGAGTTATAGCTCATAAAATTATGAATTTTGAACTACGAAATTATTTTCTAATGGGTCAAGATGACTATAAATGGACAAAAATATGGGTTACAGCTCATGAAATCATAAAATTTGTACTCCACGAAATTATTTGTCAATGTGTTGAGACGACTAAAAATGGCCAAAAACCTTGGGTTAGCTCATAAAATTATAAATTTTAGACCCCGCGAAGTTATTCTCCCTTGGGTCGAAGCATAAAAATCACGACTTACCGCTCATAAAATTGAGAGTTTCCAACTTCGTAAAACTATTTGCTAATTGTTAGATACAATTGAAAATAGTAAAAAATCATATGTTATAGCTCATGAAATCGTGAATTTTGGGCTCCGTAAAATTATTTCTTAAAAGGTTGTAAAAAATGCTAAAAATATGGATTATAGGCTATAGCTCATGAAATCGAGAATTTTAGATTCCACAGATTTGGTTTTCCTTAGGTTGAAACAACTGATGGCCAAAAATTGTGAGTTATAGCTCATAAAATTTTGATTTTTGAACTCAGTAAAATTATTTACAAATGGGTCGAAACGACTAAAATGGAGAAAATTCTTGAATTATCGCTCATAAAATTAAGAATTTTAGGATTTACGAAATTATTTTCCAATGGGTCGAAACAAATAAAAATAGTTAAAAATTATTGGTTATAAATCATAAAATCATGAATTTAAGAATCGGTGAATTTTTTTTCATTGCATCGAAACAACTAATGGCAAAAAAAATTATGGGTTATAGCTCATGAAATCTTGAATTTTTAACTCTATGAAAGTATTTGTCAAATGGTCGGAATGACTAAATATGGTCAAAAATCGTGCGTTTTAGGTGATGAAAACATGAAAGTATTTATAAATGGGATGAAATTAATTAAAATAGTAAAATATTATGGCTTATAGATCATAAAATCATGAATTTTGAACTCAATAGAATTTTTCCCTTCGGTCAAAACGAACAAAAATGGACAAAAATTACAGATTATAGATCATGAAATCGTGAAATTTGGCCACTAAGAAATTACTTGCTAATTGGTTAAAATCACTAAAAATAACCAAAACTCATGGGTTATAACTCACAAAATCTTGAATTTTGAATTCCTAAATTTTTTTTGTCAATGAACTGAAAGTACTAAAATGGTCAACTACCATGGGTTATAGCTCATAAAAATCATGTATTTTGGACTTCACAAAATTATTTACCAGTGAGTTCAAATGAATAAAAAGAGCCAAAAGTTATGGCTTACTATTCACAAAATCCTAAATTTTTTACTCCGTGAAATTATTTACAAATGGGACGAAATAGCTAAAAATGACCAATGAATAAAAATGACCAAGTATCAAGGATTATATCTCATGAAATCATAAATTTTGGACTCTAGGAAAAAAAATTTCTCGTGGATCAAAATGAATGAAAATGGAAAAAAAAATCTTGAGCTATACATCATGAAGCCATGAAATTTGACTTCTGCAAAATTATCTGCTACTTGGTTGAAACGACTAAAAATGACTAAACTATATAGGTTATAACTCACGAAATATTAAAATTTGAACAACACGAAGTTTACTGCTTATGAAAAGGACTAAAAATAGTCAATTATAGATCATAAAATTATGAATTTTGGACTTTATAAAATTATTTACCAATGGATAAAAATGAATAAAAATAGGCAGAAATCGTGGGTTATAGCTTAATAAATTATGAATTTTAGACTACGGATTTTTTCCTTGGATCAACACAATTAAAATTGGCCAAAAATTATAGGTTATTACTCATGAATATATAATTATTTGACTCCACAAAATTATTTACCAATAGCTCAGAACGATTAAAATGGCTAAAAATTATGGATTATAGGTCATGAAGTCGTGAATTTTAGATTCCGCAAAATTATTTGGTAATGGGGTCAAAATTTGTGGATTGTATAGCTTAGAAAATCCTGAATTTTGGACTCTAGAAAGTTTTTTGAGCAATGGGTAGAAAAGAATAAAAATAGCAAAAACAATATATGAATTATAGCTCATGAAATCATAAATTCTAGACTCATCGAATTTTTTCCTTTAATAGAAAAATAAAACTGGCCAAAAGTTATGGGTTACAGCCCATGAAATCTTAAATTTTGGATTCTACAAACTTATATTCCTATAGGTTAGAACGACTGAAAATAACTAAAAAAATTATGACCAAAAATCATGGGTTCGACGTCATGAAATCGTGAACTTTGGACTCCACTAAATTGCTTTCCCTTGGGTCAAAACGAATGAAAATGGACAAAAATTAAGGGTCGTATATCATGAAATTGTGAAATTTAGCCTCTTCCAAATTATTTGCTAATGGGTCGAAATGACTAAAAATCATAAAAAACATAGATTATAGCTCACGAAATCTTGAATTTTGGACTCTGCAAAGTTTTTTGCCAATTGGTCAAAAGGATTAGAAATGGTCACATATTATAAGTTATAGCTCATGTTATCGTGAAATTTGGACTCTGTGAAATTATTTCCAAAAAAATATCAAAATTGTTAAAATCATGGGTTATAGCTTACGAAATCTTAAATTTTGAACTTCGCGAAGTTTTTTGCTAATGGGTCAAAAGAATTAAAAATGGCTAAATATCATGGATTATAACTCATGAAATCGTGAATTTTGGGCTTCTGTAAAATTATTTGTCAATGGATTAAAACAAATAAAAATAACTAAAAATCATGGGTTATAACTTATGAAATCGTGAATTTTCTCTTTCCAATGAATTTTTCCCCTTAGATCAAATTTAACACAAATGGAAAAAAGCGCGGGTTATAACACACCAAATCATAAATTTTAGAATTGTTGATGTCTGATATCACACAGCTGATGGGGGATTTTCGCCGGCAGATGCAACTTCGATCCTTGCGATGATGACGAAAAGGAAGAGGATGGGAGACGGGGCTGACTCCTCCTCCGACTTTATGCCTAACCTTTAATAGAGGGGATCTGGTCCTGTATCATATGCAAGAAGAACGCTTGCACCTCCTGCACAACCAAGAAGAAGAAGAAACTCGTAGGAGGACGGAGCTCATTTCTCCCGTGGTACCTCCGACGGTCAAGTCAGCTTGGGAGCTTGAGGGGGGTTTGAGGGAGAGTCCCCAGGCCATTGAGGTCCTTAGAGGGTACTCTTTAAGAGCTATCAGTTCTTTTTAGCAAAGGTAAATTCATAGCTTTTTTCAAGAAGAAGCAGAAATCAATCCCCCTCGTTTTACCTTCTTTTCCTCATTTTATAGTCCATCGCCACCTCGAGGTTGATCCTTGGCTTTGACTATGTATAGAAGGCGACTGAGGGGTGAGCAGACAGGCTGCTGAGTCATCCTTCTCTTTCCAGATATCGACTGGCGATCGAAAGTCATTCGAGTACAGTAGAGAAATGTCTTCTCAGCATCCTGGATTTGACAGATGAGACAGGGCGGAGGATAGGCCGACTGCTTGGTCGTCCTTCCTTTTTCAGATGGCGGCTGGCGATTGGAAGGGAAGTCATTCGAATACAGGAAAGTATCATAGTGATCTCTGGTAAGTGACCCGTGGGCAGAAAAAGCGGCTTATGCTTGAGATCTGTCAGAGTGGAGATCTTGATGGGACTGATCAATACTGTAGTGTTGATCGATATCTGAAGCGAGCTTTGCTGGATCTTATCCCCTTAGCAGAGTCGGGTTGATCCGTGAGTCATCATTATGATTCTCCGACCTGATAGTCGAGTAAGCTTCTGGTCGAGTGGATGGTCGAGACGTCTGCTCGAGGAGTCGTCTTGATTACGAGGGATCGAGTGATCCTGTGCTTCGAGTCGGTAATGATGACTCTTGGTCAAAAGATGACTTGTCTGCTCGGCTGGCCGATAGACTTGCTCTTGGCTGGGATTTTGGGCCGCTAAGCTGGTTTGGATCATAGCTCTTTTGGGCCTATGAAGATAATCTCTTGATATCTTTATCTTTAGATGGTAAATTACCATAACAAGAATACATGAAGACTTTTGCCAATTGGTCCAAAGTACTAAAAATGACTAAATATCCTAGGTTATAGCTTCTAAAATCATTAATTGTAGACTCTACAAAAATTTTCTATTTGGTCATAACATATAAAAATGGCCAATTTGACTCTGCAAAACTATTTGTCAATGAGTTGTAATGAGTAAAAATGTTCAAAAATCGTGAGTTATACCTTATGAAATTGTGAATTTGTGACTTTGCAAAAGTATTTGCTAATGGGTTGCAGTAAGTAAAAATAGCAAAAAATTATGGGTTATAGATCATAAAATTATGAATTTCGGACTCTGTGAAGTTATTTTCCTTTGGGCCTAAATAGCTATAACACTTTTATTTGTTTCGATCCATGGGTTATAGCTCATCAAATCGTGAGTTTTAAACACTTTTCTTTGTTTCAATCCAAGGAAAAATATCGGAATTAAATATTCATGATTTCAGGAGCTATTACCCATAATTTTTAGCTATTTTTGTTCCTCTCAACCCTTGACAAATAATTTCTTAGAGTTTAAAAATTCACGATTTGAACTACAACTTACAATATTCGACCATTTTTAGTCGTCTCAATCTACTGAAAAATAATATTACGAAGACTAAAATTCATAATTTAATGAGTTATAACACATGACTATTTACCATTTTTATTTATTTCGATCCAAGGGGAAAACTCTATGAAATTATTTGAAAAAGGGTTGAAATGACTAAAAATAGTTAACAAATTATGGATTATAGCTCATGAAATCATGAATTTTAGACTGTTCAAAATTATTGCCAGTGGGTCTAGACGACTAAAAAAGGCTAGAAATCATGAGTTGTAGCTCATAAATTGTAAATTTGAACTCCGCGAAATCATTTTCCCTAGGGTCGAAATACATAAAAATAGCCAAAAATTATTGGCTATAACTCATGAAACTATGCTTTTTTGGCTCCGCAAAATTATTTATCCATTTGGTAGATACAACTAAAAATTGTCAAAAATCGTGTTATAACTCATAAAGGAATTTTAAAATTCGCAAAATTATTAGCCAATAGGTTAAAACGAATAAAAATAGTTTGGAACCATGGACTATAATTCATAAAATCATAAATTTTAGACTCCACGAAATTATTTTCATCTAGATTGAAATAATTAAAAGTAGTAAAAATTTGTGGGTTATAGCTCTTGAAATATTTGAGCTTTTGACCACAAGAAATTATTTATCAATAGGTCGCAATGACTAAAAAAGTTGAAACAACTAATAATAACCAAAATTTATAGGTTATAGCTTCTAAAATCATGAAATTTGAACTCCCATTATTATTATTTGTGGATACGTTTAAACAACTAATGACGGCCACAGTTTCTAATAGAATTTCATAATATTTCCCCAAGAAATCACCTGAACAAGCTATAACGGGTTACAAGAACAACATATTACTCAATCAACAGTTCACATACTGATGCACAAGCTGCAGAAACTACACGAGATGCCAAAAAAAAGGCAGGAAAGGAAAAAAAGAAACGAAAGATGACAGCAAGCCATACGCGGAACAGTTTGGGTAATTATACATAACCTCTATATATATAGAAAACCAGTGAACCTGGAGCACAAAATAAAAAAGCGTTGAGCTTGGGTATAAATGGAAATCTCAAAACACTTCCGCTATTTTGCTCGCAAGAACACGTTCTCTTCTCTCAATGTATCCAAAAGGGAACCACCCCGCTTTCCCCTTGCATTCCCCTTCCGCCCAACCATTACCAGCCACCTGCGGACACCGCTTCTCAGATTAGCAAAATTCCAAGCGTATCAGCGTAAATATAAACAGCTAAACAAAGCAGGTTCTAATTTTCTTTCATCATGGCTCAACACCCCTCACCCCTCAACACTCCAACAAACCATCACCCCACCGCACACCCACACGAATAACCAACAATAAAACAGAGAATACAGAACAAACAAAAAAGAGTGGATTAAGTCAGAAGTCAAAAAAAAAAAAATATGACACGATCAGGTGGATATAATTTTTGTAACCCTATTCAGCTATCAACTTGACTTCTGTCGAACTTCTATTTGATGCCAATTTTAAAGCCAAGAAAACCGTTGCCATCACAAGAAACCTTAAAAGACTGGTAGGAACTTGGAAGAAAGCCATCCTGTGAAGACAACCCAACTTATGAGACGCTACTTGCTGGTTCCAGGACTTGCCAATGCGCTTATCATTATCTAGATTTGCATATAATATATTTCGTAACATACTTTAAACTAGGTTAACAAATTTGAGTAGCCAATAATGGTGTTACTCATATACTTCAACAAATTAAGTGCCAACAGTTTTACCGAATGTTTGCCAATAGCTTCAGGATTATGACTACTTGTAGCAATTAACTACTGAAGGGCTCTCAGGGTTGATACTTATCAAGTTAGAGTCAACAACCAAGAAGTATCAACTGGGTTAGAGCTAGCAGCAACATCACGAATGAAAATTGTAGTACATTAACAACAACAAACACACCAGTTCCACTTTTTTTTTTTTTAACCAGTCATTAGGGAAAATCCAAAGAGTGGAAAACAGAAGAAAAAGTAGAAATTAGGGGGGGAAGCTTTTCAAAAGTAATGTCAAAGATACTTGGTTATGTAGGAAAAAAAACTAGCAGATACTCACAAGCTGCAAAACAAAATACATTTTCTTACAAAGGCCTAAATATGAGTATCAAGAAAGGGGCACAACAAAAAATAAGATATTGAGGTTGCTTTACTCCTGGATTAAGCATTTCCATGCAAAAATCTTCATAGAATTTAAAAAATACAATCAATTCACTAACAAAAGAAAAATAATACAATGACAGCGCTAAGTGCTATGTAGCACGGACACGGATCCGACACGGCCATCCGACACGCCGACATGAGGCAAATCCTAAAAAATACATAGGATATGTGTGTTTGACACGTGTGTCCGACACGGATACGACACGACACGGCTTCATGTTATGCGTGTCCGTGCTTCATAGGCTAAGTGTACTAATCCTATTTAAACTAGAATTTCAATCTAACTAAAATTCTCCAGTCCTATAATCCAATCCTAACTAAAGCAGAAGTCTAAAGAAACTAGAATCTCTAAAACAAATCAAATCAATCTTAATCAATTGAGAATTCTTAAAGTATATGAAGTATTTACTGATTTATTTTATCTACAACCCTCCGCAATCATGTAGAACTTAAAAGATTGACAACAAAGCTAATCCCAATTCCCCATAAACAAATAAATAAGTAAATGAATAAATAAATAAATACATAAATAAGAGGCACACACTGCCCAAATAAATCAACAAAGCATTTATCCCAAATTTCTGGGGTCTACATGAATCCATTTCTTCCATTCAGTTTTATATAAGTCATCTACTCTATGTTAGATTATTATCATATTCATCTACTACTCTGTTATGTTAGATTATTATATAAGTCATCTATTCTGTTATGTTAGATTATTATCATATTCTTCTTAATTACTTCCAACAATTTATTGTAGGTCTATCTCTAGTCCATTAACTATAATTTTATCACTTATCTTAACCAGTGTATTTATTGGCCTCCATTGTACATAGCAAAACCATCTAAATCTTTCAGCAAAACCATCTTAATCTTTTAATTCTATTTTTTAAGCCAGAAATTCTCGCAGGTCCCCAGGCAGACCAAACCATCTCAATCTATTCTCTCATTTTATCCTCAATGGGAAGAACCTCTGAACTCCTATGAATGCACTGCTTTCATCCATCTTTAAGTGTATAGGCCATCATAATATTCTCATTCCTCATACACTCAATTTGCACATGGGTTTTAATTACCACACTCTGTTCCATAAACCATGGTCAATTGTATGCAGACACACTACTCAAAAACGACTAAATGTATATTGCACAAGCACCCCACCCCCCCAGGCCCAAAGAAACAACCAAAAAAAGAGCACGTGCACACACACAAAACACACGATCACCACCTCTGCTTCAATCACTCCTTTCTCCCGCCTCTTTTCTTCCAGTCATATGTCAGAAGATGACTGACTTCATGGAATAGATAGGAGCAGTATTAGGGAAATATGTCAAGGACATATCATCTATAACAGTTAGGGTGCACTTTATAACTAGCCTTTATTCCTGAAGATAAAAGAAAAAGGAGCTATTGCTGCTAAATGCTGTCAGCACGGAACCCATAGATCAAATAAAAGCAGCAATTTTAAAGAATTCACCCAAAGATAGAGTAGAGTATAAGAATCAGAATTAGAGCAGAATAACTTTCATTTCTATCTTATCAAAGTGATCTAAACCATGGGTTTAAGGACTTTAGATAAAGTTCACAAGGAAATGATGGCAAGTACCTTTCTTATTACAACATAGTCTCCGACAGACAGGTTAAGCTCCACATCTGACTCAGCCTGATATGAATGTATAACCTACAAAGTGCATGCGGCAAGATAGTATATAGAAACAAGAGATCTAAATAGCTACACAGCTTAAATTTGATTATCAATAAACTATTTATTACCTCTCCTAAAAAGTATCCCATCGCATCAGTTGATCCATCAACTGTATGGGATGAATACACTCCGTTTACTTCTTCATAAGATGGAGGTGGCGGCATTGGGTCTTCCACAACTGGAATTGGAGATGCTTCAATTCTTTGTCGCTCTGATACCATCTGTAAATCAGAATACAGAAACTCATATAATACACAAATGAGGGCAATATACTTTGGCATAACTACGAATTGTTCACATTTTATCTGCAAAAAGAATTATTGGCTAAACAGCATTATTGCAGGCATTGTTTACCTCAGCTTCAAGCTGGTCAAGGATTTGTAAGATTCTCTGGTGATAAGTTCGTTCTGACTCAACCTGCAATGTAGATGGCAACAATACAAGTCAAGCATAGCTAAATAACCATACATGCAATATGCAGTTCAGGTAACATAATCAGGAAATGATGAATTAAGTACCATTGCAATGAGCCGCTGTAAAGTTAATCTTTGTTGTTGAGATTCAACTGCAGTCATCGCAGAAACAGCTTCCTTACCCAACACTGTCATATTTGACTTTAAATCCTCCAGCTTGGATTCAGCAGCTTCCAACTTCAAATTATTATCCACATTACCAGGGGTTTCCCTTACTTTCATCTGGCGCTTTGATACTTCAATAGCCTTTACACGTTCAAAGGCAGAAAGAATTTAGTATATTTAAAATAATAGGCTATGACAAGCTATTTCATGAATAATGCCCAAATTATTTTCAGGAAGACAAAAACTAGGTTTTGAGCAGAAAGAGGGGAAAATCATGTTGGAATATAAGTATACCAGAAACCAATGGGGTTCAAGCGGTAATACCTGAGCTTCAGCCTCTTGCCGCATCCTGTCATAACGCTGGGCAAGGTGTCGAGCATCTTCCAATGGAGCACCCATTACCATTGCTCTTAAGGGTTCAGCAACCTGGGAAGCCAACAAATCAAAGTACTCATGCAATGACAAAAACCAAAGGGAATGAAATGACAATTAATGTGATAACTATAAGGTAGTTTAAAAAAGTTCAAGATGGGGAAAAGTCAAAAATCTAGATCAAAGAGAAAGATAAATATCTATAAAATTACCAAAAAAAATATTTGCAAATAAGTCCTTATTCAGCACTGGGTTTGAATTATTGTCAGCTAGGTGTAGTCATCATCAGGAAAGGGCAAAACACTGATTTATTTCTATAAAACGGGACAGATGTTAGGTGTTTGGACCTTTCAACTAGTGGCTAAACCATACAACCAGCAACTTACAAGTGATTGTCTACAACGACAAAGCCATC
>NC_033801.1:101538-138313 GCF_001876935.1 Asparagus officinalis | reverse complement strand
GCCGCCGCCCACGCCACCCAAAAAAAAAACAAAAAAAATCAAGCTCTGAAGTATCTTTTTCGCTGCCTCAATCCATTTTCGTGATGGTCCACCGCAATCCTAGTTCTAATTGCCCTTTCATGTTGACATTCATCCATCTCAACATTCTAGTAGCAACATTTATTTTAAGGATAACTGGACAAGTTTCATACTTAACCAACATTTTCTGATGCAAAAGGCGGGGTACTATATAGCTGCCAAGAAAGTTCTTGTCCAAGTCGATATGCATATATGGTCACATTACACTTGAGAAGATCTAGTAGACTTGTAATATAATCATCCTTTGCAGTTTTACTGAATATTCTCCTGAATCAAACTGCAGTGTTGGATAATGATCCCTAAGTAAAGAGAAATCACTCCCAGGTGCTTGGCCAGTGGTATGAAAAACAACTCGTACCTTCTCATAATTGTGTCCATACATTATTATAAAAATATTATGAAAAATAATTATATATTTAATTATTTTGGTATATCAATTTGTTTATTGTTATATATTACATAATATTTTTATAATAATGTTATTTTATTATTATTATACTATTATTCATATAATATAATATTATTAATAATATCAATTACTTTTTATAAAAGGCAGAACCCAAAAGCTACAATAATCCCAATATTTTAATCATTTTTATTCAATTTTTTAAATATATAATTCATAAATTTGAAAATTGTAAGCAATCACTTCAATTTAATGGGTAAACTTGAAATTTGAATTTCAAATTTCAAAGCCCAAAGCCCAAACTTTGCCCATATAGAGATCAGAACCAAGCCATTCTCCTTTTCAAAAAAAAAAAAGGGAAAAGAACCAAGCCATTCTCTCTGCCGACGACCATTCACCTTCTCTTTCGAAAATGCTTTTGGGACCTCCGATCTTGCCAGCGACCTCCGAATTTCTATCTTCCATAGTCGATATCGAAAATCGCTGGTGGGCCATTCACTTTCCCTCTCTTATCTCGCTAGTGACCTCCAAGATTCGTCGTATTCCATCGTCTTCTAGGGTTTCAGGTCGGTGAGCTTTAGCACATTCTAGGCTTTCCCTCTCTTATCGACGCCTCGCTCTCTCCTCTTCCACTACATCGACAGCCTCCTACCAATGGAGTGCGCAGCTAAAGAAAGAGGAACCTCTTGCCTGCGAGGCACACCGAAGAGGTCTGCGGTCTCTGCGGTGTCGTCGCTTACTGTTCCAAATACCATCAGGTGTTTGTTTGCTCATAAACCTAGGCCAATAATTTATCATGCAGATTTACCAAATTTATTTTTAATTTTAATTTTTTGTTATTTGTTGTTTTTAGATGTTTCATTGGAGTGATCTTACATGCGAATGCTCGACGCTTGCACAACAAATGAAGCATGCTGATGATTTGAGTGATTTTCCCTTTAATTTTAATTTTAGGTTATTATTTTTGGTGAGGGGCTTTCGTTAGATATTAGATCCCTCAAATTAATCTCATATTAGTCCCTCAAATATATGAAATTGCTCATAAGTGCCTTAAAAAATCTACAGGTTCTACAAATTGATCCCACAATGACTAAAATATCATCACCTTATGTTTTCTTAGACACATAGGTTTATGAAAATGAGTTTTATTTGATTAGCCATCACGTAGGTTCATAAAAATTTAACAGAGTTGAAAGCCATGCTTTAGAGACTTATTTCGATATGAAAATGAGTTTTATTTGGTGAATTAGCCATCGCGTAGGTTTATGTCAAAAATTCTTTACATATTATCTCCAAAATCTGTTATTGCTCACATTTGTTCAAGGATGACAGCAGATATCATGAAAATTCATGGGTGATAATAGTCCAAATCAAGGTCCTATTTTCATCCTTACAAACTTATAGATTCAGTTGGACAATTAAATAGTTCACAGACGACCACTGATCGCTTAAGCACACAGCCATGCTAGCTACTCACATTGTCACCTGCTTTTAAAGTATTGTTCCCTACCAAAAGTAAATAGTGGGTGGGGATTCTTAGATACTCAGTGTCCAGAGAAGAAAGACATCCAAATAAAAGACATCTTTGAGTATGACTACAATAAGAATAGACTGATAATGCATTGTCAAAGACTATATTTTGATTACGAGAGAGTACAAAAACTTCGAATCAGTTCAGATATGTAAATTAAACTTGGTTGGCATTTGGTTGGTCAGTGATGGTTGACCTTTGGTTTCAGTTGATGTTTGGCCTTTGTTTCAATTGTGTGCATGCTTTCAACCTTGCTCTCGACCTTGGTTTCAGGCTTTCAGCTCTTCGGTTGGTTATGAATCTGGTTTCAGTTGTTGTGCTCTTCTTAACTGAGCTTTTCTTAACTGAGATCCAAGTTCTAAATTTCTTAAGTGCTGAGCTTTTCTTAACTGAGACATTTGGGTTGGAAATATCTGCATGGTTTGCTAGCAGTTTGTATTTACGACATGAATCTCTCTGTCCTAATTTACTTTCTAGGGAATTATTGATGGGTTTTTTATGGATTTATATGTGAGATTTTGGTGTAATTGCTTATGGGTTTCGCATGTAATAGCATCACAAAGAGATCCAAGTTTAATTTCTTATTGTGTTGTTGTCATTGTTGCCATCCTCATTGTGTTGCTTATTGTGTTGTTGTCATTATTGTCATCCTCATTGTTCATGACAGATTGATATGTTCCAACTGTATTCATATTGGATATGCAGTCATATTGGATTTAAAACTCATGTATTCATTTTTCATCTTCGGAATTGAAGTGAAAGAGGTATGCATATTTTGTGTTATGATGATGGACTATTTTGTAGATATGCGGCCAAAGTTTATAGCATCAATATATTGGTGAGACAATATATTACAGCCAACATTGCTATTATAAACTTCATGGCGAGGCAGATAATGAAAAATGGCCTTTTCTGAGCACATTTTCTCTAATTTCTTTTGAGCTTTAGGATAATGTCAATATCAAGAATGTGGAAATATTTGGCTTGCATCTAACACTATTAGATGAAAATGTAAGCAACAATATATTTAATTTAACATTAAGATTACTCTTCGTTGATCAGTTTGATTGAACAATAATACATATTTGATCATACTAATAATTTGATATTCAACTGCATAGGACACTCACTGTCAAGGGACAATCAAACATACTGAGATGTAAAGGTTCAGTTCATTGCTTAAAGAGGGAAAGATACATGTGATATCCCAGCTCTTTCAATTATAGGGCTACTTTTTCATATGTGATGTGCAAATCATTGAAATTGTGAAGGAGCTAGATTAGCGTTATGTTGGTTTGTTTATTAGTATCATTTGTTTACTTATAAATGATTAGAGTCATTTATTTTCTTAGTATTAGAGAAAATAATTTTCAATTGTAGGTCAGTTCTAATAAATAATTTTCATTTGTTATCGAGTATTAGATATTTAATAATATTTCATCAAAGTATGCATTGCTTTCTGATATTTTTTTCCATTTTATATTTAGTTGACTTATTGTCTTTTTTTTATCAATTGTAGGTTGAAGATTCCTTGATCCTAACAAAACTCAATGTATCCCCTCTCCCTCTTTAATCTCTTCTCAAGCCTATTATTCTTCTTTATTATGAAATTGTTTCCATTATTTGCATAATTGCATTTGTTAACAACTATCTATGTAACTGATAACTTATTTATTATACATGCAGGAATACTCACAGTGAGAATAACTTGCAATTATTGATTGCATCTATCTCTTTCTCTGATACTCAACCAGAAACAGTAAAGGCTTCAAAAACACCACTTTATGAAGTTCTATTGCATATTAACATTGGTGAGTTATCTATTTAATAAATAATAATACCATCTTCTGCAATTATAGTACTACTTTTTCATATGCAATGTGCAAATCAACTGAGTTGTGAAGGAAGTAAATCAGCGTCATGTTGGATGTGAGATTGTGCAAAAACAAAAAAAAAAAAACAATCAACTTCAGGACAAATCTGGTGCAAATCATGTAATAGGGAAGTATTGGCTCAAATCAAGTACACATTCATATGCATATTTCATAGTCATAAACTCATAATTACAAAGCACATGCAATATTATTTTCAATCATTACCAAGTTTATAATTACATAAATCAGGTACAAAGCTATAAAGTGAATTATAGTTCAGCAATTACGGCGTTTCTACTCTTCAATGAAGAAGCTGAAAATCTGATAAAATACCACATAAATAAACATGCTAGATGCCCATGTAAACTCATAGATTTATAAAGCATTATCACGAGCAAATTTGTACCATGTACAAAATATGTCAGAATCTTACTTTCTTATGTATCCTACTTTATTTCATCATTTCATTGTGCAGCTTATTCAAATAGGTTATGTTTATGATGATGAGACATTTGAAAGATATCCAAACACTTTTTAATTAGGTATTCAGATTGAAAAAGGTCAGGTGTATTATTCTTCAGTTACCTATCTCCGCTCTTTTTGCTAAAATTATCGAACGTACTCTATCTATGTGAAAGGATCACTTTATGCAATATTTGATTTTTAAAGCATTTGACCAAGCCTTAAGTTGAATTCACAGTTTATAATGTGATTTGAATTTATTGTTTGATGATTTATTATCTTCCTTCTATATAAGTATTGTTAGTACTTTTTGATTAACCTATTATATTTATTGTTGATTCTACAATTTATAATGTAATATGATTTATTGTACATTTGCACGAAATATAATTGCTTCACGAATTTTTTGATTAACCTATTATATTTGTTTGTTGGATTTGAAGCTATACTTTCATTCTTGAAATCAAGAAAATTGTCATGACACTGGGTGACTTAAACAACTATTAATCAATGAGATCTATAATTCTTTCGATGGTGTATTTCGAGGGTTAACAATATTATTATCTATGCTAAAATTTCGATGGTTGAACGTAATCTTAGTATTAATAGAACCCAAGCTTAGGCTAGCCCGTGCTTGGCACGGGCCATAATACTAGTTAATATTATGTTAGTACTAGTATATTATTAATAAATTAATATATTATACATATTTTAATATTATATCATATATTATAGTTTTTAATAAGTTAAGAGTTTATTAATAGTACTTTAATAATATATTAATAATTTATGATATAAATTTTATTATATTATGAATATATTATTTTTACATTATTTGTTAGCAATAAATTATTTATTATTTTACTTTATAATAGATTATATTATTTGTTATATAATATATTAATATTTTATATATTATAATAAATTTACTATACAATATATTGTTATAATATTATTATTATACTGTTATTTTATTATTAAATATGTTACTATTATATAATATTTTATACTTATTAATTTAATACAATTTATTTATTAAAAGTTAATAATATTATAGCGATTACACTATTGTATAGTATATTATTATATCATTATTATATTATTATTTACTATCTGTAGGCTGTCTAAAAAAATCACAATAGATAGCTGATCTTCATCAAGCCCCGACGATGGAAGTTACAATCAGACGACTTTCTAATCACTGTATCTGCAATTCTGCAACCGCTATAAACACGGCCTCATTTCTGAAATGATTAATCTTGATGGCTGCGACAACAGCATGACTAATATTATATTAGCAACTATTAGAGATGCTGATGAGCAGTGTAATGATTTTAGAAATAAAGGGTTGGACTTAGTTGGTGAGTTGTTTGGTAGAGAGCTGTGGGCAAATATTCATCTAAAAATCACTATGGATGTTTGATTCCAGTCAAGTTCCAACAATGGAAGCTACAATCAAATAGTTTTCATGCCGACGAACGAAAGCTGCAAATAGAGGACTTTTCACATAGATCGAGAAGAGTTACAATTCAACAACACTTCCGACAACTGATGAAAACTCTATTCAGCAGTCTCCACAATCTACAGTGAAAGTTACAATCTGACGACTTTCACATTCCACAACAGCTAAAGCTAGGATTACTGAACAACGGTCCTTGCAACGCTCTGTAGAAGAGGTTACAGATCAACTAATCCCTTCTAAAACGCGAAAGTCACCCCCGCGTCACAATTTTGGAAATGCAGGCAACCCCGCGTTTCCAAGCTATAACAAGCCAAACGCGAGCGACCCTCGCGTTCATTGGTGTTCAGCCAACACCCAACCCCGCGTTTCCAAGCTATAACAAACCAAACGCGAGCGACCCTCGCGTTCATTGGTGTTCAGCCAACACCGTTTCCAAGCTATAACAAACCAAACGCGAGCGACCCTCGCGTTCATTGGTGTTCAGCCAACACCCAACTTCACGTCTCAATTCTAAGAGGCGACGTTGGGTTCTGAACGCCAGATTGGGCGTTTGACTCGTTCGAATACGAGTCGAACGGTTTCAAAACTGTTTCCCCACGATCTGAGGGAATCACGCCCACTTAGGAGCGGATTTAGACCGTACAGGTTGGAGATTTGTCAGTTCTAAAACAGATAAGGGCTGGCGGCTGGCTCTTTGAAAAACAGAAGAGTTAGCAAAGATCGGATTTGGAAGATCTCAACCACTCAGGTTTGGCGATTCAATAGCAGCAGCGAAATCCTTGGAGATAGGATTTTTGAATCAAGTCCAGAAGATCAAAACCGAAGAGATTCTTCAACAACAGAATATTTGCTTGGTCATTAACCGAATTTTCGGTTCTAACAACTCTATTCACAGAGTTCTAACTCGTTCAGAGTTCTTAAACTCGTACAAGAGTTACTCATAAAACTTTCCACAGAAGTTCATCGTTCCCACGAGATAAAAGACGGTCGGATCGTCAACGGAGAGCAAATTCGACGCGAACAATCGAAGGAGGCACTCCATCGCTACCTTGAAGAACCCAGTTTTAAACAAAGGGGAGAATCAAACTCATTCTCCTCTCTTTTGTAATCGAATTGTAATCGGAATTAAAGAAATACAAGTCATTTTTTTTTTGATCTTTTCATTGTAATTTTTCCAACAAACAAAAGATGGCGACTCCGCTGGGGACTAGCTTTTCCGATGAAGAAGTGGTGGCGCAGTCCGACGTCCACCTCATGGGAACGACTGTAGAAACTCTCGTCGTAGAGTTTGATCAGGCAAAGTACGAGGAAGCATTATCCTCTGGATCGCTTAGCCCTAAGGCTAAACGCGATGTCCGCAAGATCTCCAAGGAGATCAGTTCTGTTGTTGAAACGCCGAAGAAAGCCCTCTCCTTCGGCCAGGAGCTTAAACTAGCTTTGATGGTTGAAAAGCCCACATCCGCGTCAGCATGACGTGCTTCAGGCCACAAACGGCCTATAGAGGAGACGAGCTCCGTAAACGTCAACGACGCTGCTGCTAAGGCTTTGAAACAAGCCAAGAAGAACGCCGCTCGCAGACGGAGAAGATCCATACGACGAGCACACTTGCGTGAAAGCCGAATGTTGGCCCAACGCGAAGATCGCGTTTCTGAAATTTTGCCTGAGCCTAGCGTTCCAAAAACAGAACGTTCGCTTCGTGGCAATGAGCCCGACTACGAGCCTCGGCTGATACAGCTAAAACGCGACCCTGAATGGCGCGTTGTTCCTTCAAGACGCAGCCCTCAGAAGGAAGCTGCCAAAGACAAACGCGGCTCTCACGATCGCGTTCAAAAAGAACATGACTCTCAAAAGTCTGTTCCACCAACTAAACACGACCCTCAGCGGCGCGTTCAACCAAAACATGACCCTCAGGGGTCTGTTTCATCATTTAAACGTAGGCCTCGGCCTAATGTTTACAAAACTAAACGCGACCCTCGCGTTATTCTTCAAGAACGCGACCCTAGCGTTGTTCTTCAAGAACGCGATCTTCAAGAGGTCCGCCAGGTTCAGAAAAGTCAGCGTGGTTTCAAGATTCACGTTCGACAAGAACCAATTTCACCCACCCAAGGGCAGGGGGTTCCATCTCCGCCTCCACACCCGGGGAAAGTTTTCTCCCAAGTTCCTGATTTGCGGGAATTATTGTCGAGAGAAAAACCAACAGTACAAGCAGCTCACTCATGCCAATGTGAGAGACTTATATCGGCAGTCTTGTCAGAATGCCATTGTTGTGCATCCACACCTCGGCAGTCTGTGTTCGACAGGTTGACGAATGTCGTTAGGCCTGCCAAACGACAACGCCGATACAAAAAGAAGTCAGCTGAAGCGGAATACCCTCAGGTCACTATCAATATGATTGGCCGAAGGAAAACTTCGCATACCGATTCGGATGAATCACAAAAAAGTCATTCCCCGACTGTTCGGGAAATTTGTGACGAATTCGAAGGAGTATACCGGCGTACTCGGACTCAGACAGGAGCTATCCGTCCAGTTAACTATCAAAAGTTAGCCAAAGACATTACAACAAGTGATGAACATTCGGCAATAGCCGAATCTCAATCTTCAAGCTCTGTCGGAGCGCGAGAGGTTTCTGCTTACATGGCAGGAAACCCCGAAGACATAGCCAAGAGAGTTGACGAACATCACGTCATGCTCTAAACGCAACAGGAGACACTTCTCCAATTAAAGGACATGTTGGCCCAGCTCCTCGCTGAGAAAAGCCAAAAACCCGAGTCTTCCCGGAGGACTATGTCAAAGGGAAAGCAGAAGGCGCACGAACATTCAGATCGTGAGACTCATAACTTGGAATCTTCTTTAGAAAATGAGAAGGAGATGGAAAAAGAGCTGCATCCCCAGTCCGCTAAAGTGGATGAACTGGAGGCTCGCCTCAATGCAATCGCCAACAGAAGCGAGCTCTATGAAGGAGTAGTGCGGCCTTACCCTGCTGAGTGGGATACGGCTCCCTACCCACCAAAGTTTAAGGCCCCTACCTTGCAACCATTCGATGGCACAGGATCGCCGAATCAGCACATTTACTACTTCAAATCCCAAACTGGAGATGTGGTAACGAACGACGCCATCCTGACCAGGCTATTCATCGGTACCCTCAAGGGTGTCGTTTTCGAATGGTTCATGAAACTGTCTGCCGGATCTATCCAGAAATGGGTAGACTTGAAAAGGCTATTCTTGGCCAGGTTCTTCGAGGATGACACAGAGGTCTCAGTCCCGACTCTTCTCGCCACTAAGCAAAAGAAAGGAGAGTCCATCAAGACCTATGTGGAGAGATTCCGTAGCATGGCGTTGCGATGCCCGTCAGGTATGACCCAATCAACTTTGGTTGAAACTTGCAGGCACAACTTGCAGACCCAGCTCCTCGCTCAGATGGGGGTAGCGGAGTGTCGTTCCTGGAGACAACTAGTTTCACAAGGAGAACAAGCTGAAGAGATAGTGGCGCGAGTTAAAGCTGAAGAAGAGCCGCAACCCAAGCCGTAGCAGCAACGCAATCAGAACAACGCCCAGCGGTCTAAGGGAAAAGAGTACCACCGCCGAATAAGCAGGGCAAGGCGCCAAATCAACAAAGAGCATCCAAGCAGTATTCGTTTAAAGAGGAGCATGTAGATACCTTATTCCAATTGCTTCGAAAGAACAACAAGCTGCAGTTGCCTGAAGTCAGGAAGCCGGATGAAGCAGGGAAGGTGGATGACCCCAACTATTACCGTTATCACAGGTTCCTTGGACATCCTACCAGAAAATGTTATGTCTTCAAAGACATTTTACAGAACTTGGTAAATGCTAATGTACTCACTTTGAAACCCGAGCAGAAGACCGTATCCACCAATATGATAGCGGTCCGATTCGGTGACTTCCCTCCAGTAGTAACTGCAAATGGCGTTATTCCCATTCGTAAGGGAGAAATACATCTAAAGAATGCTGACTTGCATAGTCAGAAAGACAGGGGGTTGGTACCCCTCACCATCCCAAAAGGGGAAATCATGTGGGTCCACCCTGATCTACTAGGAGATCAACAATGGACGAACACCTCGTCCAAAAAGAAGGGAGGCAAGGTTAAGTCTTCCAATATGATTAGCCCCTCCATTATTAAAAATGATAATCACCTCAAACCTCTTACTGATTCAGAAGAGGAGAGGATCGTCCTGGCAGCATACCCAGGAGACAACCCTGGCACTCGGTCAGGAAAAGCTTACTTGAGGGATTACAACCAGAACACTCAAGAGCAGTGTTGTAAATAGCGGCCAATAGCGGGGCTATAGCAGCGCGAATAGCGGTCGCGGCCCTTCAGCGCTACGCGTAGGGGCTTCGCGGCTGGCTTAAGCGGGAAAATCCGCTATTCATTCGAATAGCGCGTAAAAACGGATTTTAGCGGGTTTTCGCGGTTAAAAGCGGATTTTTGTTGTTAAAAGCGGCTAAACCCGCTAAACCCGCTATCACACATATTATGATGCTATATTTCTTGAATTTCTTCATCGTTTTATTCATACAACAAGCTTATTAATTGTTATTTATTGATAATACAAGAAATTTACAACTAATTGAATTTTTAGATTTTTTATGAATTTTTTTTATTATTTAGGATATTTAAATATATTTAAATTTGACCGTTATTTGACTGTGTGCTATTTGTCGCGATTTCGCCGCAATAGCCCGATATAGCCTTAGCGGTACCTCGCCGCAACGCGCCGCCATCCGCTATCAGCAACCTTGCTCAAGAGGTTGAAGAACAGCCCCAAGACGCTGGGGGTTCTGTCCCGAAAAAGCCAGTTGATAAAGGAAAACAAAAGGAGCTCCGGTTCAACAAAAATCTCCACCAAGAATCTGGAGAATCAAGCGCTCCCTTCCAGTTCAACGTTATGGCACAGTTGACCAACATACCGGCCAGAATTACTCTATATGAACTTTTGAGGCTGTCCAAAACTACCAAGGAAGCTCTGATCGAAGCTTTAAGGAATACGGAGAGCTTCATCACCCAAGTCACTCCAATTCCCGAAGTTTCTGAAGATCAAACTTGTCGGCAATGTCTACAAACGGCAAGGAGTTTACCCTGCATATCGTTCACACAGGAAGACATGCAGGTCAAACACAAGCACTACAGACCGCTGTACTACACGGGGTATATCGGATCCTCCGAAATCAGTCATGTTCAGGTAGACCCAGGCTCAGCGCTCAGCATCATGCCTTATAGGGTCATGCAGGTCTTAGAAATTCCTATGCATCGACTGAACACTACTCAGACTGCCATCTTCGGGTTCAACGCTAATAGCACTCGGCCCCTAGGAAAGATCAAGCTCAGATGCCAGATCGGAGATCTTAAGTCTGAAGTGAATTGTTACATCATAGATGCGGACACGTCCTACAATCTTTTATTAGGACGACCATGGATACATGCAAACCGTATTGTCCAATCTACACTGCATCAGGTCATGAAGTACGCCAACGACGAGGGGGAAGTCCGAACCTTAATTGCGGAAAAATACCCCTTCCGAGGAGCGGAAAACTTCCACACCAACTCCGTCTTCTATCTGGAATCCCAGGAGAAAGAAGATGTGGACAGCGGTAACGAAGCTGATATTGAACCAGATCATGATGAAGATTGTCCATGGGAGTTAAATTTCGATGTAATGGGTCAGGATAAGAGTAATAATAATGTACCGAGCGAGGGCGAGTGGTGCATTAATGAAGATTTTATTTTGGCGTACTTGTCTGATGTCTCCTCTAAAAATAAACAAATAGAGAATGATCTTAATGCAGGTACTAACTCATGGCACGTACTGTGCACAGAGGCATCGTTCACCTTGCCAATTCAGTCATCCTTCGCTTCAGATGAAGAAGTAGAAGATGCACAGAAGGCTTTCTTCAAAGTCCCATCCAAAAGGAAAGGGCAAAGGCCGATTCATTTTGGTAAAGTCAAACCCGAACCACTCAAATGAGAAAGTTCAGAGGAAGATGACGGAGTTCCCCAATTCCATTATCACGAACCCAATTCTATACATTTAATGAAACGAATGGGGTATAACTTTAATGAGAAACATGGTTTGAACTTCGGAAAAGGAAGACGAACACCGATCCGAATGTCTCTCATTCCTGAAGGAAAACCTCCGGACTACTATCAAAAAACCGGAAGGGGTGTGGGTTACGTCATAACTCCCCCTGCCTCAGAAAACGAAATCAGTAACTATCTGCGTCAGAACCATTCATCCGAAACATCTTCTTGGGAATCTGACATCAGTGTCGGACCCTTCTTTGAAAATCTGACTGTGAACATGGTTTCAACTAGTCATCCAGATGAAGACGTAGGGGGTGATGAAGGATTAATCGAATCAATCAATGATCCTTGGATCAAACGCCTCAACATCTTGTGGGATATGTGCTTCGAACATCGTGAACCACCCACTGAAGATAAAGTGATCCAGGTCAACATGGGAGATGAATCTAACCCCAAGCATATCTTTATAACCGAAGACTTATCACCATCCGAAAAAGAGGACCTTATATCTCTCATCAGAGAATATATATAGATGTCTTCGCTTGGATTTATGAAGATATGTCTGGGCTTGACCCGAAGGTTGCCATGCACCGTCTTAACATCGATCCGGATGCAAAACCCGTTAAACAACAACAACGCAGGTTTCGTCTAGAGATCATGGAATCAATTGAGTCAGAAGTTAAAAAGCTTATAGACTCAGGTTTCGTTAGGGAAGAACAACACCCGGACTGGGTGGCCAACATTGTCCCAGTGCCCAAGAAAAACGGTAAGGTCCGTATATGCATCGACTTACGTGACTTTAACGCAGCCTGTCCAAAGGACGAGTTCCCGCTTCCTATCACAGATGTTATGATCGACAACACCTGCGGATATGAAAGGATGTCTTTTATGGATGGATTCTCCGGATACAATCAGATCAAGATGCACCCGGAAGATGAAAAACACACTACTTTTAGAACACCACTGGGGGTGTATTGCTACACAGTGATGCCCTTCAGTCTGAAAAACGCAGGTGCAACTTATCAACGTGCGATGAACACGATCTTTCACGAACACCTACGAAAGAAGATCGAGTGCTACGTTGATGATATAGCAGTAAAGAGCCAATGTAAAGGAAGACAATGTTCGAGATCATGCGAGCACATCAGCTGAAGAACCCGACAAAATCGTTTCTCGGAGTATCAAGCGGAAAATTCCTGGGACTTATTGTTACCTCCAAGGGAATTTCTCTGGATCCGGAAAAGGTGCGTGCTATCCAAGACATGCCGCCTCCGAAGAATCTCAAAGAGCTCAGAGGATTGCAAGGCAGACTGGCCTACATTCGAAGATTTATATCGAATCTTTCAGGGCGTTGCCAACCTTTTTCTAAGCTCATGAAGAAAGGAGCATCCTTTGTCTGGGATGGAGTGTCAGAAAGCATTCAAGGAGATTAAGAGATACCTCACTCAACCGCCAGTTCTCGTGGCCCCGATATCAGGAAAACCATTCCTGTTGTACGTGAGAGTCATGGGCCATTCTCTTGGGGCTTTGTTAGCCCAGAACAACGATCAAGGTCAAGAGCAAGCCATCTATTACCTGAGCAGGACTATGATGGGAGCTGAACACCGATATAATCCGGTCGAAAAGAATGTCTCGCCTTGGTATTCGCAATTCAAAAGATGCGACATTACCTAGTTGGACAAACCATTCAGGTCATCTCTAAGGTGAATCCCTTGAGAGTTCTGATGACGAAACCATCATCTCTAAATTGCCGACTTGCAAAGTGGGTCATTCTCTTGTCACAATACGACATGCAATTCATGCCTCAAAAGGCGGTCAAAGGTCAAGCACTGGCAGACTACTTAGCCGACCACCCAGTATCGGGAACGTCTAAGTTGTATGAAGAATTACCTCTTGCGTCACCCAGGAAGCTACGCAAATGTGGAAGTTATTCTTCGACGGCGCGTCTAGAGCCAACCCTCATGGAACAATCACCGCAGGAGTAGGAGTAGTATTAATCTCTCCAAACGGTCACGTAATCCCAATGGGGTTTTCCCTAATCGAACCTTGCACCAACAATGTAGCCGAATATAATGCTCTGCTATTAGGAATGCAATTTGCTGAAGAACTTAATATCCAGCACCTCGAGGCCTACGGTGACTCTCAGCTCATCGTTAATCAAGTCCGAGGGGAATACGAAGTACGTCATGAGGATTTGATCCCGTATTACTTCGCAGTGCTAGAGCAAGCTCAAAAGTTTGAAGGTTTCTTTATCGAATATGTACCACGAGCTCAGAATGCGTACGCAGATGCTTTAGCTTCCTTGGCAACTTCATTGGCATTGCCACCGGAGGCTGAAACAATGATTCCAGTCGCGGGACGGAAACTATACTTTTCTAAGATTCCTATGGAGGAAAGTCCAGACAAGACAACGACAGGGGAAGTCTGTACAACCTCTATAGAGTTCGAATCTAGGGATTGGAGATTCTCATATATCGATTACGTCATGTACGGAATTCTGCCCGATGACCCTAAGGAAGCGGCCTCTATCAAACGAAAGGCCCTCCGATTCTATTATGATGCAGTCTCTCAAGTCCTGTATCGTAAGTCACATGATGGAGTTTTGCTTCGATGCCTCTCTCGGAAGGAAGCAAGAGAGGCCCTCAAATAAGCTCACGACGGAATGTGTAGAGCTCATCAGCCCGGAACTAAATTAGGAGATCGCCTCCGACGAATCGGCTATTATTGGCCAAAGATGTTCTCAGATGCAGTGGATTACGCTAAACGTTGTCACGCATGCCAGATTCATGAGGACTTCATCCACCAAGCACCGGGGAATTTACACCCCACATCGGCGTCCTGGCCCTTCGAAATGTGGGGTATGGATATCGTGGGACCAATTTCCCCTCCGACATCCAAGGGACATCGGTTCATTCTAGCTGTGACCGACTATTTCTCCAAATCGGCGGAGGCAATCCCATTGAAAGAAGTCAAGACTTCAAATATAATCAAGTTTATCAAACATCATGTCATCTACCGCTTTGAAGTCCCGAGGCGAATAGTTCACGACAACGGGACACAATTCGTCAGCTTTGGGTTTCAGAGATTTTGTGAAATTCCGAATCCAAAGTGTCGCATCTACGGCGTATTACCCACCAGCAAATGGTCTTGCAGAGGCTTTCAACAAAACCATAGTGAAGCTTCTCAAAAAGTTTATTTCTAAGAGCCGACGCGATTGGGATGAAAGGCTCGGTGAATGTCTATTGGCTTACCGCACGACGGTGAGGACCCCTACAAGAGCTACGCCATTCTCTTTGGTATATGGCTGCGAGGATGTATTGCCATTGAAAATCCAGATCCCTTCTCTGAGAGTGGCTATTACCAAGGTTTTAAATGTCGCCCGATATATCCGACATGTCGGCCGACATATCGGTTTGAGGGCTTGACCGACACGACATGGACGTTTTCAACTCGTATGTCGGTTTTCATGGCCAAATCGGAAATATCAGGGTCATATCGGGCATATCAGCTTATTTTTTAGCTTTGAAAAATCGGTCAATATGGTACTTTTTTTTAGATCTGTTTTTTGTTATCGGGTTTGGGTTTAGTGATAAATACCCAAACTCGTTTGACCCATTCTCATGTTTAAGGGTTTCTTATGAACCCGATAGAAAGAATTTATTAACTCAAATCCATATATTACTTACTTTTTTATATGTTTAGTCTATAGAATTTATAAAGTATGCTTATATTGAATTTATGAATACTTAGATTACATTTAGGATATGATATTATACATATGCGTACTACCCGATATAGCAATCCGATATTTAGTCAATGTCCCCTGATATATCCCCGATTTCCGCTATCCGACATGGATTTTAGCCATCCGACATGAACCCGACATCCGACATTTAAAACCTTGGCTATTACAACTGGACTCACAGAAGAAGAAAAACATCAGCGACGTCTGCAAGAACTTGAAGCCTTAGCAGAAGAAGAAAAACATCAGCGACGTCTGCAAGAACTTGAAGCCTTAGACGACAAACGACTTCAAGCTCAGCAGCAGATTGAGCTAGACGACAAACGACTTCAAGCTCAGCAGCAGATTGAGCTATATCAAGCCCGTATTTCCAAAGCCTACAATAAAAAGGTCAAGGAACGGATTTTCAAGAAAGGCAACTTAGTTTTGACCAACAGACGACCCATGGTAATGACTCACAAAACCAAAGGGAAGTTTAATCCTAAATGGGAAGAGCCCTTCGTAATAGAATCAGTCTATTCGAACGGAGCATATCGTCTCATCAATCAAAAAGGAGACAGGCTCATGATGTCAGTTAATGGGAAGTTCCTTAAAAGATATTTCCCGTAGATCATGTAGCCCCCTAAACCCCAGCAAAATTAGACTGGGGGTTGCCTATTCATAGTATAATTCTATCTTGTATTTCGTCATGTTAACACTACACCTCTGACGATTGAAATTTTCTAGAATTATTCTAAATAATCAATAAAGAGAATTTCGATAGCATTTGCATTATTTTTCATTGTCCTGAATCAGATTTCAACAAAAGAGATGATGAAAGCCAAAATGATATCATTTTCATTCAATATTGTTAATCTGGATACAAAACGAAGATAATCGAAATGAAAATGATACAAACTTATTCCCTCCGCTAAAAGCAATTCAAATCCTACGCGTTGGGACCCTTCAGCCTAAAAGACTTGAGCTTAGACTTCAAAGCCAATATTTTCTCCTCACGAGCCTTTTTGACTTCCTCTGTTATCTTGTTTTTAAGCTCCTCTTCATTTGGTGCTGCTTCTGCAATCTCTCGCCTAATCTTATTGGCAGCCACAAGTTTATCGCAATACCCTTTGAAAAGCCCATCACAGTAAGTAGCTAACCCTTTGAAAACTTCCATATCACTAGCTAGCTGAGCATTTATCTGAGGTATCTCAACACCAGCACGAGTAAGTTCTGCTGCAGTATCCCGGAAACCTATGGCAAAATTGCCCATGTCCCCTTGGACCTGGAGATGTTCCTCACGCAGGTTGGCGATACGAGATTCTGTCTCAGACAGACTTTTCTGAAGAGCCTCTTGGTGTTGTGTTTTTAAAGCTTTGGCCTGAGAAAGAGCCTGATCCACTTCTGGCTCTTTGTCGTCGCGCTGCAGCATTGAAAGGAATTCCAATTCATATTCCAGAATAATGATGCTTTCGCGACAATTCTCGGTCCATATTGCACTCCCCTGGCTCCTAATCTTGGCGAGACATTCCAGCAGATGAGGTTCAAAATCCTTGAAACTCACGTCCCGAGACTAACGACGTCGATAGTCATTTGCATCCAGTACTCTAATTGTTCGATGAGCTTCCTCAAAGTCTCCGAGCTTGGGGGTGGAGCAGTCGGCGGATAAATAAAGCAATTCGCGTAATCAGTGCGAGCGAAGGTGTGCGCAGCTTCAGATGATAACTTTTCGGTCGTATTCGGCACTGAGCCTGAGGTAGTCGATTCCTGCTCATCTGTTGTCGTTTTAAGATCGGGAGGAGCAGCTTGAGGTGCGACAGCCTCTTTGTTCTCGGGAAGTCCAACAGGTGCAGATTTCATCGCGTCCCCCATCAATTTAGCCCTCTTGGAGTTCTTGGCGGGGACAGCATTTCTCTTGCGAGTTCGCCTGTCATATTCACCTTCTTCTGCTGCAGTAAGGGCCTTCTTCCCCGATCTCAAAGAACGAAGTTCAGGAGTAGGGGTCTCTACAGGAATTCCCTCAGCTACCTTATCTTCAGGAGAATCCGCAGTTGGCAACACTTCTTCAGTCCCTGCATGAACCTCTTCCCTAGAAGGCTCAATGGTAGGCAACTCCTGTGAGGCTTCAACTGTTCCGGCCGCCTCTTGTTCACAGGAAAGATACTCCTCTATTCTTGGTAAACGACTCTTGGTAGAACGACTTCTCGATTTATACAATTCCCGTATCTCGCTTATGCATGAAGTATGAATATCATATTCTGGGATTCGAGCAACTTCATCAAACCAGTTGCGAAAGTCCGCAACGGTAGAACAACCAGGCGGTGAATTGGGTAAGGTAAAGTGTGCATGAGTCCCTCCGGCAGAGAAGAAGAACCACGCACGAGCCCCTTCGTACAGATTCCCGATTTGGGCCAATGCCGGATTAGGATTACCGACATAAAATTGATCATATCCGAATTGTCTGGCGAATCTAGAAGGTGTGTAAGGCTCAATGATACACTTCTCCCTCAAGCGGTACACCAGATAGCCTAATCTGATCATGAGAAGCCATCTGAAAGTGCCCTCCTCTAATGAAGACGAACCCTCAAAAAGAATGTCTGAAAAGCTGGCATTCTCTTCATCAGCTCCGTCAAAATTAGGGGCACAACAGAAAATTTTATAATTGTCTCCCCGAGACAAAAGCTGTCGAGCCCTGACTATATAAGAATTAGTCCACGTGGCCGACTCCAACCTCTGTACAAAGGGAACATAAGCATCATCGCCCTCAGATACTCCCGTCATCAATGAAAGGCAATGCAATACGAACCAGGCCACCAAATACGTATACGGCATTGGTACACGTGGTGGAGAAGCCTTCTTAACCTTCTTCCCGACAACCTTAACGCCCGGGGCTCCGAGAAGTTCGGAGGTCAACATCCGTAAGCCACTCTGCATGCAGCTTACCATAGCAGTGAGAAGACTCACAGGTCTCCCATGCGCTAGCAAAACAGCTGGGTATACAACCTCAGCTAATATTGTCTCTACTGGTTTTGACGGTACTACGCACCGTTTCAACCAAATCATGAAGAAGCCTGCAAGAAGAGCCGTGTCAGAAATAGGAACTGTGGCTTGGTGATGGAAACTCTCAAAGTCAACACCAGCCTCAAAGTCATCCTCTACAAGCTCTGTCTTGTAAGTAGCGTTGGAAGCTTTAATTCGAGTTTTAGCATCCTTAAGAGAAATGGCTGCAACACGAGATACAGCTATGTCTTTCCGGTTCAAGTTCTGAAAGAGGTATTCCGCCCACGCGGTATGCATAATTCCCCCTCCGCGCATTCCGATGACTTGAGCACATATTTGGAAGTGGCACATCAGCTCCCAGAAGGTAGAATAGACTTCTGGATGCGCCGCCCTCAACAGGGAAAGCTCCTCGGTGGTAGGGATGAATTCTTCGTATAGCATTTTACCCAACGGCAACCCCGATACCGCTTGCATCTCGTGTAGAGCAAAACTCAATTCTCCTATGGGTGTGAAGAATGTGCAGTTGTCCGGGTTATATTTCTCCAATATAGCGAAGAAATTGTGATGGCTTTGCACAACCCCCCGTCGAGTAGCTAACACAGGAATTGTGAGACCTGATTGAGCGAGTGACTCCTTAAGCTCCTCAAAAACGAAGTCAACCATACGGGTCCACCAACCTTCTTCTCCGGAACAAACCCATCCTGGGGACCTGAACATCACCAACCTTCTTCTCCGGAACAAACCCATCCTGGGGACCTGAACATTTGGGTAGAGAATTCACCCTGAGCTGCAATGAACTGACGAATGAAGACATTCGCTGGACGCGGCATCTCCGAAACGAGATCCTTCTTCTCAAATAAGCCGGGTCTTAACCCCTTGAGTTGTCCCCCGATTTGTGTACGAGCCCTCCGACCAAATCCAAGCAACACATTCTCTTTCTCTTTAACTATGTCAAAGGTCAAACCGCGACGACAGCTCGCATTCAAGAAGTAAGAGAGTGGGTACATCCTCTTCATGTTGGGGAGGAATAAGAAGCGATTATTAACTCTCCGCAGCAACTTTGAGTACTCCACATGTATAAGATGGTCATCGATTGCTATACGATCTCCGAATATGAATGCTGGTTTGGGAAACTGAGCACGACCAATAGGGGTCTCCATGTCCAAGTCAGTGATTAAAATTCTGAGAGTAGAGCATCGGGGGAATTTAATCATGTCCGTTCTCTCCGAATCAGGGAAAGTGCACAGTAGAATTCTGCCCTGAAGACTGAAGACTTCATTTGCGTCAGGACCGCCGATATATCCAAAATGATGCTCTTGTGAAAGCGGCACGTTTGGGAGAAGCACTGCATAATCAAAAGCAGAGTTTAGCAGCTAGAAGCAAGCTATTGACATAAAGACAGAATCTGAAACACAAGAGATTGAGCCTCGTGTCAAAAAGAATTTCTCACACGAAGGTTAAAAGTCTCATGTCAAAATTTCAAACGCGGGAGTCGAACCTCGTGTTGAAAAGACTTAAACGCGAGAGTCGAGACCCACATGGATTCCCAACTCCGCGTTTTCATCAAACAAAAACGAGTCATCTTCCTCGTTATTAAGAACCCATCTAGGGTTTTCAAAGAAACTTGCCAAGGCAAGTTATTTGGGCCAATACTTACCACGACAGGGAGGCCCCTGCGACGGTGACGGTGACGGCGATGTTCCCGCAGGAACAAGAACAGCGCCGGCGTCCTCAGCCGACGATGTTCTCCAGCGACTTTCTTGGAATCAGAATCCGTTCTCCGAGGCGCCATTGATGCAGTCGATCAGGAGAAACTCTTTTGAACAAAGGAGATGAAGTTCGTCGGAGATTTCGTCGAAACCAAACGAGAGTTCTCGTTCTTGGAAATAGCCAAAAGTGGAAAGAGTCGAATGACTCTTGACGTGACCACTCAGGTCTATTTATAACAGCCGTCAAGCTGTTAAGATGGTTAGGGATTCTAAGAGAATCCCAACCGTTTTATATTTTAAAACGTAAATTTCTTACGTTTTTAGATAAAGTCAGTTAAGACTTTAATCTCAACGCGAAGTTCACACCCGCGTTCAAACGCTAGGCTCAGACCAGCGTTATGGAGGTTCTTAACCTCGCGTTTCGTACCTCAAACGCAAGAGTCACCTTAGCGTTGCAACTTTTCCAAATGAAGAATCTACCCTTGATACTTATCCTCTAAAGTTCATGGATTCTTTCAACAAAGTTTTTTTTTATAAAAACTCTATATCTCCTCAGATGGTCATCACCCTAACAGAGATTGAATTTAGTTATTATCACTACCAATATGACTACAATTCCTCTGCGAAGGTCCATTTATCGATTCCCATCAATAGAACGATAAATCTCCAAAATCATCCAAATCCTGGTTAATTGATCAACTCTCTTCAGCAGAATATCAAATAACCAATTGACCTAATTCTTTTCGGTGAGATGATAAAATCTTCCGAATCTCATTGAAATCACAAGTGATACACTTCGTCGCCCTGATGATAAAACACTTAGCAGTTCTCCCAAGTGAGACGCTACAATAATCTTTCCTCACAGATGTCACGTTAATATCACACCTCTGACAAAATCAACTTATCGATTCTCGTCAATAGAGCGATAAGTCCTCAAAATTGCTTCGGTCGCAATATTTCTCATGTCACGTTAAAATCATACCTCTGACAAAATCAACTTATCGATTCTCGTCAATAGAGCGATAAGTCCTTTAAAATCATACCTCTGACAAAATCAACTTATCGATTCTCGTCAATAGAGCGATAAGTCCTCAAAATTGCTCCGGTCGCAATATTTCTCATGTCACGTTAAAATCACACCTCTGACAAAATCAACTTATCGATTTTCGTCAATAGAGCGATAAGTCCTCAAAATTGCTCCGATCGTAATATTTCTCATGTCACGTTAAAATCGCACCTCTGACAAAATCAACTTATCGATTCTCAACGATAAGTCCTCAAAATTGCCCTGATCGCAATATTTCACATCTGACAAAATCAACTTATCGATTCTCATCAATAAAGCGATAAGTCCTCAAGTTGCCCTGATCGCAACATTCCCCCTACCGAGTTAAAACTATACCTCGGACACCTATAGACTTCTTTCAGTATTCAAAGCAGAAATGACACAGGAAGAATTCTACCAGTCAGCCCCATTACGGGAAAATATTAATCCTTAGCAGTTTGAAATTTTCTGGAGTTATCTTAAACGATAATAAAGAGAGTTTTCTGCATCAGAATCATTGTGGAGATCTATTCTAAGTCGGGAATACGTCTCGGGCATTTTTAGTGATTTGTTACTTAAAATCAGAACATGATAAATGCAAGAAACAATGAGAAGTCAATATCACTTGTTATTCAATAACCAAAAGAAAGTGATACAAAACAAACTTGTTCTTATCAAAAGAACATTACAAGAGTAAAGTTCATTCGCGCATCAAATCAAAAGACGTGAGTTGGACCCTAACTTTGTTTAGCTCTTCCTCGTGAGTGGTTCGCACCATGGCTTCAGCCTTTGCCCGAAGTTCTCCCTCGCTGGGTATGATGATAGCCGCTGCTTCATTCTTGGCTTGTTCCAAAGCTCGAGCCTGCGTGTGATATTCCAAAGTGCCAGTAGCATTTTGGGTGCTAAGGATATTGACAACATTTTCTTCGCGGTCAAGTTCAGCCTTTAATCGCAGGACTTCAGCCTCAGCTTCAACAAGTCTATCACGAAGCGAATTCATGGAAGTAGTCGAGCGTTCTAACTCTTCTCGTTTTTGAATATTACGCCTGTGAAGCTCCGTGATTTGACGTTCTCTTTCAGCCAAGTCCCGTTCTATCGCCTCCCGGCGAGCCACTTCTGCAACCTGAAGACTGACCAAAGTGGACACGATCTCGGGCTGAAGCTCTCTGCGACCCAGGGCCTCAAAATGCTACAATTGTTCTTCCAAATGAAGAATAATCTCAGAACAGCAGCGCTCGAACCACGGAGTGTTTCCCACACTTCTGACTCCGTTTAAGCCTGCTTCCAGAAGATGTCGGAAGGAAATGAAAGTTCCCTGACCACTCACCACATATTCAATCACCTTCTTTGCGAGGCTATTCAAATACACCAAGGAGATTTGAATGAACTCAGGTGCGCCCGCAAGACTTGAGGATGCTCCCAGAGCCATTGAAATTGGTGCAAGGGATCCAGGCGCTGAAGCTGCAGAGGCGGTAGAAACATTCAATTGTGATGGGCTCGAGGTCAAAGCCATCATTGCCCTTGCCTGAGACGAGCTGGGCCTCGCCTCTGTTGGTGTTAAATGAGATCTTCATCAACGCGGCAGGTGAAGCAGCTGCCGAAGACGAAGCAGGCAGAGGCTGCTCTTGCGCGGGAGGGAGGAGGAGTCACAGTAGTAGCCCCGGGCAGTGTTGTCAGTGAAGCAGCCACTGTGGATGAGCCAGGCAAATTTTGCTCTTGTGGAGGAGCCGACACTTGCGCAGGATCCTGCTCCGAAGTAGTAGCAGCAGTAGTCTTGGTAGGAGGCGAACCTACACGAAAAAAGGGTCGGAACGCGGAAAGAACATGCGGAAGAATTCAAAGAAAACTAGGCTTACCGGAGATGTGAAAAGGAGCATAGCCAGATGCTTTATCGGATGGGACCTTGGGAGCATCATCAAAAATGGTTATGTCATCCATAGAATTATGCTCTTCGTCCCCCGCGTCATCACCTGACATGTTGCCAACGTCAGCATCCTCATCATCTCTATCTCCGTCAGCTGCATCACCAGTTGAGGAGCCGTCATAATCAACTCGCTCCTCATCATCCTGAGCAGTTGAAGGTTCCGGAAGATCTGTGCCAACAGCTGGTTTATTCATAAGTCCCGTTGTAGGACTAGGAATTGAATCATTAGCTTGTGACATTAAGGCTGAAGGAGAAGGGGATAGATTCTCTTCGAGACCCCCTGGTTCTAATGCAGGAGACTTAGGAAGGTCCATCACCGGAACAGATTCTGCATCTGCAGCCATTAACTCATCCTCTTCATCTTGGGGGGATGGTAAGAAGAAGCGTCACTCGATAGGGCTGGGCCATGAGAACGAAGTCCAGTTTTATGTGGCAGGCCTGCAACAGAAGATTCCTGTTGTTCTTCATCTTCAGCAGCTCTGATGGCATCAGCCATCAACTTAGATTTTTGTTGGCTTTTGGGTGGAGGGGAATCAACCAGCAACTTCCGACGAATCTGTTTATCGTATTTGCCGGCTTCATCCGCTGAGAGTTTTCTCTTCCCAGCTGCTCTGGTCATGGGGGGATCAACCGCTTGTTGCTCTTCCACCGGAACAGGCTATTCTCGATGGATAGGAACTCGTCAATTCCTCTCAAGCGGGATGTCTTGGACCCCTTTCTTAAAGCATACATATGCCTAATGTCTTTTAGGCAAGATGTATTCAGGTTGTAATTGGGAGTCTGAGAAGCGGCGAAATACCAATTACAGAAGCTTATGGAAGTGTAGGAGTTGGGTGTTTTATGAGGAAGCCTGAAGATGGCTCTGGTACAACCTGCCACAGAATAGTACCAAGCCCTGGCTCCTTCATATAAATTGCCTATAATTGAGAGTTGAGGACGAGGGTTCCCGACGTACAACTGATCATACCCAAATTAACGAGCGAACCTATAGGGTTGGTAGGGCTCGATGAAACAGTTGACGCCTTGCCGGAAGATCAAGTAGTCTGGCCTGATGGAGAGAAGCCAGTGGAAAACACCCCCACTCAGCTGAGTGAATCCGTTAGAACCCGCTACGTCCTGATATTCGGCTCCGTAAACGCCGCCCTCAAAATCAGGGAAATAGCGGAAGATATAGAAGTGGGTGTCTCGCGCCAAAATTTGGCGAATTCTAACCATATACCCCCCTTCCCATTTCACAGATTCTAGTCGTTGCACGAATGGGATGAATGAATCTTCCGGGGGAGAGGCTGCACTCATTAAAGGAGGACAGTGGAGCACGTACCAAGCCATCAGATAGGTGTATGGCCGTGGCACCCTGGGGTTGGGAGTTTTGAAAGTCTTGTGACCCCCAGACTCCACCTCTGTAACATCAACGAAGTCCGAGGCTAACTCCCGCAGTCCATGCTGCAAACAACTCACCATAGCATGAAGGAGGCTCACAGGTTTCCCATGGGCCAAAAGAACAGCCGGATAGATCACCTCAACAGCGAGGGCGTCGACCGGCCTAGTAGGAACGACGCAACGCTTGAGCCACAGCATCAAGAACCCAGCCAACAGCGCTGTGTCGGAAATTAGAATCAGAGCTTGATAATGGAAGCTTTCAAACTCTGTATGAGCCGGGAAAACATCTTCCTTGGCCTCATTTGTGTAGTGGGAGGGAGCATTGTCGATGCGGGCTTGAACTTCCTCCAAAGTGCTTGCAGATAGTCTGGTCACTGAGGCTCCTTTATTGGTCAAATTCTGGAATAAATATTCCGCCCAAGATACTTGTTTAATGCCGCTTCCTCGAGACCCCGTCAGCTGCATGCAAATGTGAAAGTGACACATGACTTCCCAAAGGGTGGAATAAATTTCGGGGTTGGTCTTCTTCAAAATTTTAAGTTCGGCTGATCCCGGAACAAACTCTTCGTACGACAAATCCCCAAGAAGAAGACCCGAGACTTCATGCATCTCGTGAAGAGCGAAACCTAACTCCCCCACGGGGGTGAAGAAAGTACAAGTCTCAGGATTATACTTCTCCAATATGGAGAAGAAATGAAAGTGGCTCTGAACAATCCCGAACTTAGTAGCCCGCACGGGAATCTGCAATCCAGCTCGGGCAAGAGGGGTTTCCAATTCATCCAAAACGAACTTGGTCATCCGGGTCCACCACCCTGTCACCGGAGAATGAACCCAGCCAGGAGTTCTAAATCCTTGCGCAGGAAATTCTCCTTTCTTCGCCACGAACCTCTTGACAAAGGTATTTGCCGGACTGGCCACCTCGCCAAGGGGATACTCCTTAGCAAATAAACCTGACCGTAAAGCTGTCACCTGCCTGTTGTAACCGAGTGTGCGGACCCCATGAAAAGTCAGAGTTCCGAGAATAACCCCATCCTGATCCTTAACCAGAGGCCAATCCATACGCCGTGGGATGGAAGCACACTGGAAATAAGAGAGTGGGAACATCCTCTCCATATTGGGCAAGAAAAGGTTGCGGTCCCCAACTTTCCGTAGCCACTTGTAGTCCCCGTCGTAAGCAGCATCCGCCTCGAAGTCAACAAAATCCCCGAAGAGGAATCCAGGTTTGACTATTGGCTTACGGCTCGGATTTTCAAGTCGACTAAGGGTCTCGGGAGAAGCTTGGGTGATCAGTTCCACGCGACTCTTTTCCCTAATTCGGAAAACGGGGAGTTCTTGGCGCCGGTTGAATGTCATGTTCATATCCACACCACCTTCATGTCCAAAATGGTGGCGAAAATGAAGAGGTTGACTGGTATGACGTACTGCAAAATAAAGAAAAATTTAGACAAGACAAATACAAAGCCCAAACGCGAAGGTCGACTCCCGCGTCAGATAAGCTAGGATGCGAAGGTCGAACCTAGTGTCAAAAATCTCAGACACGAAGGTCGAACTTCGCGTCAGAAAGTTCAGACGCGTAGGTTGACCCTCGCGTTAAGAATCTGAGACGCGGAGGTCGAACCCCTCGTCAAAAAGATTAAATGACGGAGTCTAGCCCCGCGTTATTGAAACGAGTCTCCTCGTTGATCTAAAGATCAGAACTTGCCGAAACAAGTTTAATGACCACGGAGGTCGTACTCACCGCCAATCAAAGGGAGTTGAGGCGGCAACCGACGCAGACGGCGTCGACCCCTGAGCCGCGGCGACATCGGGCTGGGAAGGACGAGAATCAATCGGCTTCTTGGGTGCCATGAAATCTGGTCGGAGGAGATGAATAGTTTTCGCCGGAGAGAACGAAAATTTTTCGTTGGAATTTCAAGAAGAGTCGGGTGACTCTTGATTTGACCTCCAGCGGTCTATTTATAGACAGCTGTGAGCTGTCAAATCATAACGGACGGGATTCGATGCCAGAATCCCGTCTAAACTCGACCCTAGCGTTCGAGTTGGTTGAAATTCCAAAACGCTGAGCTCACCCACGCGTTTCAATTCTTAAATGCAGAAGTTATTTGGACAGCTATAATAGCAACTTCTTAACTACCAAGGCTATCACAATCATCAAGGCGACCAAAGCCGGGGAGAAACAGGCGACTCCGTTGGGGAGTCTATTGGAGAAGCGCAGATAGATTACAGTCTACAACATTAGAATCATCTGGCTCGATCAGACGGAGTGAGCAATCAATTCACTAAATTTTGGGATCCAAAGTATTCCGAAAATTCGTCCCAGTCAACCGCGAACTTTCGAAAACTTTGAAGGGGGTTCTGTAGGCTGTCTAAAAAAAATCACAATAGATAGCTGATCTTTATCAAGCCCCGACGATGGAAGTTACAATCAGACGACTTTCTAATCATTGTATCTGTAACTCTGCAACCGTTATAAACACGGCCTCATTTCTGAAATGATTGATCTTGATGGCTGCGACAACAGCATGACTAATATTATATTAGCAACTATTAGAGATGCTGATGAGCAGTGTAATGATTTTAGAAATAAAGGGTTGGACTTAGTTGGTGAGTTACTTGGTAGAGAGCTGTGGGCAAATATTCATCTAAAAATCACTATGGATGTTTGATTCCCGTCAAGTTCCAACAATGGAAGCTACAATCAAATAGTTTTCATGCCGACGAACGAAAGCTGCAAATAGAGGACTTTTCACATAGATCGAGAAGAGTTACAATTCAACAGCACTTCCGACAACTAATGAAAACTCTATTCAGCAGTCTCCACAATCTACAGTGAAAGTTACAATCTGACGACTTTCACATTCCACAACAGCTAAAGCTAGGATTACTGAACAACGGTCCTTGCAACGCTCTGTAGAAGAGGTTACAAATCAACTAATCCCTTCTAAAACGCTGAAGTCACCCCGGCGTCACAATTTTGGAAATACAGGCAACCCCGCGTTTCCAAGCTATAACAAGCCAAACGCGAGCGACCCTCGTGTTCATTGGTGTTCAGCCAACACCCAACACCGCGTTTCCAAGCTATAACAAACCAAACACGAGCGACCCTCGTGTTCATTGGTGTTCAGCCAACACCCAACTTCGCGTCTCAATTCTAAAAGGCGACGTTGGGTTCTGAACACCAGATTGGGCGTTTGACTCGTTCGAATACGAGTCGAACGGTTTCAAAACTGTTTCCCCACGATCTGAGGGAATCACGCCCACTTAGAAGCGGATTTAGAGGGTAATTACAACCTCTTATCCACCTATAAAAACTCAACAAACTCAACTGAGTTAGGGGCTGGCTTTTTGGTACGAAGAAGCAGCAAATTAGATCTTCAGGATCTCAACTGCACAGAGAGGCGGGAGAGATTCAAAAAATCCTTGGAGATAGGATTTTTGAATCAAGTCCAGAAGATCAAAACCGAAGAGATTCTTCAACAACAGAATATTTGCTTGGTCATTAACCGAATTTTCGGTTCTAACAACTCTATTCACAGAGTTCTAACTCGTTCAGAGTTCTTAAACTCGTACAAGAGTTACTCATAAAACTTTCCACAGAAGTTCATCGTTCCCACGAGATAAAAGACGGTCGGATCGTCAACGGAGAGCAAATTCGACGCGAACAATCGAAGGAGGCACTCCATCGCTACCTTGAAGAACCCAGTTTTAAACAAAGGGGAGAATCAAATTCATTCTCCTCTTTTGTAATCGAATTGTAATCGGAATTAAAGAAATACAAGTCAATTTTTTTTTGTTCTTTTCATTGCAATTTTTCCAACAAACACTATCAATAACTTTTTATTATTTTTTATTAGTTTATTTATATTTTATTATTATTTATTATTATATAATACATTATTAACATATTAAATACTAGTATTTAATAAGCATGTTGATAATAACTCTATATTAATTACATTTAATCTATTATGTTAGATATTATATTAATACCTTCTCAAACTCAAAACCAAAACATCAAACTTAAAACACCTAAAAGGGTGTTTTGAAATAGGTGTTGTGTTTTTGATTTGAGGATGATTTAGTTCAAAAAACACAACGGTTTCTAAACGCATGGTGTTTCGTTTTTGGCAAAAACACCATGAAAACAAGTAAAACACCATAGTATCCAAACGGAACCTAAGGAATCAGATCTGGGATTTCAATTACTTGTTCTTGATCATGATGTATGTGCCATCACAAGATACGCACCATTAAACCACAAGAATATGTCATGTCTTGCTCATTGATGGAAGAGAGGAGAATAAGAAAAGCGACCAGCACATACCTTACAGACACAGACAAGGTTCTACATAGTGGTTCAATGACTCGGTAGAGTTTTAGGTTTTTAACTATGAAGGTGGTAAAAGAAAACATACAAGCATCTCACTAATCTCAACATAAAAGGAAAAAAATTGTATAGTATGTACTTGCTACTACCATGCCCCACCCCACCCCCACCCCCCCAAACAAAAAGAACACACGCACTCCCTCTCCATCCCTTCCCATAAATAACTTATTACTAGCAGGTAGAAATGATATAATTGTAAAGGAGTATATGTCCATGGAAAATTTCGGGATTACTTAAACCCCCCGTAACCAGTTGATTAAACTTAACAGTATGCGTGTGTTCACATGCGTGCGCGCGGCACACACGCGTGCACACAAACACATTCTATCAGACAAGCAGAGCGTACAGAGTAAAGGAAGCAACACCATTCAAACCTCTGATCTTGATTTAAGCATAAGGGCTAGTATATTCAATGTTTTACTATGTACAGAAGCATATAACTAACCAGACCTGGGTACCCAGGGCTTTCAATAGATTCCCTCTTTCTTTTTCCATCTGCGAGCGAGCCCTTCCAAAACACAATGCAGCTTTTGACAATGTAGTCCCACTGGTGCAGGTATTCTCAACGCCATATTTTCTACTATCATCAGATAGTTTATTACCTGTGGAGAAGGTAAATAAGGAACATATATACATATATATATATATGACTGAATTTGGAGTGCAAAAAGAGCGCAACTTCCAACAGTATACCTATTTCAACTTGTTTGGATCCGGTAACTATATAGCCTTCCACACCACGGACAATATCCCTTTGAAAATGCTGAAGAATATATGTACACTATTATAAATGAATCATGCGAAAAAAAGAAAGATAAAGAAAACATCAGTGCGCGTGGGAAAGGTAGATGTCGATGTCGAACCTTGCTTGCTCTGGTTGATATGTAAAGCTTCTCTAATTTTTGGTGTTGGTGAAGTTCTGCCTCATCAGTAACTACATTGTCTGAATTTCCATACCCACCACCTCCGAACTGCTTGAGAACAGCCTGCAATAATATTCTAAAGCGTGATAAAGAATACCTTTGTGAATCATGATTACAGTCCATAATCATCACCTGGAGATGGGTGTAGGAAGTAACAAGACGACTAAAACGAGTAAACGGTATAAAGAGACTGTTGGTGTCCAAAGAAGAATATTTAGCACAGATGCATAATGTTGGTTTGTCTTGCATTTTATCGTTCAACGAGTTCCATGTGATCTAGCAAACACAAAATGTTCCTTTCATCGAGGCTACGTATAGTACAGATGAAGTGAGCATGTAGTTGAGGGTCCAAACATCAATGCACTGATTCATATAGCATCAAATTTGTTGCTGATGGTCACAGCTGTTGCTTATTATCTATTGTTTTATGGAATTAGTAGAGAAAAAGGAAACTTGGGTGACATCATCAACGATAATATGCATAAACAAAGCTGCTAGACATTTAAATAATAATAATAATGATAACAATAATCCTCTAGCACTAATGCTTGTGATGCTTAAAATGTCACATCAGATCAAGCCTTCGTTTGCGTAAAATATCAAATCAGGGAAGAAGTACACAAATACTGGCACAAGAATTCTCCGGCACTGCCAAGATGAAGAACCAGGTTAGTTGGTAGCCCTAAAGTGATTAGACAGAGACAAGAGCCATAGGTACTCTAATCTCATCTCATGCCTCCTTATGTCGAAAAAAAATTATTCGAATACTGAGCACCTTCTTATATTACGGATAACCCAGTCACACCCAACATATCTAATAAACGACGGCTGTTAACAAAACCAAATTGAGGAGGATGATTCCTTGCGCAGATCTAACAATTTTACATCCATCCTGATAACGGGGGTTTCCCCCCAATAATTAGACCCAATGGAGCAAATAGAGGACCGGACCGGAGAGGTAAAGTTTCCAAAACCCTAGGCGAAATAATTATTCGAATACTGAGCTGGTAGACTAATAAGCGAAATCAACAGATCTGGAAATACAAATGGTAATTAAAAAATAAAGCGAGAAAGAAAATCTAGGATCGGTCAGAATGAAGCTAGGATCAGTCAGAATGAAGGGCAAAGATGACCTGCTGTTGCTTGGCAACCTGCTCCCTGAGCTTGGTCGCCTGCTTCCTGATGGCGTCCATTTGCCCTCCTCCCTTTTGAGATCGAGATCGGGATCGAGAACGGGGCAACGCTGATTTGGACCCAGTCCAAGGAGTCGAGAGCTAGAACGAGAGAGGGAAGTATAAAAATCTCAGATCGCTATTGCTTCCCCCGCAGCTTCTTTTCCCCCCCTACTTTATTTATTATTATTTTTGAGAGAGAGAGAGAGAGGGGGGGGGGGGGGGGGGAAGGAAGATAAAAAGGACAAATTTTCAAAACCAACTTGACCAAAAACTAAATTGTAAAAATCGGCTTATTTTTAAATTAGTTATCAAATTCCACCCAAATTTAGCCCGTCGGCTGAAACGGGATCGAATTTGGGAAAAAAAAATTACGAAACTTCATGGGACTTCTGAAGTCCCGTGAAGTTTAAGCCCCCGATAATCAAACTGATTAGGGGTTATATAAGTTCACGGGACTTGAAGTTTCGTGAATAATTTTTTACTTGGCCAAACTTCACGGGACTTCAAGTCCCATGAAGTTTCAGCCTGAGATTCTAGCTAATCTCCAACCGCCCTCTTCATCTCCTTCGTCGTGGATCCTCGTCTCTTACCTCCCATCCAACTGAAATCTTCCCCATTTCTTTATTCCCACAAAGATTCTTTGAAACCCCTCCCATCATTTTTTCATCTTATTCTCCCCAAAAAAAACCGTCAACAGAACTCTCTCTCCTCCTCCTCTCTTATGATGCTGACATTCGTCCTCGGGCCGCTTCTTCGCTCTCCCCGCCCCCTTCTCAATCGACGCCAACCTGGGTCAAAATCCAAACGAAAATCCGAACCTCGTCGGCGATTGTCTTGGCAGCGCGAGAGAATTCGTCGATGGCCCAATTAAGGTCGAGTGTGCTTGGCTCTCGAGGAAGGTGTCGTTGTTGTTGCATTTGGTGGAGAGATCAGGGAGTTTGTGAGAGGAGGAGATGAGGGCTCTTCTTCATCAGCGGCGTCGGCGTCTCCGACTTCTTATTTGGGGAATTTGATGGCTGCCCTCGAGGCGATTAAGAGGTTTCTAAATTCCAGAGAGCAAAGCTCTATGGAATATATGTCTGAAATTTTGAAAATTTTCACGGGACTTCAAGTCACTGAAAGAACCCTAGGGGGTGAATAGGGTATTTGTTAATCTAATCCGATATTAATGCCAAATTTAAAACACATTAACTAATATATCATAATAACGTAATATATAATAAAATATGCAGGGATATACAATTAAACAATGGGCGAAATAAACATGAACACAAGAACAAGAGAGATAGTGCACAAATAACAAACACAAACACAAGGCAAATGATCACGGAGTTCGGTCGACTCACGAACTACATCTCCTCTCCTCACCCTCGAGGAGAATCTCTACTATCTCAAAAATACTACACAATTGGTTTTTGAATGCTCACCGATAAACGTTTATAACTCACATAATTACAATCACACAATATACTCCTCTAAGTGTTCGGCTAGCCCGTGTCACATTCCTCAAGTGCTTAGAATTACAACCTCTTCCTAGGATTTACAACCGACGTCACTCCTCTTGGAATTGATCCTGCCTCTCACTAACCATTCCTCCAAGTGTCCTTGTGTATTATAACGTGTGCTCTCAACAATAAATCTCAAATAAAGAGTTTGTTCTCTAATAAGAATGAGAACAAAATTAAGCTCACACTTAATGTATCACTAACCACAACCCAAATAATACTTAATGTGAAATACTAAAAGTTCAATAGCACTACAACAAAACTGTTTTTTTATAGCGTTGAATGATAGCGTTTATGTTGTAAGTGCTATAAATTGTATGTGCCTTATTTTTTAATAGCGTTTGAAAAATTTTAAACGCTATAAATAATTGATCACTTTTTTTTTGTTAAGCCGCGTTGAAATCTTAAGCGGGAGACTGAAAAATAAACCCGTGCGTTGAAAACGAGGGAGAGATTGGTGTTATTTTCGTTTCCTTTTATTTTTCTAAAACCCCCCACGAATAATCAGTTCCCGTTCCTTTTCTTTCACCCAAACCCTAACAGCCCTCCGACTCGTCGCTGCCGCCTCGGAGTGCAGCATCTCGTCGTCGTTGCCGCCTCCAAACCCGACCCTCCTTTTCTTTGATCACCGGAGACAGACCCCTCCTCGGCTCCTCGTCTCTCATCCACCGCCGGAGCCCCTCCTCGTCTCTCGTCCACCGCCGGAGCCCCTCCTCAATAGCTAGGTTGTATGTGCAATCAATGAGTAAATAAAAATATAAACTCAATTAAAATCTAGCTTATAGAAATGATAAACAAAATATAATTGCTAGAGATTGAGTTTAGAAAAACTTCTCTGAAAACAAGAGAGATGGAGATATGAAAATTTGAAGCTCAAATCGAAATGATCTCCTCTTCTTGTAAAACTCTCTTCACATAAACAATACGCTTAATTTTTCTTAAAAACTCTTAAACAAACTTGCAAAAATGTTTTTTAACTTTTTCTTAGTTAGTTATAAGTGTTGAGGACAGAGGGGTATATAGGGGTTCTTAATACAATAGGCCAAAGCCAAAAAATAGATAAAAATCCCCCAAAAATCGGATCTGGGAAAACTAGCCGTTGTAGGCAACGACTCTCTAAGCGGTCGACTGATAGTGTGCTATCGGTCAACTGATATAGAAATGGGGAGGCCGATCGGATATCGTTCCGATGCCGATGAGCCCTGATAATAACATGTAGATAACAAGCTTGAATCCACAAGCTCTAATTTTTCTAAGTTTAGGGAAGAAAACAATTGAGAAATTTCTCTTAATTTAATAATTGAAAAGTTTATTCTCGATTTACAAAATAAACTAATATTTATAACCAACTAACCCTATCCTAACCTTAATAAAAAAAGTCCGAATTTAAAAGGAAATAACCGAAAATATGGAACTTTTCTAATCTGTTTTCGAGTCGACACGAGACGTGGCGAGTAGTAACACCTTTCGTGTCGACTGATATGTGTCGACTAACACTGCCCTTCGTGTGGACTGGCATGTGTCTGTTAGACCCTAGAGGGGGGTGATTAGGGTCTTATGCTAATCTAATCTGATTTTATGCCAATTAAAACTAATAACAAGTTATCCTAGCAAGTATGAAATACACCAAGATATATGAGCTAGGATAATCAATATGAAGAAAGAGATATATCCTAGCAATGAGATATACGCAAGGATATACAAAATAACACAAGGGTGAAGTAAACATAAACAAAACAAGAGTGATAGTGTCACGCCCCGCTTCCCAAAATACCCGGGAATCGGAACATGAACAAGCCCGCGACGTATTAGATTGAGAAGAAATATACACTGCTTTTTTTTTCTTTTCTTTTCTTCTCAATCCAATACGCTAAGCGTCTGGAAATAAGTACAATACGAAGGCACAGGTCCCCGATCACAAACAGCAAGAATATATAATAGACAACTCAGAATAAAAGAATACATATCATATCACAAATGAATATCATCCAAGACATAATGATACGGGTCAACATGCCCTTATACAAACTAACTGAATGAAATACTGGAGAATATAATAATACTGATCAAATGGAAATAAAAGGTAGTACAAAAGAAAACTGAGGACCAATAACTAAGCTTTAGCTCTTCTTCTGCTCCATCCGCTAGGCACTCCTACTAAGAATCATTTGCCTCCTGACGATCTCCAAGCTGGACCTGTTCTTCTCCTAAGTCTGACGTACACCAGAGAAAACAGGTGTACGTCAGGTGCATGGCACACGGCAAGACCCGACCCCACAAAGAAAATAGAACGAACGGAAATCCAATGTGAAAAATGATACGATAACAGAAACAACAAAAGAACGTACAATTGAAATCCACAAATCAACATGAAAACACTACTAAATCATGATAATATAAAGCATCCAGAATCGTTCAGGTAACGAGATCATGTAGCTAGCGATCAGTCTAATCATCCAAGTAACAGGAGCATACAATAGATGGAATTAATACCTAAAAATCTACAACTCGAGACGTAGTATGTCGAGCGAAATAATCCAAACAAGGAAACCCTCATGTATATACCATATGTCTCGAATTGTAGATAATTAAATATTAATCCCAACCTATGTATGAAAAGGAAGTACAACTGACCTACATCTCACAAGAATCCATAAATCCTAACCAAAGTGACGACACCGATTCACCTTGACCCAACAAATCAACCACAGTGGCGACACCGATCCACTGGTAACAAGTCATGTAACTAGCCATCCTATAACAGGTCACTGGTTCACATCTCACACAGAGTCAACGATCATATTATCGGATAACTGACTATTCGCATATCCTCTACGTGCATCTCATCAAATAAATTCAGGAATCAAAGTAGCGACACTGATCTACTTTGACCCAACCAAACAGTTCCCAGTGGCGACACCGATCCACTGTGACTCAACAAACCAACGCCAGTGGCGACACCGATCCACTAGTACAAACCTAGAAGATATATCAACAGTCTTATCCGATTTTATAAACATAGACTTTCCCACCCCAACTCATCTTGTTTTTCTAAGTCAACAACATACAAGTCTCTAGGTCTTACTCACGTCACACAGGTCATTCTAGTCATAAACTAATAACGATTCTCAATACAATCAGGAACAATAAAAGCAGACATGTCAAATACAGTAAAATAATCACAAACATGAAATGTAATCATGAATCAGCAACTACGTACTTCAGAAAATAATTCATTTCCCAAAATAATTTCTTTTATGAAATGTAATCATGAATCAGCAACTACGTACTTCAGAAAATAATTCATTTCCCAAAATAATTTCTTTTAAAAATTATTTCTCATTATAATAATCCAAAATATTCTCTTTCTAGAATAAATTCTTTAAAATTATTTCTCATCAATTATTATTCTAAAATAATTCTTTTTCTCAAAATAAATTCTTTTTAAATATTATAAATTCTCCAAAATGATTCCGTTATCAAAATAAATTCTTTCACTTCATTATCATTATTCTGAAAATATTATTTATCACATAACTATAATTTAAATCAATATTATTCATCAAACCCACGTAGATAATAACAATTATAAATTAACATAACCAGATAATTCACCAATTCATCAACAAGCCCATGCAGATAATAACAATTCATAATCTAATATATGCGACTAATTAACGACAGATATAAATAGGAATTGATGAGTCAAGAGGAGCGGGATCTTGCCTGCGAGACTAAGGGGTCTGATGACGAACGGCGGGGCCGATGCGGACGCGGTACGACGGATCTGAACAGTCGAGTCATGACGGATCTGGACGACGCGGTTGTAGGGGACGGCAACGACGGTGGTTGTCATCACTGAGGGCTCAACGGGGTTCGACGGGGGCTGTTGGTGTGCGATTCTGCAACTGGCTCTGCGTTGGCATTTCGTCGAACACGTGGCGTGCGATGGAGGCGCTGGTTGGCGGTGAGCTCGACAGCGATGGAGGAGCTCGGGGAGGTGCTGGAGAGCAGCGGCGGAGCTCCGGGTGGTGGCACTGGCGGAGCAGAGGGGGTTGGCGGCGCCGTCGAGGGGCAGCGGCGGAGAGAGCGGCGTTGGGGTGCTGCTGGGGGCGGTGGAAGAGTGAGGAGGAGCTGGAGTTCGACGGGGCGGCGT
>NC_033801.1:95033-101449 GCF_001876935.1 Asparagus officinalis | reverse complement strand
CGGAGATGGGAGAGGGGGAAGCTTGGATTCACGTGAGAGGAGATGAAGAGAGAGAGAGAGACGTCGGAGAGAGAGGGAGTGAAATGAAAGTGAGAGAGAGAGAGAGAGAGAGAGAGAGAGAAATAGCTGAGTGTGTGAGAGAGAGAAATGAGAGTGAGATTGAGTGAGAGAGAGCTGCGTGGGGGATTTTTGAGGAGGAGTGGGGGAAGCACGAGGTGGGGAGTTGCGTGAAATGAGGAGGAAATTAGGGAAGTGGTGTAGGGGGAGGGAGAGAATGAATTATTGGAGAGAGAGAGAGAGAAATATTGATAGGAGAGAGAATGGCTGATATAAGGGAACCTGGGGAAAAGCCAGCTAACAGATTGACTATCGTGTTGATCAGTTGATAGCTACAAATAGAGATAGGGGATAATGGTGCAAGCTAAAAATATTAATACCAGATAATTAATAATAATAATAATAATAACAACAATAAGTAACAAATATTAATTTAAAAAGTTTTCACCGTAAAAATTAAATTTATAATTATCCAAACTATTAAAATAAATATAAAATCAGATTTTTAAATCGTAGAAAATTCTAGAAAATTAGGAAAAATATAAATACTCTTTTAAAAATAAAATTTTAATACTTAAATACCAGAAAAATTATTTAAACCAGTATTAAAAATTTACGGTCATTACAGATAGTGTGCAAATAAACAATGCAAACACACAATATGATCACGGAGTTCGGACCTTCCGTCCTACGTCTCCGCTCCCCACTCCCGGGGAGAAATCCGCTATCACAACCGGGTTTTCTACGCTTATCCGAATAACGTTTACACCTCACAATGTCGGTTTTTAACGCTCACCGATCAACGTCCACACCTCACACTCAATTTTCTAGTTCACCGAAAACTTCACAATTCACACTCTCACAATGTCGATTTTCAATGCTCACCGATCAACGTCTACACCTAACACTCGGTTTTCCAGCTCACCGAAAACTTTACAATCTCACAATATAACAAATGATTGTTCTCAAATATGGATGAGAACACAATGAAGCTCACTCTCAAGAGTTACAATATTAATCCTGGAACAGGCCGGGTGGTCAGTTGCTCACCGTTTCACTCAAATTACAATATTAACTCTTAGGGGTGTGTGTGTATATATATAGGTAAAAGCTTATGTCAACTTAAGTGGTTAGGAATAAGTCATCCACTAACTTTTTTAACCGTTGATATTGCATTGGGATCCGTGATAGATATATGAAGAATCTTTTAAGATTTGTATATCTTTTGATGGCACAAATCTTGAGACAAGATGATGTTGGGGAATTTCAGTCTCCCCACCTACCACGATATGCGCAACTCGGAAGCCAACCTCAATCAATAAGATAGAACAATCACAATCAAGAAAAAAAACACCGAGATTTACGTGGTTCGGTCGACCAACTTCGACCTACGTCCACGGGCAACAATACGAGAAATTCACTATGTATCAGGGAGAACTACAAGAGAAAGCACTCAACTCTTGTCTCTCAATCTCTCAACCTCACATACATAATCAACTCTCATATTCTCTCCAAAGCCCACTCCTTGTAATCTTTTGCACGGATAAAGACTACGAAACTCTCTCTCTCTCTCTCTCTCTCTCTCATTTACTACATCTCTACTTTTTCTTCATGGTTTTTCCTCCACCAATAGAAGAATATATATAGAGAAACCAAAACCCTATCTCTAGCCTAACTTCCTAATTAGAATAAGATTCAAACTCCTAATCATGATAAAACCCAAACTCCTAATCATGATAGAACTCAAACTCCTAATCATGATAGAACCCAAACTCCTAATCATGATAGAACTCTAATCCTATCTAATTCTCATGAAGTTACACAAAAATCAAAGATAAAATCCCAATAATCTCCACCTTGGATTTGATTCCCTAACTCCCTTGAAGATATATCATCGTCGTCTTGAAACTTTGCCTCTCTCGCTAGAGTCTTCTATTTCTTTCGCACTTCAAATCAGAACATATGCACTTCCAATTGGATGCCTTCATGATCCTCACTATCTTCTGCTTCGCCGTGACGCCTCCACCTCTCTTGTTGTCCTTGTGCTCCACCTGCATCGCTCGTCTCAAATCATATCGGTGCACCTCTCCTACTCTACACTACGAGCTGGATGCATTTATCTCCTCCATCACATGGCTTGGACTGGATATGAGCGCTCACCATCTTCAAGTACAACGCCACCATCTTCATCTTGTCACTCAGTCGTGCTCGCTTGCAAGCTCCACCTAATGTGGCACTGTCCTCCTCAAGTATACACACCAACCAACTCCTGCTCCTTATCGTAGAGTTTGAATTTGATTAAATCGATGCTAAAAACAAACTCAGCACGTCGAAAAACCCTAGGAAAGACTCCTGGATCACCAAAATCCGCCTCCAAATCCTCAATCGGCTAACAAATCAATCTGGACCGTCGGATCCCCACGTGAACAGTGCCCGCCGTGCTACAGTGTTCTGCTACAGTACCGCTGCTATAGTATTTTTCCTTTTTCTTTTCATCTTGATTCTTGTAACGTCGATTTTTAATCTTGCACGACGTCGACGTCTTCTATCTTGTGAACTCGCTCCCGGATCTATCACCATCGCTCTGATACCACTTGTTGGGAATTTCAGTCTCCCCGCCTACCACGATATGCGCAACTCGGAAGCCAACCCCAATTAATAAGATAGAACAACCACAATCAAGAAAAAGAACATCGAGATTTATGTGGTTCGGTCGACCAACTTCGACCTACGTCCACGGGGTAACAATACGAGAAATTCACTATGTATCAGGGAGAACTACAAGAGGAACCACTCAACTCTCATCTCACAATCTCTCAACCTCACATACATAATCGACTCTCATATTCTCTCCAAAGCTCATTCCTTGTAATCTTTTGCACGGATAAAGACTACGAAACCCTCTCTCTCTCATTTACTACATCTCTATTTTTTCTTTATGGTTTTTCCTCCACCAATAGAAGAATATATATATGGAAACCAAAACCCTATCTCTAGCCTAACTTCCTAATTAGAATAAGATTCAAACTCCTAATCATGATAATATATTCCTCCTCGATCACTTAAAATATTAATTCTGGACTTCGAATTCATTGTACTGGACTTGCTAGGATTCATTGCTCTGAGACTTTTAGTTCACCATGTTGGTAATATAATCTGTTTAGAGTGTAATTAGCACAAAATGCAGTTTTAACAGAAATAGATAATGATTGAAAATAGATATAAAATTAAACTGAGTTTAGAATATAGCCTGATGGTCGAGGCGTGCAAGCACTGTCCCAAGAAACTAATTGCCCCCACTCGTACAGGGCTACGCGGCAAAAGTCACCGGAGATACAACGACCCTCGGTCAGGCGACCTCCTTCTCGTCGGCACGAGCTTCAAGAAGGCTTTGTGAATTCTTCGTGACTTTCAGGGAACCAACAAAAATATAACAGTAATATGAAGAGGAATGACAGAGAAGAAGAGAGAATACGATGTGTTTTTCACACTGTGTTTTCTACCCTCGCAGCTTGCTGTTTATATAGAGGTTGAGAATGAACGTTTTTTCAATACCGAATTAAATCCTCATAAAAACATTTTTTCCGTTTTGATTCTGTTTTAATTCTCATGAATATTACCGTTTCATTTACGTTTTAATTCAGTTTTAAAGTTCATAAATCTCTCTAATTAATTCTGGCCGTTAAACATTTTAAAAATGTTAATCACGTTTTAAACAGTTCCAATTAGTAAAAATAAAAATAAAAATGTTAGCATATTAAGGGCTCATTAATCCGGAGCTGCATTCGTGTCCGCAGGTCGTGTGGAGCATAACCAAAAATAAAAATAAAAATGTTAGCATATTAAGGGCTCATTAATCCGGAGCGGCATTCGTGTCCGCAGGTCGTGTGCGCGCGCCACCCGACCCGACCCCGGCCCGGCCGGCGCGCGCGTGTGTGGTGTGGAGCATAACCTTTGTTTTCTTCTAGGCATAGGAGAGAAAGGGAAGGCTTATAAGGACCCCTTTTTTCTATCCCATTTCCTATGTGGGACTAAACTTTCCCTCTTTTCCTCTACAAAGTCAAGTTTTAAGTTATCTTTTATTATATAATTCCAACAATCCCCCACATAACTTAAAACTTAAAATAGTTCAGAAATAACAATAAAAGAAATAAATACGATTGCTGGTTCCCTTATACTATGTAATAGGTGGAGGTACCTTTCGGTTTGAACCTTCACTTAGTGACAGTTGTATAGATCCGTGAGAGCTTGGTGGACTTCGCCTTGAACCAGTCTCATTTATCGGATTTCTACAGAAAGCACACATAGTACAGTTTTGAAGAATTCTAAACGGGTTGCGCTATTATCGGCCTTGCGCAGGTATCTTTCATGTGTGTTACTAGGGAGCAGCCCTGATCCCATAGTCGCGGCCTCACAACTACACACATATAGGTGAATCCTAATAAGGATGCGAGCAAGTAAGCATCCTGCCTCATGGGTCTTGGATTCATTAAGAGTTAGACTCAACCTTTCACTTGCTTTTTATGAGCACTGATCACCCTAGGGATGGGAGCAAATAAATTCAGTGCTCCTCACAATTAATCACTCATTCAGTTTGTTTCTACCCATTGAACCTCTGCGAGGTTGGGTTGCCACTGCAGTGATTTTTCTTATGGGCTTAACCCCATCCCCCTCGATGATTCTAGGACCACTGCCCTAGATAAGCCTTTAGTTAAGTGATCTGCAAGATTTTTCTCTGATCTTACAAAATCTAAGGCTATTATATGATTTTTCATCTTATATCTTAAGGATTTATGGCGCACTTTCAAGTGTCGATTCATCTTCACATTTGCATTCTCTTGATGGCATTTGTCAATCGCTGACCTGCAATCACAATGAATAGAAATGGCTGGTAATGGTTTTTGCATTAGTGGAATTTCAGTTAGTAAATCTTTCAACCATTCAGCTTCTATACTAGTAGTATCAAGAGCTATCATTTCTGATTCCATTGTACTTCTAGCCATTACAGTTTGTTTAGTAGATTTCCAGGACACAGCTCCTCCTCCTAAAAGGAACACAAATCCTGTGGTGGATTTTACATCTACTGAGTCACTAATCCAATTTGCATCTGAATAACCTTCTAGTACAGATGGATAACCTTTATAGTGTAAACCATAATTCATAGTTCCTTTTAGGTATCTCAAAACTCTTTCTAGAGCATCCCAGTGACTCTTATCAGGATTTGATGTATATCTACTAAGTCTATTTACTGCATAAGCAATGTCAGGTCTGGTATAGTTTGTTAGGAATCCTAGTGATCCAATTATTTGTGCATATTCTCTTTGTAATTGAGGATGACCTGTATTTTTCTTTAGATGTACATTAGGATCATATGGAGTGGAAACAGGTTGACAGTTTGGATCATAAAAATTCTTAAGGATTTTCTCTATATAGTGTGATTGTGATAGCACATATCCATTCTCATTTTTCATGATTTTAGTATTAAGAATTAGGTCAGCTTGACCTAAATCTTTCATGTCAAAATTTTGTGATAAAAAGTGTTTGATATCATTTATGATTTGTATGTCAGAACCAAAAATAAGAATGTCATCAACATATAGGCATAATATCACAATTTTGTTGTTTTTATCTATTTTATGATATACACACTCATCTGTTTGATTAATTACAAATCCATAAGATAGTATAATTTCATCAAATTTCATATGCCATTGTTTTGGGGCTTGTTTGAGACCATATAGTGATCTAATAAGCTTGCATACTTTCTTTTCTTGTCCAGAAGCTATAAATCCCTCAGGTTGATCCATATAAATTTCTTCATCTAAGTCTCCATTTAAAAATGCAGTTTTAACATCCATTTGATGTATTATTAATTTGTGAATGGATGCTAGAGCTATGAGGACTCTAATGGTAGTAATCCTAGCTACTGGAGAATAGACATCAAAATAATCAATACCAGACTTTTGGGTATATCCTTTAGCTACTAATCTGGCTTTATATTTATCTATTGTTCCATCAGGTCTAAGTTTCTTCTTAAACACCCATTTACATCCTATGGTTTTACATCCTGAAGGAAGATTAGTTAGTTCCCAAGTATGATTTTGAACTATAGATTGTATCTCATTATTTATAGCTTCCTTCTAAAATGGAGCATCTACTGATTTCATTGCATCTTCAAATGTAACTGGAGAATCTTCTACAAGTAATGCATAGAAATCTTCATGGACCTTTTCTATTCTAGTTCTTTTACTTCTCCTAGGCTCCTCTGGACTTTCTAGTGGTCTAATTATTTTAGAACTAGTTTCACCTTGATTAGAACTAGGATCTGAATTATTAGAGCTAGGGCCTGTGTTGTTTAT
>NC_033801.1:88473-94033 GCF_001876935.1 Asparagus officinalis | reverse complement strand
ATATATATATATATATATGAGAAAACTGTGGGTGAGCTGCCAGCGTTCGAGTTCGGTGCGCTGCAGGGTTTTTTTTGAAAAAAACCCTATTTTTGAGCGCTCGTGACCCAGCTATCACAGCGTCTCTCCCCAAAAAGAGCCCCCCTCTCGTTCCCCAGATCTCTCCCCAAATCCGCCCTCTCTCGTTCGATCTTTCTCTTGATGTGAAAACCCTCCCCCCCTTTCGATCTCTCTCCCCAGAAAACCCCAACCGCCGCCGCTCGTTTCGTCTCGTGAGGCCAACCCCGACTCCCCCTTTCGATCTCTCTCTCGTGAGGCCAACCCCGACCGCCGCCGACCGTCGCTCTCTCCCCCAACAACCCCGACGCCGACCATCCCCAGATCCGGGTAAAATTTCAAAAATCCCTCTTCATCCTTCTCTCGATCCATAGTAATTAAGAAAATACATTATGCTATCAACAGAAGTCTTTTCTTTTGGTTTTGGTTTTGGTGGGGGGTGGGGGGAATCACCGTCCCAGATCTCGACATCCTCATTCAGTTTCTGATACACAGGTGTAGCTGACCACACAAAGAAACCACCTGGGCGTAGGACCCTGTTTAGCTCTAAAAGCAGCGCGCCACCTATTTTCAGTAAAGAACAAGCACGTTAGAACAAATTAGGAAAGTAGGAAACCATAGTAGCCAGAATTTGGAAGGGCAAAAACAGAAATGAGAGAGATATAAATCATACCATTTGCATGCCAGGGGACACGACAGCGAGCACAATGCACAAGGTCAAAAACTCTGCTTGGAAATGGCAGTCGCTGGGAGCCCATGACTGCAGATATTGCTGGAATTCCTCTTTCGAGAGCAAATTGAACTTGAGCTTCATGTTCATCCTTGGGAGCAAAAGACATTGCAAGCACATCTCTCTCAAAGAGATAACCACCAAAGCTAGCAACCCCACAACCAACATCCAGTATCACTCGAGTATGCTTGCCCCATGCAATCTCAGGCACAGACTACGAAGAAAACCGGAGATTCAATAAGATACAGAATTAATGTGCAATGAGTAGGAGACTGAAACAATATATTTTTAATACATACAATTCTGAGATGATTCTATTTGATTTTTCAAAGGCAGTCCTAACTAATAATTATACATATTTAGTTAAATATATATATAATAATTAAAAAATATATAAGGAAATATGCACCAAATTCATAAAGGAGAGGTCTCAAGTCATCACGCTAATAAAACAGAAGTTTGCCAATTATACAGAGGTAAATAAAAATGAAGAGCCATAAAGCAAGAAGCCTTACCTTCTGTACGAAATCAATGTAATGAAGAGCCCCATGAATGAATTGTGTTCCACCTCCAGGAAATGTAAGGTACTCTCCTGTAACTTTCACCCAGTTCTGATGCCCCTTAACTTCAGCGAGCTTAGTGCGGGGAACATTGTTATACCAAATCTAACAAAACACAAATCATTGACATAAAGTTTGCAGGCAACACTAGTATATAAGGGGAAGTTTAAACTCTACTTGTAAACTAGATTTTCTTACCCTGTCTCTGCTCTGAGGCCACTGGATGGATCGCCTATAACCCTTTGGAAGGGGAACAAGACAGGTTGGACTCTCCTCAGGACAATGCCTCTCCCGATGCTCAAAATGGCCAAAGCTGTGAAGCTGCTTGATGGCCTTCTCATTGTCGAGACAAGGGATGTAGTCTGGTCCAGCAGTGACATTACACGACTCCCATTCACCCCCTGAGATGTTTCCTCCTTCGTGTGACAGTACCTCCTCCTTCCTCCTCTCCTTCTCGCTTGAAGACTGGTCTGCCTGTGTAACCCATGTCCCCTCGTCGCTCTTGTTCTCTTCTGCGACAACTGATTGGGTCCCGCCATCCCTGAGAGGCTCATTTACAATCTGGTTGTCTTCATTTTGCTGACTGTTTTCATTGTTTCCTCCGATAGTACTTTCATATTCTGTCTGCTGTGATTGGGAGGACTCTTGCTGCCGTTGTTCTTGCTGATGCTCTTCCTGTTCTTGCTGCTGCTCTTCCTGCTGCTCCTGCTGCTGTTGTTGTTCTTGTTCTTGTTGCTGTTCCTCCTGCTGCTCCTGTTGTTGTTGATCCTGCTGTAGCTCTTGTTGTTGTTGCTCCAGTTGCTGTTCTTGCTGTTCATCCTGCTGCTGCTCTTGTGGCTGCACCTGTTCCTGTTGTTCCTGGCTCTGCTCTTGTTGTTGCTCCTGTTGCTGTTGCTGATTGTCGAGCTGTTGTTCTTCTTGTTGTGAATTCTGATTGTTTTCGGCAGTTCCATCAATGTCGTGTTCAATCTGAGATTGGCTTATGATGCCCCCTTCTTCTTCTTTGGAGTGACTCCCATCTATTACTTGTTCGATAACATTCTGGGCTCCATTGTTGTTAGTATCCTCCTGATTCTGCTCCTCTTTGTTGATTTCACTCTGCTGCTGCTGCTGCTGCTGGTGGTGGTGGTGATGTTCTTCATTATTCTGCTCCTCGATTTGTTGCTGATCGTCATTTCTCTGTCCAGTAGCTCGTGGTTCCTGTAACTGCTGCTCTTCTTCATTGGTAAGGGCGAGGGAGGCAGCATCAGAATTGCGTTCCTGGTCCTGGGCTTGATCCTGTTGTTGGGTGACCTCCTCTTGGTTGATTCGATGAGTCTCGACCTCTTCTTCCTGCTGCTGCTTCTCATGCTGAACAGCCTCTGGCTCGGGAAGGCTGTCTTCCTCGGTCCCGGCTGAAGTACTGGTCACATGTTGTTGGTTCTCTTGGCCAAAAATTGAGGAAGAGATAGATTCATGATGTCCTTTGACGGCATCCTCAGGGAGATCGCCCTGTGTGTCATCACGAGCCTCAACCATAAACAGGAGGAGGATCCCGCAGAACGGTTTCTGGGGCGAGGGTAGACGGCCATTGCTCATGGTGGCTGTGGCTGACAAATGAAACCACGCGGGTGTGGAATGCGTAGAATTTGATGGCGAGGAGGAGAGTGGAGGCAGGAGCGGAGGACGGAGGTGAACATGGTAGACGGCAAAAAGACAACAGCCCACAACGGAGGAGAGTGGTTGGTTGTGAAACATAAGGTGAGGAGGAGGAGCTCTCTCCTAGCCACTGCGCCGCGACTGTTCTTGCCTTGAAACCCGCCATGGCCGTTGATTGTTTGTCATGGGCGCGGAACCAGGCGAGAATGGAGGGCGAAAGACAACCAAAGACGCAAGAATTGTCCTTGTTTGTGCGTTTGTTAGTGTCTTATTGATTGTAAGGAGTTGGAGGGAAAAGAGGGCCTTGACAATTTCAAAAGTGCCTATTGATGCCGGCGAGCGCTGGGGGACTGTGGCTCAGACAACCCAAACGGGAGAATGAGCTAATTGCCGAGAGTAAAATGAGTGGGAGGAGAGGCTGAGGATGAGAAAGACCCAATAATTCTGGTAGGAATTTGAGGGTGGATACTGTCAAAGCCAGAGGCTCGTAACGACACGATTTGGATTTTGAGGGAAGCTCCCCTCCCCATGATTCGGAACTCTGTTTAGTAGCAGGAGTTGACGGTTACAAATTACAGTTGAAGAGCCAGGGTGGCCAGCCACGTAGCCTTGTCCCATCAGGAATAACACGCGTAGGCAGCATCCTCGCCCACCGACACTCGCATTCGTCTTGGAGTGAACGGTCGCTTGCCACCGCCAGCTCTTAACTAACCACTAAATATGACGACACTTTACTCCTCTTAACTAGTAACAATAATCTCCTGGGATGCCTAATTTAATTGTACAATGAAGTGCATCCCAGTAGTGCCACTCATTACTGGGATTCTCCAACAGAGACGGATTTTAGAGAGCTTGGATTTAATTGGGTTAGCTCCGTCCAATGCAAACCCCTCAATTCGCATTTGCTCCTAATCACTACACTACTCATTTAATTGGGTTAGCTCCGTCCAATGCAAACCCCTCAATTCGCATTTGCTCCTAATCACTACACTACTCTATGGCGATTCAGCTGCACACACGGATACACATGGGATCCAAAATGACGCATAATATGAATTATACCAAATATGAAAAGTTGAGCAGTACAATGTCCAAGCATCCGTAACCACTAGAGAACAGAGATGCAAATTATGTATCAAACTGAATCAGCGAGCAGGGGAAAAAAATTATTTATTTATTTATTTTTGATTGATTCACATCATATTTCTAGCATAGATGACAGAACTCATTGTTGTGGACCTTGAAAAGCCTTGACAACATCCTCTGCTCTCGATTGAATGCCTCTTAGATACTCGGTTAGGATGCGCTGCTGATAAGAGCCTCCTTCCTGTCACAAAATATTAGTGTTGAAAATTATAAAACCATATATTGCATGCCTATCAGTTGAGAGTTGAAAGGAAAAATATCTTGATCTTACTGTACGAATTAAGGTTCTCTCTATCCTCTTTTTAATAACTGAATAAAATTCCTCAGGTGAAATTTCTCCTTTTCCAATGTTTAGTCCCTCTATCAACAACTTATTCCAGTTCTCCTCTGAAGCTGCAACAAGCCAACATGTTTAGATCATCTGAAATGCCTTTATTAAATTTTCAGTGTAAACCTTATTTTACACTGAGAAAAATTTTTCTGACTGCCTTTCACTCAAGAAATCTTAACTCATAAGGATTCGGGTGTGGAAATCATCTAGGTAGAGATAAATATTACGAAGTTACAGCTGAAGTGTCATGCATTTTGTGTGTGTTACATGTATGTGTGTTCTTGCGGTTTAGGTCATTGTGTATTTTCAGCAAGTTGGAGGTGGTAAAACATGGGTCGACTTATACCATCCTACTCCACCACATACTCCTGCTTCACAAGTAGATAACCACTAGGCTCCAAAAGCCTGTAATAATGTGCTTCTAATTGTTTTCCTTCAAAAATGTGCTCCTAATTGTTTATCGAAAGCTACTTTTTCCATCAATTTCGAAGAGATCTAAACCAATTCCTTTCACTTGAAATGCAAGTGATTATAATGCTTGGGCTAAAGCTCAATTGGCGGTAGATGTTAAGTGAAGCTAATTAAGAAGCTAAGCTAAGCTTTAGTCTACCTTAGGCAATCATATGGCTCCCTGATTATGTAAATGTAACAGATGGAATGCTATGGGCCGAAAAAAAGATAGTAAACTAATTTGAAAGGTGCAAACAGTCCAAGTGGAGAACTTTATAAAAGATGCTTTCTCCTGTGGAAGGACCAGATTATGACAAATTCAAGTTACCTGCGATTATGGTTTCAAGAAATTGTTCCGCCACTAAAATTTTGTCCCCTGCAATAGAAAATAGTTTAGCAATGAAACAAAGAAGAAATTACTTCTCTACTGATTGACAAGGTATAGAAGGATTTATCAAGTGAAACAAACCAAATGGATGAACATAATGTTAGAGAATTCATTGTAATACTTCTTGCAGGCCATGCAGAACATCTAAAGAAGATGAAAGAACCAAACAACAAAAACATAGTCAGAATCTAGAAAAATGTCTGCAGAAACAAACCGTGAAGCAAGATCCACGAGAGAAAAAAGAAAAAAATAACATGAAT
>NC_033801.1:51875-88463 GCF_001876935.1 Asparagus officinalis | reverse complement strand
TGTAACACAATTGTATGCTAGGAAAACTGATTTTAGGAATCCTATAATTTCGTTCTGGGTTGCAGAAGGTTTCCTTTCCAGGGAAAATAAATTAACGAAGGACATGTAGTGTACACGCATGTGCATGTATGTCAGTGTGTAAGGTGAGCATAATTTTCTCTTCTAACTGGAAAAGGTACGAAAGAAAAACAAATGTTGTCAACAAATAAGTCACTCCAGGTTTAAAATTTCATCAAAATAATAGCACTATGAAGATCTAGAGCTAAACATTTTTTCATTTATGCATCTAAGAATGTTAGCATATTATATATCAATATGATAGCCTATGCGCTATAACCAAACTGTTAACTTCTCCCTCGATTCTACATACATTTCAAGTCTTTATGTTTTCCATGTTTAAATGTTTGCAATTAGCTCATAGTTGTTGTATTTAGATTGAGTGCAAGAAGATACTCATCCAGATCAAAAGCTCAACCTCTTACAGATTTGCATACCTTTGTATGCATAGCTACGTTTTCGTAATACTTTGGAAGCATAAATTTGTAAAACTTTTTGCAGCATGGCCTCAAGACCCGGCTTATCTCCATCTTCTTTGGACTGCAATAAGTTAGAAGGAAAGGAATACAAACATTATTAATGGAGAACAGAGGAAAAAAGGAAATAACCTCAAATTAGAAGCATGCCAAAGACATAGTAAATCAATGAGTGTGATAAGTATTGGTAGAAACAATCTTATATTATGAAGCTATTATCTTACAATAGTCAAAATGAAGAGAAAAGAAAAAAAGACCAATGAAGATATTCTTATTTTATAGGAGGCTGACTTTTTTGTTCTTTAATAGTTCTTGAACAGAATCACTAATTAGAACAGAATATAATAAATTGCAGTTAGTCAACATATGATTGTTACATAATTTATCTACTTGGTTGTTCCTAATGCACAAGGTTGATGTTTTTCTCAAGAAAAAAAAAATTGTCTACCTGGGTAATGGTTGACAGTTTCGAACTGAGTTCAAACCTAGGTTGTACAATAACCTCATTAAAATAAAAAAACATATTTAGTTATGCTATCTATACTGGTAATATTAAAAAATAATAATTGCTAATAAGATTGTAAGATCAAACATGGTATGCAACAAGGGACAAGTTGTTGTGCGCCGCGGAAGCCGATTCGACAAGTCAATAGCACACACAAGAACCAATAATAGACCACAATAATACAAGTAACACCCAATCATAGTAAGAACACAAGATTTACGTGGTTCGGCAATGTGCCTACGTCCACGGGGCAAGGAGGGGGGGGTTTTACTAATAATAATCAAGGGGAATACAAATTAGGGTTACAAATCTTACCAAAACCCACAAATAAACCCTCTTAATCTCTCTAAATGACTCCAACAATAAAAGCCCCAAATCTCTTCTTTTAACTGCTCAAAATCTTCTCCATTAAACCCTAAAAACGAGTTAAAGGTATTTATACAACTCCCAAACGAAACGGATCTGGAACTCAGAATCAGCCCAAACCCGCTACGCGGTCGACCGCGATCCATCGGCCGATCGACTGCCCGGTCGGACCGCCCTCAATCCCAGCAACAAGCATCAAAATTCACTGAGAAAACCAAAAAACAGAAACTTCTGCGGTCGACCGTCACGATCGACCGCCACAGGTGCAGTCGCTAATCCAACTCTGTGCACGAACACGGTCGACCGCCAACCTGTCTGCCTGTCTGTATGAATCATGAGCCTGAAAACTGCTATTCTGCCAATTCTACACAAGTAGTAACATGCAATACAATAGCCTCACAAAAAAAATTATACTTAGTCATGCTATCTATACGGGTAAGATTAAAACATAATAATTGCTAAAAAGATTGTATGATCAAACATGGCATGCGACTGGGAATGAATATGAAGACTTGTCTTATGCTTGGTAGAATAACATCACATGTACTGTAACCTATGAATTAAATCGCAACTTATGTGGACATGGAAAATATTTTTTTCAGCATGAAAGAAGACTCAGTTTTACCAAAGCATCTTCAAAAAGGATAATAAGACCCTCCACACATCAAATCTGTAGCTATTCATTGTCTTTATTCTAGAAGATTGTTTACACTTTACATATAACTCTACCTGCTGATTCACATTGTAAATAGGTTACCAATTTTTACAAGGGTAATTCAAGGATACATATAAATGAGAGACCGATAAAACAAGAAACTTTAACGTGTGCAGAAAAACTTACTTGACGTAGTTGGGCATTGACCTCTGCAAGAAAACCTTCATCCAGTCGCCCTTCTTGTTCCCTCTTAGCTATTTCCTAGTGAATATAGAACATAATATCTTGATACTGTAATGTTAAAGAGTGGTGCAGAATTGGTAAAGAAACAGGCCTTTCTGCAGATACCATTTGCGAGAGGCAAGTCTCCATGAAAATTTTCAAATTTATATGTTGAAGTACAATGTCCAAATAAATCACTGGTATGTCATGAGAATATCACATCACAAATCAAATATGTCTACCGTCTAATAAATTTGCAACCTTATCAAACTAGATATTGAAAATTTACTTTTATAATTATGTCAAGACTATTAGAAACTTAATCGAGCATTGACTAACATGGTAAATGCACTAGCAGGTAGAAAAGAAATGCTATATTGCAATGGACTGATGTACAAGATATGGAGATAGTAGGCAACAGAATGAAAAGAAACATCTAATGATAATTAAACCACTCTAGGATTAGAAGTCTATGGACGGTACCATAAGGAATAACATTATAATAGGCCACACATTTGGTTTTTATGTCTCTATAACAGTTCTAAACTTCTTAATTTAAAGCTCTCCTCTGGTGTTGATTTTGAGTTTCAAATCAAATCCTACTAGCAAAATAGAAATTGGTCAGTTGCAAATTATACATATTATTTTAGGAGTAAAATTACCCCTGACCAGTTGAGAACACCATAACTCTTTATTACACGTCTGGAAGGCACTCATAGACCATCACTTCACATGATGCCACCTGAGACATTATTGCCAACAACTACAAAAACCAACTCTCACATGATGTACAAGTTTAATACTTACGTTCTCCAGTTCTTCTACACATCCATATTAGCATTTCCCAATTTCCATGTTTATTATGTTATCTTGAACCCTCTATCGCTTAATAATAGAAGTATATCCAGGTCTCATATTAATAATTCAAAGTTTTCCTTAAGAGTAAGAATTGAACTAAGAGTCTGCACTGAGATGAACATAACTAAGGACTAATGTAAGGTATTAATTAAAAGTAAGTATTACTGTTGAAATGGGTAGGCAACTTGATTTAGATAAATTCCAAACCAGTGATTTACTTTTTCCATCAATATGAGAGCTTCAGGATCCCTTGGAGGCCATGAAACTTCTTCAGCTTCAGCGACTACTGGGTTTAGAATTTCCTTAAGTATATCTGTTGCAGATTCTATCTTCTCCTGCATCAGAGAAAAGATAATATTAACAAATTAATTCATATTCTAATTGAAAGAAAATCTAAATCTTAAATTAAAGTCACGAAAACATATCTCTGCCACATTATTAGTAAATCTAAAGACAGAAGGTATGACCAAGTTAGAGGATAAACTATAGTATAACATTCAATTTATGTCGACATAGTGGGAAACATGTCTTTTTCCAGGGAAAGATGAAGTAATTAAAAAATCGATAGCACAAAACAATTTCTGCTACTATTCTTGCAACTGAAATAGATAGAAATGAATAAAGAACATTAAGCACGATTATGTATGCAAGAAGAAAATGAAAACAAATTAATTGGTAGAGAAGTCAAGTAACTGCATGTTTCATATAGACAAGCAATGCACACAGCTAATCAAGGGAAGGAAAGTTTTTTTTTAAGTACTACAGTACAACATCCAGACAGTAGCCTTACCCCTCATGATGACACCAAATAATAATTAGTCATATCATTGACAGAGGATATTTTCTATAAGGTTAAGCTTTGTTAAATTGTAAGAAAGAAGGGGTAAGGAGGATCTATTCTAACGCTGCCTCTAATTGTAAGAAAGAAGGGGTAAGGAGGATCTATTCTAACGCTGCCTCTAATGAAATAAGTTCATCATTATGCTGATACATATAGTTTCAGCAGTAAAAAACTGCCTCTAATGAAATAAGTTCATCATTATGCTGATACATATAGTTTCAGCAGTAAAAAACAGAACAATGGTAAAAAAAAAGTTAAGATCAGCCTGGATTGTTGGATTATTCTTTCTAACTGTTGGTACCTGAAGCAGTAGCAGAAACAAGTGCTTCTATTTCATTAGTGTAAAAAGTGCATCAATTTTCCACACCTGCTTCTAGCCAGAAATCAGGATTGAAAGCAGCTCGTAGGTAGATACGCCAAATGATAAAGATCAAATATCATGGTTAATGTACAGTGACGAATATAAGAAAAGGAAAAAGAGAAAGAAAAGTAGGGTTCCCTGAATAAGGTTCAAACTCAGAACTACCAAGTGAATGTAACAAATATAGAAGAAACAATGTATTTTTTTTTACAGTTGTTCATGCATTTAAAAGTTTAGAAAACTTTACAGCAGTATTAGTAAAGTCACAACTTAATGGCATCCATACTTCATTAGAATTTAAACATGAGGGGACATTACATTAGTTTTGTGAACCAGGCGATCAACTATGCTCATTATAGACACTGCCAATTCCTCATAATCCTTCTGCAAAGTAGAATATCATTTTCAGATGAAGATATCATGTTATACAATGTAAATTTCCAAATGGTTTTACAAGTTGAAAATCAAAATAAGAAAAATTATCAACCCAGTAAAAAACCATGCTTTATCATCTTCGGATTTGCATGTGTCCGTTCGAGCAGCAAGCCGAATCCAAAAGCCCTCATTAAATGCCAGGACGTTTTCGACAACAAGTTGTTCAAGCTAGTAAAAGAACAAAAAATTAACACATCAGGTATTTGGTCTACATAGAACATTCATATTTCTGTGGAGTCAATAAGAAGGTGAAAAGTACAACAGTATGTTAATTACTGAAAAGCATTGGAATATAAATAAATTCATGAAGAGCCGAGTCAAAACTCAAAAGACTGAGAAGACGTCTTTTGAATGTCAGCAACTTCCTCAGATCACCAACCAAGAACACATGAAGAGTAGCATTATTTTGATACGATGTAAAAAAGGAAAAAGGCAGCAACTATTCATGCCTCCACTAGTCTGAACTGCAAGGTGGACGATTTTCTCATTAGCAAATGACTGTTTTACAACCGAAATTGGGTTTTGGAGGAGGGAGGGGGAACCGTTGACATCACTATAACTAAGAGAAAAGGGGATTCCGTCCAGAAGAGTTCAGAGCTGGACCATGCATATTCTGCTTCTAGAAAGGTATTGAGGATGAAATTACGCTCTTTCGAGCAGGTGTAAAATTGTGTATTTACAGTTTTTACAAATGAATCCAAAGATAATACTTTCGCAGGATAAATGGTGTCTGCTAAAGTTAATGGCCTAATTAGTGATCCCAAAGGTCTAGCAGCAAACATGTGCATAAGAGGTAAATGGACCCTTGCACTTTCAGGAGGCATATTCCCATTGCATTATTGCACGATCTGCCGGAGATGCTGCCGCGCTTGGTAGCTGGAGCTTGTGTCATAGCATTGATTGGAAACGTAGCTCTAACAGAGGGGATGAAATAGGACTGGCAACACCGCCCTACATGGCAAGTAGTCGGAAAGGTTGACGGGGATGAGCACTTACTTCGCTAACATCTGAATCTCTCAGCGTATCAATGAGACGGTCCACTTCAAGAGTCCTCTTGAAGGCTTCCTCAGCATCTTGATTCACTGCACGGATTAAAGTTTTCCTGTCAAATTAAATCCAGATGTCATTTGCTATTTCCAGCGGTTGAAAATAATCTGTACAAACATATACTGCTGCTGTGGATTTCCATAGCTACGCGTTCAGCAGCTCCTCAAATTTTTTCATTTTCGTTGGAATTTAACAAATAGTTCTGCACTCAGCATGTCTCCGGTAATTATGAGGCACCGGTGCCACAAATACAGTGCCAAGTCTAATTAATAAGAAAGGTGCGTGTGTGTGTCTTCTTTCTTTTTTTTTTTTTAATAACAATTGAAAGAAGGGTGTTGGAAACCTAACCTCCTTCCAAATTCAAGCTTGAAATGAGGAGTAAGTGAATACGCCTTCAAAGTCCCCCGCTTTTGCGGCCGCAAACCCTAGCACGTCGTGAAGAACACACAAAACCGCGAAGAACGTGAAATGACAGGAACAATAATAGAATTCCATGAAGATGACGGAGATAAATTACCGGCGGATGAGAAGGCAAATGGAACCGGGCGGTGATGGGTCCCGAAGCAGGTACAGCCGCCNCATTATTATTTCGTGCCAGTTTTTGGGGAGGGGGCGGGAAATGGCGAGGAGGCAGGAAAATCAGAGGCGGAGGAATTAGAGATTGGATAAGGCCCCGAGACGTGGTAAACCAACATCAAAGAAGCGTCTTTAATGGATCAGGCCCAAGCCCATAGGGAATTTCAGTCATTTCAAACCCCCAACCTCCTTAGCCCAATTGTATGCGGAAGCCCAAAACGAAAGAAGTGGCCGAGTAAAATGAGAAAAAAATTATATCTTAAGACCAATGTGGGCCTTTTCTCCGATTACGGGCAGGTCATCGGAAAATGATACCTGAAGTAGGCTGCACTTTCTATCAGAACACCCCCCATCGCTTTGAGGCGGACAGTAAAATATCCAAACGTCTCCCATGCTTAGCACATCCATGTGGTCCTCCGCACCGCACCTCATGGGCTCGTGTATTGTCTGATAAACATGGATACCATTCTAAGGATTTTAAAATTTAATTGCTGATAAAAGAATGGACCACATGACTGGTATTTATCAATAGCTTACTTATACTACAACCCTTTTTCTTTTCTTTTTTCCCCTTTCTCCTCAGAAAGTTGAAACAAGGCTTAATTAATGACTTTGGTAAATATTCACCTCCATAGAGAAACATTCTCTAGCCTATCAATAACACATTTGGAATTTTGCATATGTCTCTAACCCAATCACAAAGATTTATAGCCGTAAGAATTTGTAAGATTTATTTATTTATTTATTTATTTTGGGTGGGGATATAAGAATGTCTTGGTAATTAAAACAATATTCAAACGGTATGGCACTTAACATTTATCATATTTATCATATAAGAAAAAAAAAAGTTTTTTTTTTTTTAGCTGCAGCAGTGAGAATGCGGCTGCGTTAAATTTGATGAGAGCGCACCAGGACACAACACAAAGGATACATGCGTGATCCCGGACCCTCTTCCTTCTACTGATCAGCGTCCCCCTGCAGCAGACTTCGGAGTCAAATCATCTGCTGCCCCGCGCACCCCCTCCTTCTTTTTGCGTTGCATTGCGATGCTCAACGTTGATGAGATTGCCGCATTAATTAATCAACCAAATATTATTAGTCAAACCTTAAAATTATATCACATCCGAAAGATCATCGAGTGGATTGATTGTTAAGGTTGCCCATGACTTGTCACCATCAACGTCCCTGATTACTAGGAAACCACGGGAGAGAACAAAAAAAAAAAAAAAAATCTAATTACTTAACCCACGGGAGAGAACAAAAAAAAAAAAAAAAATCTAATTACTTAACGAGGAGATGACACCGGCCTGTACTCTTTACTTTGCTTTTGGATCGCTAATAATGGGGGGAAAAAGGTATATACAGTCAACTATTTAACCTTGATAACTGTTTCTTCTTAATAGTCTTTTTTGTCATAATACTTGCTTGAATCGTGTTGATATTATTGTATGTGTTAGTAGTATGTTTAATCCCACGTCGGTTACGAGAGCACACATCCTCCTCCTCTACACATCCTCCTCCTCTACTTGTATACTTAATCTAAGGGAAATTTATCCCAAGACTCTCTCTTTCTCCTTTAACATGGTATCAGAGCAAGATTAATTTTTTGCCAAATCTTGGTCTGGCCACACTGTGACCTCTTCGTTGTTGCCTCCGTGCTTGCCGAATCGCAGCCTCCGTGGAAGCCGTCTCTAGGCCTCACACGAATGGCATAGTCGTTTCACATTCAGTAACGGCTTCGCCATTTCAAGACTATCTCTCGGTCTCAAACTAACGTCATCGTCGTTTCAAGCTGCCTTTCGGCCTCAAACGAACGGCATCGCTGTTTCAATCCATCTCGACGTCTCGACGTCTCAACATCGGCGTTGATCCGTCGTGGGTTTCATTTTTTGTGGGCCCCCTTACATTATCACTTAGTTGTGGACCTTCCACCTTTATGTTACACTTAAGTAGGCCTTCCCTACATAACATTGCTGTTAATATGGCTCCTTCAGAAAAGATTCCTAAACCACCTCAACCCCTCAATGATCAAAGTGATTGGGCAGGGTGGTCCACCATTGTCGCAAATGCCTTACGCGGTGCTGGTCTGCTTGATCATCTCACCAGTTCGGGACTAGTGCCACCGTCCATCAGCACTGTTGCTTCCTTCGGTACTGTTATATCTAGCACTGGTGATACCGATCATCAAACCGCACATGCGCTATATGTCAAGGAGAGTTCGGACTAGCAGTAGCAGGAATTTCGTGTCATGGATTATCTCACTCGCTTTGTTGGCTCTGGTCTCACTATGGAGATTGGCTCGTTTCCCTCTATTCAAGTCATATGGAGTCGTCTCACTGAGCGCTTCACAAAGTGTTTCGGTGCACAAGAGGCATATCTTCTGCAACGCGTTGCTATACAATGTAAACGCAGTTCCTCTCAGCAGTCGCATTTTGGTCAAATGCAAGAGTATTTGACAGAATTACGCTCCATGCTTCCTGGACGTAATTCCACATACGAAGACTGACTAGCCTGGTATGAACAGTATGAGGTGCATTAACTGTTTTAGTCTATTCCTAAATATTCAACTATTGCTGACCAACTACTTCATCATCCTCAATTTCTGACTTTAGCCTCGGTTATGGGAGCTCTCACTACTTATGAGACATGGCAGCAGACCGCACAACTCAATTTGACAACGGATGCTCCTGCCTCTTCACTCAAAACTATTATGTCTGTACCAGTCACTACTCCTATTATGAATCATACTTCTCAATAGGCTTGATATAAGCTTTTTTTGCACATATTGCAATAAGGAGGGGCACCACATTTAGACATGCTTCAACCTTCATGCTGAGCTACGTTCCCCATGTACCGGTCGTGGTCAACGACCCCTCAGTCTCAACCCTCTCATGCACGAGGATTGATGGTCAATGTTATACCATCTACCACTTCTACCACTACTATTCAAGCTATTGAAAATCATCACCGTCAACTTGATGCTCTTCAGCATACCACATTTACATCACTGTCTGGCTTTGCTAACTCATCAACTGCACAAGTCTCTAGTATGAATGATCTGTAGATTTTTGACTCTGGATGTTCCTTTCATATGACTCGTAATGCCTCACTCTTATCCTTTGTCTTCACTTTATCTTCTCTTCTCACTATCTACATGGCTGCTGGCAACCATTGCCTATCGCAGTATGGCTCTATCACCCCCACAAAATGATCCATCTGGTCGTCTAACACTTGGCCCCGTCTATGTGGGTTCTCAGTTATGCTTGAATTTAATTTCTATTAGTTTTTTATGTATGGCTGACATACTTGTCTTATTTTCTTCTGGTACTTATCTTGTGCAGGATCCACAGACGGGCAAAACTGTTGGGGCTGATCGTAGGAGACACAAACTGCATTTTTGAGAATATCTTCACCTTCCAGGGTCCATACATTCACGTTCTCTTATTGATCCTGTTTGTCCATCAAAACCTTCTACCTCGCTTCCTGCCAATTTGTGGCATATACAACTTGGTCACGTGTCCAATAAAAGACTGGAGAGCCTTATCCAGTTTGGAGTACTTGGTCCTGTGTCATCTAGTTCTCGTATTGAATCATATACTGGTTGTAAATTATCTAAATTTACTGCTCTACCATTTCCAACCAGTACATCTGTCTCCACTTCCTTATTCGATTTAGCCCATTTTGATATTTGGGGCCAGCTCATCTACCTTATTCATTTGGCTATTTATATTATGTTAGTTTTATCGATGATTTTTCTTATTATACATGAGTCTATTTACTTAAAAATCACTCTAAGGTACCTGCTGCGTATCAAGCCTTCACTGCTATGATCTTCACTCAATAGAAAGCTCGTATTATAGTTTTTTGATCTGACTGTGCCAAAGAGTATTTATCCTCTACCATACACTCTATGATGACCTCTCATGAGACTATCTTTTAACAGTCATATCCCTACACTTATGAGAAGAATGATATTGCTGAACGCAAACATTGCCATATCCTCAATACTGCTCGATCCATGCTTATTTCTTACTCTGTTCATTGTCATTTCTGGGTCGACGCTATTATCATCGTTGTTCATGTCATTAATATCACTTCATCTAGCTTTCTTTCCGGTGCTACTCCTCATAATCATGTATATACTCATACTCGCTATGATCTGGCTTGCGTCTTTGGTTGTCAATGTTTCTTTTTTTTTACCATCTCATGAACGTGATAAATTATCTTCCAGGGTTATTCCCTGTGTTTATTTATGAAATAGTCTCGAACATCGAGGTTATCGTTGTTATGATTCTGCATATCGTCGGGTTCATATATCTAGACACGTTCAGTTCAAAGAGAATTCTCCATTTTACTCTGATTCTGATAACTTTAATTAATTTCCTCCATACTACTAATCGTTCTTCACTGTCAGCTGCACCGCCCACTTTCTTACCACGGTTCTCCTTTCGAGATCTTACTGACATATCTCCATCTCCTTCTGTTGAATCTCCCTCACCCGAGCCTTCTCATACACCATCTGCTCCCCTAGCTCCCTCTCTCTCAGACAAGTACGGTGCTTACTATAGAACATACTGCTGACCTCCGCACACCTACGTTAGCATCTCCCCCGCCTGAGGTTCTTCTTGCTCTTCGTCAAGGCAAACAACCATATATCATGCCTAAACGGTCTCAAGCAGGCATCCACGCTTGGTTTGAGTGATTTCGTGATGTCGTGCTCAAGGCGGGCTTTATGAAAAGTCATCAATATGCTTCTCTATTTGTTCACACTACATCGTACGACAGAGTTTTATTACTCATTCATGTAGATGATATGATCATTACAGGTGATGATGTTGCTGGTATTCAGTATGTAAAATCTAAATTGCAACAACAGTTCCACATGAAGGATAATGGATCTCTTTGTTATTTTCTTAGTCTAGATATTTCTCAGGGCCCGCGGAGAGTACTACTGTCTCAATAGAAGTATCCCTCGAATATTCTAGCTCGTGCTAAGCTAATTGACGCTGCAACTGTCGATACTCCACTTCAACAAAAAGTCAAACTTCGCTCTACTAATGATTAGCCTCTATCTGATCATACCCGATACCGATATCTTGTTGGTCAGTTAGTCTATTTGTGCATCTCTCGACTAGATATCTCTCATACTATTGGCATTATCAGTCAATTTATTAATGCCCCATGTTATATACACTATGATGTCTTATTACGAATTCTTCGGTTTCTCTGGGGCACTAGTACTCGCTCTCTTCTTTTTCCTGCTACATCCGATTTAGAGCTTCGTGCATATTCTGATGTTGATTGGGCTGGTGATCCAACTACCAAGAAATCTACTATAGGTTAATGTATATTTTTTGGTGATTCCCTTATTTCTTGGTGGAGTAAGAAACGAGATGTTATTGCCCTTTCCAGCACCAAGACAGAGTATCGTGTAATGTCCACAATAGGTAAAGAGATTATTCATCTTCGTTATCTTCGTAGTGATTTTGGTATTTTCGTTCCGACTTCTACTCATCTCTACTGTGATAATAAGAGTGCTATCCAGATTGCTAATAATCCAGTATTAATTTTCATGAGAGGACCAAACACGTTGAGATCGACGCTTATTTTGTTCGTTAATAATTTATCAAGGACAAGACAATTCAACTTCCTCATGTCTCATCCGCCGATGAGCTTGCGAATTTCTTCACGAATACCTTACCTGTTCATCGATTCTAATTTCTTGTATGCAAACTCACTTTGTTTGATTCAACATGAGTTTGAGGGGGCCTGTTGATATTATTGTATGTGTTAGTGGTAGCTTTAGTCCCACATCGGTTATGAGAGCACACCTCACCCTCCTTTACTTGTATATATATATGTGTACACATTCAATACTTAATCTAAGGGAAATTTACCCCAATACTCTCTCTCTCCTTTAACAAATTGCTTTTAGACAAAACTTGTACTCATTATTCTTTGAAAACTGTCTGTCGAAAAGCTTCAAGATTATCAAAAATACCAATTGTAAAAAAAAAACTTTATTTTAATCCTAGAAATAATATTATCAATTATTCTTTTTTGAATCAACAATATTATTGAGTTAGGAAAATATTAATACTTTAATTTTTTTTTGGTAAATGAATAATTTATTCATTTCCAAAATGTAAAAGGTGTATACATCAAGAATCTCACTGCCAAAAGGTGAGATAACAACTTGTAGTTCTAATAGAAGAGCTCAACAAAACACTCTTAATCTTCAACTTTGGTATAACCTGTGCATGAAACATACAGGTATTCAAACAGACTAAAGCAGTTCTCAACTTAAAGCTCTCTAAAAGATTATCCTCCACACCATGAGTAGTTCTTCTTCATACCTGTAATCTGGTAACACAGAGATTTCAGTGAGCTCTACAAGGAGAGAACCCATCCTCTGCATTCAGCCAACAAGGACTTTTTTAAGATAGCTGTGAGAATGTCCAACTTAATATTCTTGATCAAACTATCAGCAGTTCTATTCTCCATCTTGAAAATTCTGGAATTTTTTTCTCTCCAAATATTGTAGACAGTAGTCGCTAATGCCATCCTTTTGATTTCTTGCTTTAACCCACTACCCCTCAATCTGAAACTGTACCAAATCATGAGGGAAGACCATTCGTAGCATCTCCATTTGAATTTAAGCCACTCCATTATACCATTCCAGATATAGTTAGACATTGAGCATTAAAAAAAGAGATGATTACGACTCTCTGTACATGAGCCATCACACAGCTTGCATACTGAAGTCTGAATGATCCCATGCTTAAGTAGTCTATCTTGAGTTTGAAGTTTATCTTGAACAACCAGCCACAAGATGAATGAGTGCTTAGGATAATTCAGTTTTTCCCAAACTATATCATACTATGTAACTTGTGTAGAAATAGGATGCAGACTGGTATATAGTCCAGAGAGTTGTATTCTTGAATTGACACAGCAAGAGTCTATACGTTGCTTGAGGCTTTCAATCCCTCCATACAAAACCAGGCATTTATCTCTGATTTTCAAAAGTTGTTTCCACATCCAAGAGTCCCCCTTCCTAGTATTAACCTGCCAGATATATACTCTTGTTTTTTAGGTAACTCTCATGTATCCATTTGATCCACAGTTGTTCCTTATTCATGTGAATATTCCAAAGAAGCTTTAAAGCAGCAACAGTGTTCCAAAGTTGAGCAGAGAAAATTCCCAAGCCTCCATGTTTCCTTTGCACACAGATTTTATTCCATGACACCAGAGAAGCCTTGAACACCTGATCTGATTTGCCCCATAAAAAGCTCCTACATAGCTCATCAAATCTTGTGTAGTACTTTAACTGGAAGAATGTAGCTAGAAGTCCAGAAAATTTGTACACCCAATATGACACTTTTTATTATCTGTATCCTTCTTGCATAAGATAAATGCTTGTGTTTCAGACAGTTTTGGAATTGGTTGGAAATCTTCATGATCAGAGGATTACAGTCCAAGTATGACATCCTTTTGCAAATCAAGGGAAGCCCCAGATATTTTATAGGTAGAGTTCCTTTAGGGAAGCCCAGAGAGTTATTAATGGCATGTTTTGTTTCCTCCGACACCCCACCATAGAAGACAGAACACTTGGCTGGATTTGCCTCCAATCCAGAGTAAGCTCCAAAAGATTTAACACATTGGAAAAGTTTGTTCACAGAATAATAATCCCCTCTGCAGAAGAGGAGTAAATCATCAGCAAATATTAGATGTGTTATATTTAGCTTTTTGCATTTGGGGTGGAATTTGAAGTTTTTATCACTCTTCAGCATATTCAAACTCCTCGTCAGATACTCCATTAATTCCAAGAATAAAGAGATAGGGGGAGAGAGAATCCCCTTGCCTCAGTCCTCTTTGTCCTTTGAAGAAACCATGTAAACTTCCATTCAGGAAAATAGAGTAGTTTGGATTTGATATACAGCTCATAACCCATTTGATAAAGACCAAAGGAAAACCCAGACCCTTCATAATCCCTTGAATAAAATTCCAACTTATAGAGTCAAAAGCTTTTCTGATATCTATATTGATCATAATCCTTAGTGATAAATGTTTCCTTCCATAGTTCTTCACCAGTTCATGAGCCAATAGGATGTTGTTTGAAATTTGTCTACCCTTCACAAATGCACTTTGGGCTTCATTTACTATACTCCCCATAACAGCATGAATTCTAGTTGCCAAAATTTTCGAAATGATTTTATAGAGGCAATTGCAGCAAGAAATAGGTCTGTAGTCAGCAAGTGTTTTTGGACATTTTATCTTTGGGACGAGGGTGATTGAAGTGGAATTAATAGCTCCCAGTAGTTTTCCTGATTTAAAGAACTCTTCAACTGCTAATGAGATCTCATCACCAATAATGGGCCATGTAGATTTATAAAAAGATGCACTATATCCATCAGGTCTTGGGGCTTTGTTGTCTGGCATTGAGAATATTGCTCTTTTAATTTCATCTTTGGTGACTGTCTTAGATAGCTCTCTGGCCTGGCAAGCATTCAGACATGTGCCATGTTGTATAATTTGATCTTTAGGTTCAGTTGTATGCACAGTAGTACCCATTAAGTTCTTATAAAAGGAGATAAACTCCTTAGCTATTTCATCCCCATCCGTAAGCCTAGTTCCTTGGCTGCTATAGAGGATCAGAATTCTATTATTATGCCTATTGGCTTTAATGGCTGAATGAAAGAGCTTGGAATTTCTGTCCCCCTGAATGGACCACGTAATTCTTGCTTTTTGCTGGTAGAAAGATAGCTCATGATCTAAGAGCTTATTGTATAGAAGAATAGACTTAATTCTTGCTTTTTGCTGGTAGAAAGATAGCTCATGATCTAAGAGCTTATTGTATAGAAGAATAGACTTCCTTTCTTGATTGATGAAACCAGAGTTAAAAGGGTCAGCCTGAAGTTTCTTTTGAATATCTTCCAACTCAACCTTAGCTCTTATAACTTGCTCACTTATATTCCCAAAATGTCTTTTATTTAGAGACTGCAAAGCACCTTTTAGCTTTTTAAGCTTTGTGCATACAGAATACATATGAAAGCCAAGAACTTGAGAATTCCATATGGCAGAAATAGTGGGTAGAAAATCAGAGTGCTCAGTCCACATTTTAAAAAATCTAAAGGGCTTTTTACCTTGAGAGCGGTCTTCATAAACTGAGACAATAGCTGGAGAGTGGTCTGAGAAATTAGGTAACATGAACTCCACATGACTAGAGTTTAGTTGATGAATCCAGTCATCATTTACTAGAGCTCTGTCTAGACGGCTCCAAACTCTTGTATCCTTGTCTTGTTTGTTGTTCCAAGTGAAGAAACATCCTATGGTTTTCAGATGGGAGAGCTGACAATTCTCGATAAAAGAACTAAAGTCATTTGTATCAGCATCAGTTAAAGAAGAGCCATCCAATTTTTCTTCACTACAAAGCACAGTGTTGAAGTCTCCACATACAAGCCAAGGAATGCTACCAATTGAATTGTGGCTTTGAGATAATTCAGACCATAAGTCCTTCCTTGCTTGCATATTATTATAGCCATACACTGATGATATCACACATGAAAACCTTCCATCAATAGAGCTGACCTTACATGAGATCTGTTGGCTAGAGAGATTTATTTGTTGTATATCCAATATATTGGGATCCCATAGTATAAGAATCCTAGCCTTCTCTGAGCTACTCACATTAGAAAGCCAGTTCCGGTCCTTAGCAATCCTTCTTGTTGTATTCAACATTTTTAGCTTCCTTGATTTTGGTTTCCAGGAGAGAAATAAAGGAAAGGTGGTAGAAGTGTATATGTTGCTTGATCAACATTTGTTTAGAGGGTTTATTTAACCCTCTCACATTCCAAAAAGATAAATTCATTTCATAGAAAACCATCCATCAACAGTAGAGGGGTCAGATACTAAGCTCTCCAATGGTAAGAAGGAGTTACCAGAAATCTTTTTGCTTGATGATCTAAGAACATCATTATAGTTGCAATGCATATTAGATTTATTACCTTGAACAGGTATCCAGGTGATATTTTCATTGGGACTCCCAGACTCAGAGTATTGCATGTGCACAACATGCACATATCTGGCCTCAGTAGCCTCCCGTAGGATATTTACCAAATGTGCAGGTTCTGAGCATATGTTCAGCCTTGGATTATTTGCATACTGTATTTCATTAATAGAAGAATTCCCCTGAATGAGCTTACCAGGAGAATTCCCAAAAGCATGTATCTCATGTGCAGTTGTCTGGCAGTTTTTGTCAATCTGCATAAATTCTTGTGTAACAAATTTTCCTTTACCATTGCCTTCAATAGATTTTCCAACATTTATATGCAGCCTAGATCTCTCATTATGTATAGGCCTAGCAGAATTCCCTGAAACATGCACGGGGGACTGTAGATTACTAGCCTGCATAACCTCATGTGCACCGGATTTTCCTTTGTTATTCACTTTGATAGCTTCCTGATTTACAACCAGAGTAAGCGCTGCTGGGTTAGGTCCATTAATAACTGGCTTTTCCTTAGGAACCCATTTCTGAATGTTTTTTTTTTCTTACAGAAATTGGTATCATGGCCCACAAATTTGCAAATATCACACCACCTAGGCTTAAACTCATTTTTTCTTACAGAAATTGGTATCATGGCCCACAAATTTGCAAATATCACACCACCTAGGCTTAAACTCATAAAGCACCTTCTGGTTATAAGATTTGCAATATCACACCACCTAGGCTTAAACTCATAAAGCACCTTCTGGTTATAAGATTTGCCATTTGGTCCTTGAATACTTTAAATTTGTTACTATGATTTTATATTTTTGCCAGACTAATTAACAAAAAATGAGACTAATTAACACAAAATGAGAAATATTGTACATAGTTGTTTGCAAATTTCTATCACCTCGAAAATGTCATTATCATACTTTTTTTCCCTTCTCAATCTCTTTCAACACATGGATGAAAGGAGAATTATGAATGCGTAGTTTTTCCATCAAAATATTTGCCATAGCATACTAACACCCTGGATTATCCGTATGATCAAGTGGCTGAAGTTAGATTTATGTTTCACATGAGCCAATTTGTTCTCTCTTATCCCAATTTTTCTTTCTTTCTTTCTTTCTTTCTTTCTTTTTTTTTGTGTGTGTGTGGGGGGCGTGCGGGGGGGCGCTTGCGGCGCGCCCGCCGTGCGCTGGTTAAACTGCCTGCAATGCTATAAGATGTATCTTAATTTGTGTAGCCACACCCATGAGTTATCTGTAGTAATAACGCTGTTGGATTAATTAGTTAAGGCTTGTCCTCCGCTAAAATGAATGTGGAATATGAATCCAAATGCTGCATAGTTAGGTGGACATATATAAGATATTTTAGCGATGTCTATTAAATACACATAAAAAAAAAGAGTGCGAATTTATGAGGAAATTAATTAAACATTGTCGTTCCCTTCAATGTTTTCCAAAGTCTATGTTGAAAGCTTGGAAGAGAAGCCGAACAAAATCTAAAGTTGTTTGGCAGCATTATGACAACAAGTGAAGCCCGGAGTCTCTCTCTTTCTCAATTCTCACAATGGGACCAGAGGTATAGAATAGAAATTATTTTACAGAAAAGAAACGAAGAAAATGCAAATCTAGCTATAGAGGTCACGTGACTCAGAGTAACACACACACACACACACACCCACACACACACTAGTGGAATGCAACTCAGCTGGTTGCTGTGCGGATTACCAAGCAACGCTGAGACTGTTGTGACTGCTGCCACAACCTGGGCGGGAAAAGAACATATGAAAGCTACTATTTTTAGGGAGAGCACGCACATATTTCAATAATCTTTTACTTTTGGTTAAAAATCTTATATTCTATAATAATAATAATAATAATAATCTGCTCCCCTTCCTTTTCTTCTTTAACTTCTACTTTCAGGGGTCAGTTAATTTGCCCTATATATAGCCAGAAATAGTTTTCTAGCTAGCTAGATCAATTTGTTCTTTGGTTTAAAGTTGAGGCTTGGAAGCGCACCCAGTGTGGTTTAACTATGTGATCTGCAGGCTCAAATATATCGAGGATCAGCATCGCTAAAAGTGAGTGCAATATATTAATTTGCTGTATTGGAAATTTGTGATCAATGTTTGATTGATAGATGACCGATGCTCCTCCTCCTCCTTTTTTATCAATGCCATGTCAACAATCTAGTCTATTTATTGTTAATTTATTTTTTCCTTTTATCGGAACGACCTAATCTACTCTATATACACTATACATGCTCAAAACTGAGACCATACGATGCATTTAACTTTTGAATAAATTTCACAAACACCCCCCAAAACAGTGGAGCGTTTCCCACGAAACCCCTAAAAACTTTTCTGATGTTTTCCCACGAAGTTGCCCTAAAATATTCCCCACAAAATCCACAAAACTTGACGCGGAGTCTCAAAGATTCCAAAGTAATTCAAATAATCCTCCTAAAACCTTTTTAGCTTTTTCTGGAACACATAAAAGTATTTCTTGCAACTGGAGAACCTTATTAGAGCAAGTCCAGCAAGCTCCGAACTCGGCTCTGAAGGCTGACGTGGCGATGGTTGTTGCCAACCCCCCCTCCAGCAAGCTCTGAAGCCGCTCCCAAGGCCGGTCTCCGTTCCTACGTGGCGATGGATCCTTCAGAGCTCCCAAGTGGTAAAGATTTTGACGAAAACCCCCCCACAAGCTCACAATTGCAGATCTGAAAAAAATAGTGAATCCAACCAAAATTGAAGCCAAAAGGATTCAGTCGGAAGAGGATTTGGGGTTGGGGACCAGACCTTGATGTCGTCGTAGCCGAAGAGGAACGCGAGGCGAAGAGGAGGTCGTGGTCGTCGTGGCCGAAGGGTTTGGAGTTTAGGGTTGGAGATTGGGGAGCCAGACTTTGTGGTCGTCGTAGCCGAAGAGGACCGCGAGGCGAAGAGGAGGTTGTGGTCGTCGTGGCTTTGGGGTTTGGGGTTTGGGGTTGAAGATGACGGGAGAGGATTTTGAGATTGGGGATTTAATTGGGTGGGTCTGTTGCTTTGAGTGAAAAGAAAAAATGACGGGAGAGGATTTTGAGATTGGGGATTTAATTGGGTGGGTCTGTTGCTTTGAGTGAAAAGAAAAATATAATAAACGTTGAGTGAAACTCTATAGTTGAGTTGAATTGAACGTTGAGATGTTGATGGAAAAAATAAACGTTGAGATTTTTTTTTTTTGGTCAATGAATTAAAATTTTATTCATCTCCCAAATTTTGAAAGTGTATACATATCAAAGCTTTACCAGCTCATCACTGGTAAGAAGCAGCCGAATGAAAAAACAGACTGTTTTTATATTTTCCCTATTTTATCCTTTATATGTACAGGTATTTTTTCATTTAGCACCTTAGAAAATTTTTATCTCTCTCACCAACTGAATTGATGTATGCATTTTCCCTTGAAAGATTCTTAAGTTCCTTTCCTTCCAAATCCAATAGACAGTAGCCGACAATGTCATTCTCTTCATCTTCTTCATGTATCCCTTCCCTTTCAGATTTATACTATACCAGTTTATAACTCTATCCCAGTTGCATGATCTCCATGAAAAGTCTAACCATTCCATCATTTCATTCCATATGTGAGCTGAATACTGACATTCAAAAAACAGGTGCTTACTTGTTTCTTGTTGAGCTGAGCACAAGACACATTGATTTTCATTTAGTATTCACATCTTACATAATCTGTCCTTCATCAGCAGCCTTGAGAGGGTGTTAAGCCATAGTATAACTGAGTGCTTAGGGTAATGCAATCCTCCCCAAATTGTATCCGACCATGCAGCAGAAGTTGCTGAAAAGGTCAGTGTATTGTATATAGCTGATATCTGCAATTTTCCATTTACATGATAGTTTTCTATAGCTCTTTGTAGATTATTTCTATCACCAAATTTGTTAAGAGCCATATCTCTAACTTTGAGTAATTGCCTCCACATCCAAGAATCTGTCACTTTTGATTGAACCTGCCATATATCCATTTGGTGTATGTAATTATCATGCACCCATTTAATCCACAATATATCTTTTTTGATGTGAATCATCCATAACAGCTTGATTGCAGCTGCCTGATTCCAATCCTTTGCAGTATATAATCCCAGACCTCCCATTTTTTTGTCTTTGCAAATATCATACCAAGAGACTAAATGTACCTTACAGTTCCATAAGAAGTCAGAGCATAGTCTATCAATCTTTTGTAGAACCTTGATGGGTAACACATAGTTACTTGTCCAGTAGTTTTGTATCCCTATAATAACAGATTTAATCAGCTGAATTCTTCCAGCATAGGATAGATTTCTTCTGTTCTGTCATCCTTGAAACTGATCTGAAATTTTGCTTAACAATGGTGTGCAGTCTAGATAGCTGAGCTTTTTAGCAATCAAAGGCAACCCCAAGTACCTGACTAGCATGGATCCTTCTAAGTAATTCAGGTGAGAGCAAATCTGTTCTTTGATAATATCTTCAATTCCACCCAAGTAGACTGCACATTTATTTGGATTAGCCTCCAACCCAGATACCCTGCTGAAACCTTGAAGACAATCATGCATTTTATAAATTGAGTTCATACCAGCTTTACAAAATAGCAATAAATCATCTGCAAAGATCAAGTGTGTTATCCCCATTCCAGAACATTTTGGATGATATTTGAACAATGTATCAGTTCTGAGCTTCTTCAATCTCCTGGACAGATATTCTATCCCAATAACAAACAGGTATGGTGATAAAGGATCACCTTGTCTCAATCCCCTTGCTCCTTTAAAAAACCCATGCAGTGACCCGTTGAGATGTTTATGGTGAGTAGAAGTGAGATGTTGATGGTGAGTAGAAGTGAGCCGTTGAGTTGAATTGAACCGTTAAAAAATAAACGTTGAGTGAAAAAATTTTATCCGTTGAGATGAAAACACTGGCATGAACAGTAAAAACTCATCTATAAATTCTCAATTCACTCCACAAAGATTTCCACACAACTCTCAATTCTCAATTCTCAATTCCCAATTCTCTCATAAAAAAACTCTATAGTTTCCTATCAAATTACAAATCTCATGGATCCCCCCCAAAAAAACTTTTATTCACAACTCCTTACCGGTGAAGGATCGACCTTATACCCGTCGTTCTATACAGAAGGCGTAGAAGAAGGTCACCCCATTGAGTTCTCGCAATCGACAACACAACAAGTGACATCCCAAGAAACACCGACCACAAAGAAGAAGAAGGCTTACACGCGGTCCGAAAATTGGACTGTCCACGAGGATAAGCTTCTTGTGTCTGCTTGGCTGAACACGAGCCAAGACGCCATCCAAGGTACGGGGCAACACAAAGATAAGTTTTGGCACAGAGCTAACGACTACTTTATCCAATACTCTACCGATCCAACGAGCCGCACACCAAACCAAATGATGCATCGTTGGTCAACGATTCAATTGTCCGTCAACAAATTTTGTGGGTGCGTTGCTCAGATTGAAGGAAGACAAAGATCTGGTACGGGAATTATTGACCTTGATTATGTTTAATTATGTTTGATTATTTTTGCTCAGATTCAATATGTTTAATTATGTTTGATTATTCTAAAATTAACTCTTGTGTAGACTGCAGAAGTAAAAGAATTATACCAATCTCTTTATGGTAATCCATTCGTGTTTGACCATTGCTGGGTTGAGTTGCGTCATCATCAAAAGTGGATCCAACAAATGGAAACTTACAATAAGATTCGATCACAGCTGAGAAGAACCACATACTCTGATTCCTCACCAAACAATTCCATGCCAGCGACCCCCATCGAGTTGAACACTGACTCGGAAGATGTTATAGCAAGGCCTGAAGGGAGGAAAGCGGCAAAGCTCAAGAGGAAACAAAATGTGGAAAACTATGAGTCCGCTAAGTCCATCATAGGAGAGGCTTTCGCGTGGATGAAGGAAACCACAAATCAAAAAATAGAGCTAAAACAAAAGAAACAAGATGACGATATCATGAAGATGGATCTCTCAACACTCAATTCAGTTCAACGACAATACTTTGAAATGCGTCAGGCAGAGATATTGGAGAGGTGGATGTCTAAGGGTTCTTCCTAATTATCATATATTATCTTGTATTAGATTTATGATTGTACTCACATTGCATCCTAATTAGTTCTTCCTAATTATCTTGTATTAGATTTATGATTCTACTTGAAGTTGAAAATTTTGGCATTTAATGAAAACAACTACTTCATTGAAAAAAAAATTGCCGTAGTACAACAACTCGAACTTCTTTGCTGAAATTACATTAGACATAAAGAAACTTAATCCTCGTCGAAGGTTCCCTTGAGCTACCACAGATGCTCGATCAAATCATTCTTTAGTGATTTGTGTGTTTGCATGTTCCTAATCCGATGATGATTTTGGATGAACTCAATTAGAGGCACCGTCTGCACATGAGAAGGTTCAACGACTGGTATCGAATCATTAAAGTCGAAGTTATTGTCCAATTGACAATCTCGTTCATCTTCAACGATCATGTTATGCATTATGATGCAAGCTGTCATGATGTCTTTCAGCACACTAGGTTACCAGAAACGTCCTGGTCCACGAACAATCGCAAATCGAGCTTACAACACGCCAAAAGCTCACTCAACATCTTTTCTTGCGCTCTCTTGTTGTTGAGCAAAATATTTATGCTTGTTTCCTCACGGTGCTGGAATAGTCTTCACTAATGTGGACCACTCTGGATAAATCCCGTCGGCGAGATAGCATCCCATATTGTACTCGTGGCCATTAACAGTATAGTTGCACGGTGAAGCTCTTCCCTCCGCAAGTTGTGCAAAAACCGGTGAACGATGTAGCACATTAAGGTCATTGTGAGACCTCGGCAGTCCAAAGAAGGCATGCCATATCTAAAGATCTTTGCTAGCTACGGCCTCCAAAATAATTGTAGGTTCATGAAAATGCCCAGTATACATACATTGCCAGGCGGTTGGATAGTTCTTCCATACCCAATGCATGCAGTCGATGCTCCCAAGCATACCAGGAAAACCTCGTTGTGAACCCTCCTCGAGTAGGCGTGCAACGTCTTCATTAGTCGGTGAACGAAGGTATTCTTCCCCAAAGATGTTGATAATCGATCGAACGAACCTCTTCACGCTCTCAAGCGACGTACTTTTACCGATCCGAACGTAGTCGTCAACGGCGTCAGCGGATGCTCCATATGCGAGCATCCGCATAGCTGCAGTAATCTTTTGAAGGCTAGATAGTCCTAACTGTCCAGCACCATTCCTCTTTTGGACGAAGTACTTGTCATGTTCGACGACAGCGTCGTGGATTCGAAGGAATAACGAACGCGACATTCTGAATCTTCGACGAAAATAATGAAGAGGATATGTTGGTGTGTCAGCAAAATAATCTTGGAATAACCGATTGTGGCCTTCCAGTCAGTATCGATGGAGCATAATACGTCTTTTGTGTTGAACTGAAGTTGAACCTTTTCCTTGTTCTTCTTCCTCGACGACAGCAGCTCCCATAAGAAAGAACGTCTTCATCATTTCATCATCGTTAGAGCTAGATGAGCTAGACATTTTGTTCTGGGAGATGATTGGTTGAGGTGAGAAGGCATCGAATTTTATAGGAATCAGTCGGTTGACGGTCAAAGTTTGCGATACCTCGAAGTTCGTGCCTAACCTCGAAGACCGCGAGCTACCTCGAAGACCGTGTACGTTCCCTCGAAGACCGTGTGCGTTCCCTCGAAGACCGTGAGTTACCTCGAAGACCGTGTGCGTTGCCTCGAAGACCGTGTGCCCTCCCTCGAAGGCCGTGAGTTACCTCGAAGACCGTGTGCGTTGCCTCGAAGACCGTGTGCCCTCCCTCGAAGGCCGTATCCAACGGTTAGAAATAAAATACAAGAGGTTTAAATATAATTAAAAGTAATGGGTAAAATATTAAAATAGAAGAGGAGTTTTTTTGATATTGTTGGAGCTCCTAACTAGGAGCTTTTTGGAGCTCCATAAAATAAGGAGATGCTCCCAAGGCCTATTTTTATAATTTTTTATACCAAAATGCTTGAGAGCTCTTGAGAGCTTGCTGACTAGGACTCCCAACTGGGAGCTTGATGGACTTGCTCTTAGCTGGCTTTAATTTTCTTCTTTCCTTGTTTTTCTCGTGGGCTCATCTTTCTCCTCTTCCCTTAATTTGCTTCTCGCTTGCATCTTTGAAAGTAAGTAAGGATACATTAATTCCAACATGTCGCTGTAAGCGTTGAAACCAAAAAATCAAACTAAAACGAGTTGATTTTGCTTGGAAGTGAAAATTTTGTCAAAATAAATAAAACTTTGAAAAAAGAAAAAGCTTAATTAGGAGAAAGTTCTAATAAAATAAAATAAAAAAGCTTGAAAAACAATAGAATCTAAACTAAATGAAGGGGAAGACAAAAACAACTCTCAAGGGTAATAATAATGTGGGTACCATATGGATAAAATTAACAAGGTGAAGATTGATCAAGTGATCAGTTAGAGGTTGGTATAAGTGGTAGCAAAAAAAATAGCTAGGGGCAAGAGAAGAGAAGGAGAGAAGGGAGGAAGAGGAAGAAATGGAGGGATTCTAATTAAAGTGGGAAAACATGACACGTTGAACCGTACGCACAAAGCTTTCATGAGTTTGGCAAGCCTACCCATTTATAGAACCCCCTACCTTCGCTCCCTCTCCCTCTCTCTTCTCTATTTAGAAATAATTAGCAAAGCAAGAACCCTAGCTATCAGCTGGGGGGGGGGCCGGGGCTTCTCTTTCTCTCTCCTGTCCCCACATGTAGATAGCCTATAGCCACCTTTTTCTCTTGTCCCTCCCTCTCTCAAACTCCACCCACCACTCCGTACTACTAGCTTCTTTTTTTTATTTTTTATTTTTGGGTTCGCACCACTTCCCCATTTATAAGATAATAATATATAATCAAGCCCATGCCCCCCTTCTTTCTTCATCTTCAACTCCTTGCTTGCTCTTCTTTCTTTCTTTCTTTTCTTCTCGTGTGCTTAGGTATTTATTTACAGCTCTGGGCTCTGGGCTCGAGAGAGAGAGAGAGAGAGAGAGAGCGATCTCGAAAAGAAAAGGAGAGATGGGTAGAGGAAAGATAGAGATAAAGAAGATAGAGAACCCAACAAACAGGCAGGTGACTTATTCAAAGAGGAGGTCAGGGATCATGAAGAAGGCCAAGGAACTCACTGTCCTTTGCGATGCTCAGGTTTCCCTTATTATGTTCTCTAGCACCGGCAAGTTTTCTGAGTACTGCAGCCCTGGATCTGAGTATGTTTCTTTTCTTTTTTTTTTATCTTTTCACTAATTAATTAATTATTTATCTACTACCACTATTCTACCCTCTACATACCCATCTCTTTAATTACCCTTGATTTCTAAAATTACTAATGCCACCACCCTTTGTGATGTTTTCTCTTTAATTATCTAAACCCACTCACTCTTTCAATGATTGGTTTTATGTCAGCACCAAGGCCATATTTGATCGTTATCAGCAAGCTACCGGGATCAACTTGTGGAGCGCACAATATGAGGCAAATTATACATACATAATCACCCTCCACCCTTTTCTTTTAATCGTCTTATTTCATAACGCCCCCCTCCTCCTCTCTTTCTCTCGCTCTCTCTGTGCCTTAGCTATTATTTTTTTAAGTAACGCTAGCTTAGGGTTTTAAGTAATTAGTTTTCTTCTCGATCGATTAGGGGCTTTACGTCTTCTGTATCGTTAGTACTTAATCAGAGTTGTTTCCTTGTGTATGGGAGTAGAAAATGCAAAACACATTGAAGCATCTCAAGGAGATCAACCACAACCTCCGCAAAGAAATCAGGTATAAGACGTTCAATGTAAAATTTGAAAAAAAAATGGTTTTACATGTATCGTTGCACTTACACAGACGGTTACTAACTTGTATTGTTGTTTCCTGAATTTAACATACTAATCAGTTTCTACAAAGAAGATCATATTTTATCTTACTAATTATTTTGATTGCTTCTCTCAAATGAATATAGGCAGAGAACGGGTGAAGAGCTTGATGGCATGGACATCGAGGAACTGCGCGGTCTTGAGCAAAATCTGGATGAAGCTATAAAGCTTGTTCGTCACCGGAAGGTGGGCTTCTATACCTGCTAGAAACTCACCGATTCAGATATGTAGTTGAATTTCTAACTAGTTTTAATCATTTAAATTCTTTTAACGCTGATCATGTGTCAACCACTGTAGTATTAGCCTTTTTTTTAATTCCTTTTTTTGCCAACCTTCTAATAACATCGGACTAGTTGTTCTGGATATCCTGTAATTCTTTACCTCTACAAAAATTAATTGAGATCTTAAAGTTGACAGGTTAATTACAAGGAGAAAGATAATAAGTTAAAGAAATATGGTTTCTTTTATTTCCATTATTTACACATGTAAATTGCATATGTTCGTTATTAATTTCTGATAACGGGATTTGTTTAACTAATTCTGTTTGCAGTATCATGTTATAAGCACGCAGACAGATACCTACAAGAAAAAGGTAAGAGCAGATCAATCTTCTTCCTTGGTGCCTTGAGATATACCTAGCATTAAGTTTTAAATCTTCCAATATCATTTGTTTGTTATTTCCATTGCTAGATTGAAAGCCACCACTACGCGTACCTCTAATTGCCAATGATAGAAAATAAATAATAACAGAATTTTCAGAAATTAACTAAGCAATCTATCTGCTCTGCTAAGTGTGCAAATTAATGAGATTTAAGTTATTATAGTAAATTTATTTCAAGTATTCAATTGCTAAAATAATTTGAGCTGTTCACCATAGGAGTTTGAGTTTTTAGTTGTGAAGTAGAAGATTTTTGAGGTTTGGTATACTAGAAGTAAAATAATTAAAGAGAGAGAATATTGTTTGACGTTGAACCTTATAACTTTATTGCTGGGGTAGTCACCTTGAACTTAAAATTGAAATTGGGATAATGTGTGGGATAAATTTTTAAGGTGTTAGTCAAATAGAACTAAAAGTAGAACAAAATTTTACAATGTTAGTCAAGTAGAACTCTAACAAAACTAGAATTAGGATAATGGTACAAAATTATCCTACTTTCCCCCTTTTTTTATACAAAAATGAGAGTTTTTATCTCTCAAATTATTCTAAGTTTTAGCTTGGAACTAGGTGGTAAAAAACTAGAACTCATATTTATTTTGTTATTTTTTTTATATTTATTTTTTTCTTTACTTCTTTCCTATTATGATTATCACCATCATTAGACCATCATTATAATAATAATTATCAATATCTTATAGTCTAACTAAAAATTATTTAATAGTAAAGAACATTCTTGTAAGCAATTATCAATCAATAATAGTAAGTTTAAAATACATAAATAGTATTTATATCTTCAAAATACATAAATATATATTTCATGATTAATATAAAAATTTATCCCAAGTTATTTTATCAAAATGTCCCGTTTTACAAAATTGTTCCTATTTATCACACTAAAATATCCTACTAGCGAAAAATTATTCTACTTTAATAATTATCCCATTTTGCATGAAAATATGCCAATTGACTAACACCCAAAATAACAAATATGTAATTGTGGTAGAAGAAATATTCGAATAATTATGCTCTTTTATCTTTAAATCAAACAATTATGTGAAAAACACGCTTTTAAAAGAAATGAGGGGCAAAAATGCAAGATCTCTCTTAGAGTAATAGATTTACCAAAATCTACTTTTTCACTTCTAATTAGTAAATTGATGGTTTTTTTAGATAAGTTAGAATAATAAAAACGTAAAACTGCTATAACGGACCCTTGTAACTTCATAAGCAGGATTTGGCCTCTTTGCAATTTAAACCAAGAGTGATAAACTGATTTAATCTGATTGCCAAATCTCAAATATGCCGATTTATCAGAATCCTTCTTGATAACCAATTAGATCAAATTTGAAATTGAAATGATGGTCTTGATACCCTCAAATTTCAATTGCCAAGTTTTATAAAAAATCAAGAATCAACATATTTATTGAAAATCATGCCCAACCTAAGTGTAGGCTGTAAGAGAGCAATAGATAAGCAATGATTTACTAATAATATTTTGAAAAAACCAGTTGCAAACTGAGTTTTCATTTGAGTTGCATGAAGTTGTAATTTCTAAATTGAACAGTGCATCAATACAGCAACAACTAAGCCTTTATCCCTAATGTTCGGGATCAGTTACATGAATCCTATTTTTTCATTCCATTCTATGGTGGGTCATTTCCTCTGTTATGTTAGTCTTAATCATATTTTTTTCTTAATTGCTTCTGATCAAGTCATTCTAGGTCGATCTCTAGAACTCCTAGCCTTATTAACTGTAATATTATCACTTTTTCCTAATTGTTGTATTAATGTGTCTTCTTTGTACATGATCAAACCATCTTAATCTATTCTCTCTCATTTTATCCTCATCAATAGGCGCAACCTCTAATTTACTAAAGATGCATTCATTTCTTATCCTATCTTTTAATGTATACCCACAAGATCATCAGAACATTCTCAGTTCTGTCACACTTATTTTTTGAACATGTTTTTTAATTGCCTAACATTCTAACCTATAAAGCATAGTTGGTCTTATAACCGTCCTATAGAATTTTTTCTTTAGTGTCATTGGTATTTAATAATCACATAAGACCCTCGAAACACTCCTCCATTTCAACCATCCCGATTTGATTCGATGCACAACATCATCCTCTATCTCACCATCATGCCTAATGATAGATCCTAAATAACGAAAATGATTAGTTTTAGGTATTTCTTAGCCATCAATATGTACCATAGACTCTCTTTCTTTCCTACTTTTACTAAAAATGCATTCCACATATTCTATTTTTTGTTCTACTAATTCTAAAATGTTTAGACTCAAGAGCAGCTTGTTTCCATCTTTCAACTTTAGCAATAATATCTCTTCTAGTTTCATCAACTAATATTATATCATCAACTAATATTATATCATCAGCAAATAATCTACACCATGGAATTTTATCCTGAATGTCCTTAATATGTTGGTCCATAACTAATGCAAAAAGATAATGATTTAAAGTTGACCCTTGGTATAAATCTATGGTAATAGGAAATTGTTTAGTCTCTCCTTTATTAGTAACTAACTGCTTATATATAACGTGAAGCTTCTCTTATCAGATGCATGTTTTTGTCTGTGTGGTGAGAGATTTATAAATTTAAGAAGAACCTGTGTGCATGCGTGTGTGTATGTGTGCAATTCTAACTTACCTATCTCCTATAGTAGTTCATGGTGCAATTTTAGCAATTTTATTCCTGAAAACAAATAAAATTTCCCTTTTGTTCAGATAAAAGAATGCTCATTTTCTCATGGTAAATTTGCATAATTCAAATCTTCCTTTATTAAGTGATCGCCTATTTTCACATGATCCCATTCATTTTTTAGGTGGTCTGCTCAATAGTAAGCCAGCCATCATTTTTTTGGGTTGGTTAACGTATAGCTCTCTTCTATATTGTTACCATATTCAACCTATATGTGATATGAGTTAAGCTTTGAAGTCCCATTTTAATTAGCTTCTTTGCTTTGTAAAATAGTTTGTAAGTAGAAATATTTATGGCAGTCAGTATTTTTGAACTTCTTGTTATACTAATTAATATTTGTTAATTAGTGATTTAAATGATCTGTTTTTTTTTTGAAATTTAGATGTCTTGGCAATGGTATATATTCAATCTGAATGAAGTAATAAACTACACTCAACTCTCTAATTAAACATAGTTTCACCCAGTGTCTTGAGGTGATGTGGAGCATGGATGCATCAGGTGCTAACATCCCACATGCAACAGCAATATTGCATTTGTGTCCTTGTTAACTGCAGAAAGGGTGGCATATAGTTTACCATAGATAACTAGATAGCTTTACTAGAGCTCTTGATTTCTCCAGCAAAAGTAAACCTAATGTAAATTATAGAAATTAGGAGAAGATAAGAATCCTGCGTGCATGTGTAGGTTCAAGTCAGAAAAGAACCAAAAAATTGGGACCGACCCAAATCACAAAATATATATCAAGATTACAACTCTTAATGTTTATAGTCTAAGACAAGTTGTACTATTATAGAAGCATGTGAGATATCTTTCAGATAAAGACTTTTTGAAACGCATATAGATTTGTACTTGATATTTATCATCATATTGTATATTCAACATAAACTTAGATCTATGTTAAGCGTGAAAAGTAGATGATGATAATTTTATTCTTATTGATTTGGGTTAAATGTGTTAGGAGCTGCAAAAGACATGTTTTTTATCCATAAATTTTTTAGTAAAGATTGTTGTATCTAAAATAACCGCGTGAATTATCACTTGAATAAGCACACTTCCCAGAGTTATCAATGTTTAGGTTTTTGGATCTTTTTTCTGTTTATCATTGAATACTTAACTTTCGGATGATCTTTTTTATGACCAAAATCGATGATATTTATCTCACTGATGCTCATTTCTCTATGCAGTTATTAAACAACTTGTTTTTCTTGACCCCCTGAGCAAAAAAAAAAAGGCAACAATTTCTGCTTATGAGACCTGAATTCTATACTTCTTCTTCCATAGAGAGTCGGAAAACAAAACTAAAACTGTCTTGTCAGCAAAGGATCGACAACATTAAGAGGGTGTTTGGGAAGACTTATTTTTTAAAGTTTATAAGTTATGCTAGCTTTTAGTGGGTTTTGGCTTTTATAATAAAAATATTATAAAAATTGCTTGGATAGTATAGTAATTTGTTTGGTCAAAGCTAGCTTATTTATGTGAGGTTATAAGTTAGTTTTTCAAAAGCTAAGGTATAACAACTTTTTAAAATGTGACTTGTAAGCTAACTTATATTGTATTTTACCAAACCGGTAGCTAGAAATGAAAAAACTAGCTTAAAACCTAGTTTGACCAAAAAATAAGCCGTCCCAAACACCCTCTAAGTAATGAATGCTTACAATAATGAAGAAGATAACCATCCATGTCAATTATGATGGTTTTCTTATTTTTAATTTTTTTTAATAAACTATGCTCAAATATGTGAAGCTAGGCGCTCATATTAATGCACGATGCCTATGCCAATTATAATGTTAAAAATGAAAATATGATGCTTTCAGTTTACATTTAGGACTTTTTCTTTCATCTTATTTATGTCTTCCATTTATGTTGGTAGTTGAAGCACTCCCAAGAAGCACACAGGAGTTTGCTGCGTGATCTGGTGAGTAAAATTAGAATATAATCTTCCTGTTTAATTTCTCCACAGTGTACGTGTATTATGAAGGATTAATTAATAGAATATTTTAAGAAGTTGGTTAATTAGTATTTGATTTCAAATTATAATGAATTTGAATTTGTGGATGAAGGATATGAAGGATGAGCATCCAGTATACGGTTTTGTGGATGAAGATCCAAGCAACTATGAAGGTGCACTTGCTCTGGCAAATGGGGGATCCCACGTGTACGCATTCCGCGTTCAACCAAGTCAGCCAAATCTCCACGGAATGGGATACGGTCCCCATGATCTCCGTCTTGCATGACAACAGTACTTCACCCTGCACCCTGCAGCTTGATCTTTCTCTTCTTGCAGCTAGCCACTATTGCTACCTTTAATTTGATATATCGTATACTCTCTCACGTACGTAGTATGTTTAATTTATCTGATCGCGACTGAAAAGCGCATTGACAATTGTTATGTAATGTCGATTTCGTCTTTTTCCTATTGAGCGCTAGCTCCTGCAGTATGGAAACTAGGGAATTAACCACCACTACTATAATAGATTTGCTTCCTGCAATATTATTAATTTGTGTAAAAGAAACAATATTCGTGAAAATGTTATTTGGTATTGAATTCCAATAGCCACAAAGGTAAATCTATCTTTTAGTAGTATTAATAAATAACATAGCTGGAGTAATTAAATCCCCTAAAATGCTATGGATATTTGGAAAACTATCAACATTAATTATCATGATGTGTTACATGATTTACATTTGATTAGCCCACCAAACCATGCAAAAGATAACCTTTTTTAATTTATGATGGTTCGTCGTGTGTGTATTCTTGTTAGTTCTTTTCTAGATTTCCTTTTCACTGTCGGGGAGGTCTGAGGTTATTATGTATCATGAGTAACACCATCTTGATTAGTTAATAAGGTACTAGGAAGAATTACGTTCCATCAAGTGGTAGTGATATAGTGACATCCAAATGACTATAAATAGCCGGCCGGCCCAATATTAATTTGATGGATCTGCTGAAGTAGGTTCGATAATCGTTTAGTTTAATTAATTAAGGATCGATATGGCGCCAGGGTAGCTGTACAAAGTCCCTGACTAGATATAGCCACCTCGTCAAGAATACACTATGCCGACGACACTTGTTATTAATTCTTGAAATTAATGTCATTGCTGTCACTCCAGAAACCTGCATGTTAGTTGTGATCCAAGATCCCCGGCCATGACTTCCTGATAATATTATTGATTGATCTTCTCCGAGTAGCATGATGTCAATTTGGTGTAGTCCTGTTGCATTCTTCTTAATTGTATGGATCAAAAAGCTAGTAAAAGAAATTAAGATGCAAATATTAAGAGGACTGATATATATGCGAGTTTTAGTCACACATCAACAGACATGAGTAGTTGATTGGTAAAAACAATATTTGCACCTAGTGCATATCTGTGCTTTGGAGTGACCTGTACGTGAGATATGAAGGGCTCAAACGCACTAAGAGCTAGCATCTTCATCGATCTAGACAGATGATTCCTAAGATCCTGACATTATAATGACATATATAGTTTCTTTGACAGTGATATTTAACAAGAACAAGTCCGGAACAAATTAGTAAGGGGGGAAAAATGATCCCGCCAATCAATTAAGTTCTAATTAAGACGAGCACATCAAGCCATTGAAAAGAATGAACATTTATACGAAACATGTGCCAACGTGTATCTCAATGTGACAATTATGGTACCATAAGCTCAGCTCTCTAACTGTACACAAACGTATCCCGATGTATTAATGAACATATGAATCAACCTTTTTTTTTTTTCCGGGTCATCGAATAAAATCATATGAATCATCAACCATATATTGAACACACAACATATTCACTATCATCTTGTTCTTGACGACTATCTCCTCATTTCCCTCACGTATAACTTAGAAGCTGTGACGCTAATTTCAGGGGCATCATCAGCCTCCTCGGATATATCTTTGTGCAGCGTCATTAATCTGATCAGTTCTTTGGTGCTCGTCGTCTCCCCCATTAATGTTCCGCTGTTTAAGAACTCCACAACCTCATTCATGGTGGGCCTAATATCTGGATTTCCATCAGTGCACCTCACAGCCACCATGACCACATTCTTGGCCTGCAACCGGTCGTAATTGTCTCCCAACCTGGGATCCACAATCTTATCCCACATTCTACTCTCCACCCACGGCGTCACCCACTGCGTTATGTCCCTCTTTATCCCGCCCGGTAGCTTCTCTATCGGCTTCCTTCCGCTTATCATCTCAAGCAGCAGGATCCCGAAGCTGTACACGTCGCAGCTCTCTGACACCTTGCCCCACATGGCATATTCTGGTGCGAGGTAGCCCAGCGTGCCCTTCACTTTTGTGGTGAGGTGGCTCACTCCATCGGGAATCAGCTTTGCAAATCCAAAGTCAGCCACCTTTGGCCTGAAGTCAGAGTCAAGAAGTACGTTGCTTGCCTTGATATCCCGATGTATAATGTGCGGAGTCGTCTGGTGATGCAGATAACTAATTCAATGTATACAACAACCAATTAACCACTAGTTAGGAGGAATGGCGTACACGTATCAGGGCCTTTAATTAATTATCATGATCGCTAGCTAGCACAGCTAAATAGTAATTAAGCACGGGGGGCGGTCGATATATAATAAAATAATAATACATACGCCAGTCCTTGGGCTGATCCAACGGCGATGTCCATGCGACGAGGCCAATCGAGAGGGACACGGGCAGGGTGCTTGGCGTGGAGATGGTTGACTAGGCTGAGATTGGGCATGTAGTCATACACTATCAGCCTCTCATCTCCACCTGCATAGAATCCCCGAAGTCCGAGGAGATTCTGGTGCCTCACCCTTCCGAGCACCTCCACTTCCACGGTGAACTCCATCTCCGCCTTTGCCGTCATCGCCTTCAGTCTCTTCACGGCTATCTGTACGTATATAAATACACACGTCATCGATCGTAACAAATAAATAAATATAAAGACATTAATGACGCATGAGATTAGTTAATTAATTAATTAATAGAGATTAATTAATTAATTAATTAATAGAGATCGATGATGGTTGTTCAATTTCATGCCTCTTCTCCTTTGCTTGTTTTGCCGTAGTAGACTGTGCCAAAGCCTCCCTCGCCGATCTTGTTATCATCGTGGAAGTTGTTGGTGGCAGCCAGAAGCTCTTTCAGGCTGTATATCTGCCATGGATATGAATACCTCTTGTTGCTGCTAGTAATAACCCTTTCAAATTAGAGGAAGAGATGATTAATTAATTAGTTAGAAAAATTACTAATTGTGTGTGTGCGGGCGCGTGTATATATAACTGACGGAGGAGTAAAATTCTGAACAGATCGAATGAGTACCGCGTACCTGTCTGAATCTTCAGGATTGCGGAGGACGCAACAGAAGCATTTAAGCATGATTATTCTGCTTAATTAAATATCTAATTACTAGCTAGCTAGTTTTCTTCAAACTAACTGCTGAAGATCTCTTTGTTCACTAATTTGTTGGAGCTGAAGATGAAGGAAAGGAAAGGAAAGGAAAGGGGGGAAGGAAGCATGTAATTAAGATACTGTTAACCACTTAAACCAAGGTTAATTATCAGAAGACTGATGATCAGAAGCAGATCGAGTTTTTATAGGATTTAGGGGCAAGGAGAGGGGTCAAACATAGAGAGACTATAAGGATAGCTAGCTAGTTAGTAGCTTTTAATATTGAATATGAGAATAAATATCATGAACCAGGTCTTTGTCAGTTAACATCTTCAACGACTAATTATAATAGGCCTATCAATTCTTGACTTGCGATGCAAAATTATGGTTCATAATTACAAGGAAAGTTATCATATTTCCTATTGGCTAGCAAATAATTAAGCATATTAGACGTATACGTACAGAGAATTGTATTAAACATTAAAAAAAAATGGAGGTTACCTCAATTTTTTAATAAATAGAATGAAATTTTATTTAGGGAATTGGAATGTTAAAAGCAACAACTGTTACTGGGTTCCAAATAGAACCAGCTTGGCCTGCCATTTCATCAATTGGATCCCAAACAGAAGCAAGGACATATGAAGCGGTTCACAGTAACATTAAGAGGGAGAGGGAGAGGGAGGGCCCCATCATAATTTATCAAACGTTTTGCCGAGAGAGAGAGAGAGAGAGAGAGAGAGAGAGTTGAAAATTAAGTTTAGAAGAACTAGTCTGCTCAATGCTTTGAGTGAGTCTGCCTTCCATTCTAAGCTTAAGCATTATCCTATTTGTTCATCCCTCGTTATTGAACAAGTCAGACCGTGTTGGCTGTCAAATCTTTTATCGTATATCGTATTTGCACTTGCAATTCTCCGGTGGAAGATTTTTAATACTGCAAACGGTCACTTCGGCTGAATGAATTCTAAAATGTATTGTAGGTTGTCATTCTCATCATTTACAACAATTTACAATTTCCCATCTCATATAATAAAAGTATAACCCCGTTAACCATATTCATTCTACCCCAGCGAATAAACAGTCACACAATGTTAAGTTGACCCGAATGCGCCAGGATAGCTCCCACGCAGACAGACACATATAATGTTGACAGGAAATCATACATATATATATATATATATATATATATATATATATATAATATCTTATATAGTATATATATATATAATATATATAAATAACAAATTTCAGATTTAAACCTTTAACAGACAAGGTTGATCATACGTCTATTACACTATGAGACCAAAGAATGTTTTGCCTTGGCTTTGCTGACAAATTTGCCAGCTTAAAGAGAGTTTGCTTAGCCTCGATACCTCTTACCATAATACCCTAGTAAGGTAATACCTGTCAGGCTTTTGATACTCCAGAAATTGCTCTGGGGCTAATTTTATCCTTAAGAACGGTGTGAATCATTGATAGATCACACTTAAGGAGCTAAAAAAAAGTGTTTATGG